>NC_045451.1:58788056-58788287 GCF_002776525.5 Piliocolobus tephrosceles | reverse complement strand
CTTGTGAGTGTATGTGTGTGCTTGTGTGTCTGCTTGTGTGTTTTGTGAGTGTGCTTGTGTGTGTGCGCTTGTGTGAGTGTATGCGCTTGTGTGAGTGTATGCGCTTGTGTGAGTGTATGCGTGTGCTTGTATGTGTGTGCTTGTGTGTCTGCTTGTGTGTTTTGTGTGTATGTGTGAGTGTGCTTGTATGTGCTTGTGTGAGTGTATGCGTGTGCTTGTGAGTATATGTGT
>NC_045451.1:58771396-58788046 GCF_002776525.5 Piliocolobus tephrosceles | reverse complement strand
GCGCTTGTGTGTGCTTGTGTTTGTGTGAGTGTATGTGTGTGCTTGTGCGTGTGTGTGTGCGTGTGTGTGTAGGGTGCAGGGAGGGGCAGCAGAGGGTGGGAACTTTGCAATGTTCTGCCTTCTCCTGTGTCCCTGACCTCACGCACTCACACAATCAGGCTGCCAACAGACCTTGGGTGCCTCCAGATTTTTCTGGCCCCACAGGACTGGTCTGTTCCAACTTGCCTCAAGCCAGAGTCTCAGCTATTGAAGCAATAATTCTAGGTGCAGCCTTGGACCTGAAACTGGGCAGGCACCTAGAAGTTACTCAAGGACCATGAACCGTGCCCTCCGGGGGTTGGTGAGACAAACCCCAGGTGATCATTCACCCCACCAGCTTCCCCGTTACCTGACCGGATGTGGGGAAAAGAGAGAGAGATCAGACTGTTACTGTGTCTATATAGAAAGTAGACATGGCCGGGCGCGGTGGCTCAAGCCTATAATCCCAGCACTTCGGGAGGCCGAGGCGGGCGGATCACGAGGTCAGGAGATTGAGACCATCCTGGCTAACACAGTGAAACCCCGTCTCTACTAAAAAATACACACACACAAAAAAAAACTAGCCGGGCGAGGTGGCGGGCGTCTGTAGTCCCAGCTACTTGGGAGGCTGAGGCAGGAGAATGGCGTAAACCTGGAGGCGGAGCTTGCAGTGAGCTGAGATCCGGCCCCTGCACTCCAGCCTGGGCGACAGAGAGAGACTCCGTCTCAAAAAAAAAAAAAGAAAGAAGTAGACATAAGAGACTCCATTTTGTTCTGTATTTGAGATGCTGTAAATCCGTGACCCTACCCCCAACCTTGTCCTTGCAAGAGACCTGTGCTATGGTGACTCAAGGTTTAACGGATTTTGGGCTGTGCAGGGTGTGCTTTGTTAAGTGCCTGAAGGCAGTATGCTTGTGAAAAGTCATCACCATTCTCTTAATCTCAAGTACCCAGGGACACTTACACTGCCAAAGGTCGCAGGGACCTCTGCCTAGGAAAGCTAGGTATTGTATTGTCCAAGGTTTCTCCCCATGTGATAGTGTGAAATATGGCCTCGTGGGAAGGGAAAGACCTGATCTTCTCCCAGCCCGATACCTGTGAAGGGTCTGTGCTGAGGACAACTAGTATAAGAGAGAAGAAGGCCTCTTGGCAGTTGAGATAGAGAAAAGCATCTGTCTCCTGCCCATCCCTGGGCAATGGAACATCTTGGTGTAAAACCCGATTGTATGTTCTGTTTACTGAGAAAGGAGAAAACCGCCTTAGGGTTGAAGGTGGGACTTGCTAGCGCAGTGCTGCTCTTTATGCACTAAAAAGGTTTATGGAGATGTTTGCCTATGCATATCAAGGCACAGAGATCTGTATTCATATGTCTTACCACTGACCTTCTCCCTACAATGATCCTATTATCCTGCCACTTCCCTTTTTCTAAGATGGTAAAGATAATGATCAATAAATACTGAGGGAACTCAGAGACCGGTGCCGGCGCCGCTCCCCTGTATGCTGAGCGCCGGTCCCTGGGCCCACTTTTTCTTTCTCTATACTTTGTCTCTGTGTCTCATTTCTTTTCTCTCGTTCCACCTAACGAGAAACGTCCACAGGTGTGGAGGGGCAGGCCACCCCTTCAACCGGAGGCTGAAGGGGTTTCGTGAGAACAAGCCGAACTGCAACGGCAGAGCAGGTAAATGGAGTGGGGCGGGTGCTCACAGCCTCTTCAGGAGCTGAGTCAGAAAGACTGCTTTGTTTTGTTTTGTTTGGGGACTTGACGTGGAAGAGGGACACCTGTACCCCAAAGCCAAGGTCATGTAGCCCAACTCTTACAGGGGGTCAAAGGAAGTGGGATGGGGTGTTCTAGAAGGCGCAGCTCTCCTATCCCTGGTGGGCTGCTTTTCAGATGTCTAAAAACAATGCTAGGTAGGAATAAAGGGCTGAGACACCTAAGGACAGATGTTGTGTGACTCCATTGATGTGAGGTTTCTGGAAGAGGCAAATTCATACACACAGGTAGTAGAATGGTGGTGACCAGGGACAGGGAAGGAAGGAACAAGCAGGTAAGTGTTCAGTGGGCTGGGGTTTCTGTTGGGGATGATGAAAAGATCCCAGAAATGGATGGTGGTGATGGCTGTACAACACTGTGAACATACTTCATACCACTGAACTGTGCACCTAAAAATGGGGGAAAGGGCACATTTGATGTTATGTGTATTTTACCAGAATTTAAAAAAGAAGAAAAAAAAAAAGGAAGAAAGAGCTGAGGGGCCTAGAGAGGCTGTGTGGGAGAACAATAGACCCAAGGCAGGGTGGGGCCCTGGCCTGGGGAGGAGGACAGTGTTGTGGTGCTGGTATTTCACAGTGCTCGAGGCCTGCTATTCACAGCTCCGTCCCACCCACGTGCACTTGAAGTTATTTGGAATCTAGGACTTAATTGTTTTCCAGTTGGCATATACCACCAAGTCAACTCCAGCACTAGCCAGTCCCTACCCACCTGCATGCGCATCCTCCCTGCCTCTCCTTGCTGCCTGGTGACTGAGGGAGGGACCCACAGAATCAGCTGCAATCCTGTTCCCCTGCCTCCCCTTGCCAGGAGTGGCAGCCAAAGAGACAGGGCTGTCCCTCACTCATGCTACAGGAGCCACACGACATGCACTCTGCAGGAGTCATGAAGCTCAGGGCAAGGAGATCTTCAAAAAGTCCTGCTCTGCTTCTGTTACCTTTTCTTCTCCTCTCTACCTGTCATCTAGTGCCATGATAATGCTGCAAACCAAACCACCTCAAATCTTGGTGGTTTAAACTAATAGCCATTTCTTTTTTCTCATGAGTCTAGGATTTGGCTGGGCAGCTCAGTTGGTCTCACCCAGGCTCACCCGTGTGTCTGCAGTCAGCTGAAGGCTGCTAGGATGGTGATACGGTTTGGCTGTGTCCCCACCCAAATCTCATCTTGAATTGTACGCCCATAATTCCCACGTGTTAGGGGAGGGACCCAGTGGGAGATAATTGAATCATGGGGGTGGGTCCCCCATACTGTTTTTGTGGTAGTGAATAAGTCTCATGAGATCTGATGGTATTATCAGAGGTTTCTGCTTTTACATCTTCCTCATTCTCTCTTTGCCTGCTGCCATCCATGTAAGATGGGACTTGCTCCTCTTTGCCTTCTGCCATGATTGTGAGGCTTCTCCAGCCACATGGAGCTGTAGGTCCAATTAAACCTCTTTCTTTTGTAAATTTCCCAGTCTTGGGTATGTCTTTATCAGCAGCATGAAAACGGACTAACACAGATGGCCTTGGCTGGGAGGACTTAGCTCTGCTCCACATGGTCTCTCATGCTCCAGCAGGCTAGTCTGGGCTTGTTCTCATGGTGGAAGCTGTCAAAGAAAAACTGCACCAGACAGAGTTAAACAGGTAAGGGAAACTTTTTTCAAGACTACTGCAATAGGAGAGAGAGATTAAACTCAACTTTGGATACAACAGAGGTAGCTAGGGATTTCTAGCCAACAGGCAGGGTGAAGGAGTCAATTTATCAAGAGGAACTTATTCGGCATCAAGACTAGGGGTGATTTTTGCTAAACTGGCTTGGCAGAATTCTTGCTGAACTAGGTTGAGCAGGCCAAGGACAAGGTCTTGGGGCTCCGAGGAGGAGGGCTCAGAGGAGTCTGTCTAAAGTTGGATCAAAGACGGAGTCCTCGTCAAAGCAGAAGTCCAATAGAACGTGGGGAATGTACAACACTTCTTAAGGTCTAGACTCCAAAACGGGCAGTACCACTCCCACTGTATTTATTGGCCAAAGCAAGTCACGAGGCTAGCCCAAGTCCAAGCAGTGGGGGAATGGCTTCATCACATTGTAAATGGCATGGGCAAAGGGAAGGGATGAAAAATGGGTCTATCTTTCCAATTGATTTCCTACTCTCTTCTTGGGAAGACCCTCTTCCACTGATCAAAACCAGTGGGCAGAATGTAGAGCCCCACACACTCCCCCATCCTGACTTATCTGGTACCCTGGCTGAGTACAGAAGGCTGAACCCTCCCAGAAGGGGCCTGGAAGGGAATTGGAACTCACACAAACTAGGGACTACATGTGCTAATGAGGTTCTCAAGACCAAAAGAAGGCAGAGAGTACAATGGGAGCTTAAGGAACACAAAGAATATAAGTCAGAGACTCGGTCTTTGGAAAAAGCAAAAGTCTGGCTTTCAGAAGTCAGTGTAGTGTCACACCAGGAGCAGAACAGCAATTTACTAGAAAGTGTAGTCATCAAACTATTCATGGCCATCATTTCCTGGGGGTTATACTCCTATATTTCCTGGGGGCTATAATTACTATAATCCATCATTTCCTAGGGGCTATCATTACTATAAATTAGTAATCAAACTAATAATGGCCACCATGCTGGGTGTGGTGCTAAATTGCTACACATGAAATCATGTCTAATATGATTAAAATAGCCATGGTATTATAACTCCCATTTTTATCATTAAGAAAATTAGGGCTGGGTGTGGTGGCTCATGCCTATAATCCAGCACTTTGGGAGGCCAAGGTAGAGGATTGCTTGAGCTCAGGAGTTCGAGGCCAGCCTGGGTAACATGGTGAGATCTCAACTCTACTAAAATAAATTTAAAAAAGGCCGGGTGCGGTGGCTCAAGCCTGTAATCCCAGCACTTTGGGAGGCCGAGGCGGGCGGATCACGAGGTCAGGAGATCGAGACCATCCTGGCTAACACGGTGAAACCCTGTCTCTACTAAAAATACAAAAAACTAGCCGGGCGAGGTGGTGGGCATCTGTAGTCCCAGCTACTTGGGAGGCTGAGGCAGGAGAATGGCGTAAACCCGGGAGGCGGAGCTTGCAGTGAGCTGAGATCCAGCCACTGCACTCCAGCCTGGGTGACAGAGCGAGACTCTGTCTCAAAAAAATAAATAAAAATAAATAAATAAATAAATAAATAAATAAATTTTAAAAAAATTAGCTGGGTGTGGTGGGGCTCACCTGTGGTCCCAGCTACTCATAGGCTGAGGTGGGAGGATCACTTGAGCCTGGGAGTTTGAGGCTGCAGTGAGCTGTGATTGTGCCACTGCACTCCAGCTTGGGTGACAGAGCAAGACCCTGTCTCAAAATAAAATAAAATAAAATAAAAATTAAAAAAGAGAAAAGGAGAAAGGGTTGGAGGTGGGTGGTCTGGCTGATCTGGCAGTGCCTTTGTTTCCTCAGAGATTCAGGCCCCTTCAGCTTCTGCTCCACTATCCTTAGACCACAGCTTCCAACTTCAAAGTTGCCTCAAGGACCAAGATGAATGCTAGAACTCTAGCTATCACATCTTCAATCCAGGTGAGAAGCAGGAAGAAGACAGAGAAAAGGGCCTCTTCTACCTATCTGAGACTCTTCTAAGGAACTGTCCCCAACATCTCCCCCATCAACTTCTGCTTATATCTCATCATATGAACAACAGAACTTGTTCATATAAACTGCAAGGGCTGCAAGGGATGCTGGGAAAGGCAATCTGTTAGCTGGATACATAGCTTCTTAAATAAAATCAGACTTCTGCTACCGAGTGCTATGAGTCCCCTGAAAATATATGCTGGAGTCCTAACTCCCAATATCTCAGAATGTGACCTTATTTGGAGATAAGGTCTTTATGGAGGAAATCAAGTTAAAATGAGGTCCTTAAGGTGGGACCCTAGTCCTTCTAGGAAGGGGAAAATAGGACACAGATACAGGCACGTAGAGAAGGAAGACGACATGGAGACACAGGGAGGAAACATCATCTACAAGGCAAGGAGACAAGCCTGGAAAGATCCCTCCCTCACAGCCCTCAGAAGGAATTAGCCCTGCTGAAGCCTTGAATTTGGACTTCCAGCCTCCAGAACTGTAGTAGTAATAATAAATGTCTGTTGTTATATAGATATATATATATATACACACACACACATATATATATATATACAGGTAAAATATATTTAGTATCATATATATACATATATATATTCCCCCCCTCCTTAAATACAGACAGGATCTTACTATGTATGTTGCCCAGGCTGGTCTTGAACTCCTGGGCTCAAGTGATCCTCCCACCTTGGCCTCCTAAAGTGCTGGAATTACAGGTGTGAGTCACTGCGCCCAGGCAATTTCTGTTGTTGAAGCCACCAAGTTTGCAGTTCTTTGTTATGGCAGCCCTAGGAAATGAATCTAGTCAGAAAGAGGAGGGAGTGCATGGTGATAAGCACTGGGCATCTGTGCACAGGGCCCAGAGCCATGCACCAGACCCTGCACTGCAGGCAGCAGGGCTGAGCTTGTGCCTGCAGACGGGCCTTGGCTGGGTTGGGCGTGTGTGCATGCAGTGGACTGCACACAGGTGGAGACCAAGCCCAGCACCAGCAGACTGCTTTCTGAGACCTCCGTCCATTGGGTCTGCTCCTGCCCTGGGGTGAGGTTATTAACGGGTCTCCACTGTGAGACCAAGGCTGCGGCTGGGTACTGAGGCTGAGGCCGGCAGTTCTCGAGGCTGCTCTCCACTCTGTCCCCTGGTTCCCTTCCTCTTGTCCTGTGTGCACCTGAATCTGTCCTGTCAGAGTGGCTTCCTCTACCAGCCATGTCTGTAATCTTTTGCTGGGAGAGAATGCTTCCCTAGAGTGGATATTTCAGAAGTAGTTGCTACACACGTGAACACGATACAATAATTTTGACTTGGCTATATCTTCAAGATCTCTGGGGAGAAGACGACAGCTGCCAAGAGCTAAAAGCTTAAAGTGGGGCCACCTGACAGTGGTGACCATTTTACTCTCCCCTGCCCACCTTCACCACAAAATGGGACCCAAACACTTTACTCCCCAAAGCACAGGCCACAGGCAACACGATACTGTCATGCATAACAAACTTGACTAAAGGCCTGAGGATAACAGGGCGGTAGCTGAAAAATAAAACTTAAACCCGGCTACCAGGTTTCCGGAAGTGTTGACCATGCCCCTCCTGTCACCCCTCTCTGGAGCTCCCTCACCTATCTCCAGCTTCCAGGGTCCCTTAATCCCACCCCCAATTTTTCCATGCCCTGCGTGGAGGACTCCCACCCGCTCCTCTCCCCACCCGCAGGTAGGGAAGGCAGCTTTTAATAGAGGTACAGGAACCACTTAAAAACCTCAGCCTAACACAAAAGCCCACACACATTGCACAATCCCGTGCATATGAAATCTCCAAAACAGGCCAATCCATAGAGACAGAAAGTGGATTTGTGGCTGCCTAGGTTAGTGGAAGGGAGGAGGATGGGATGACAACGGGTATGGGGGTTCTTTTTGAGGTGAAGAAAATGTTCTACAATTAGTGATAATGGTTGCAGAATTCTGTGAATATACTAAAAACTACAGAATTTAAAGTATACTGAATTGTACACTTTAAATGGGTACATCTTAGGGCATGTTGATTATATTTCTATGAAGCTATTATTTATTTATTTTACTTTTTTTGAGACAAGATCTCGTTCTGTCACCCAGGATGGAGTGCAGTGGCACAAACAGAGCTCACTGCAGCCTTGACCTCCTGGACTTGAGTGATCCTCCCACCTCAGCCTCCCAAATAGCTGGGACCACAGGCATGCACAACCACGCCCAACTAATTGTTTTTAATTTTTAGTAGAGATGGGGTTTCACCAGGTTACCCAGGCTGGCGTCGAACTCCTGAGCTCAAGCAATCTGCCTGCCATGGCCTCCCTAAATGCTGGGATTACAGGAGTGAGCCACCGTGCCTGGACAAAGCTGTTATTTAAAAAACATCTCTGTGTGTCTAAGAAGACACAGGGCCTCCCTGAGAACAGGGAGGTGTGTTGGCTTTAAGTCTACAATCACAAAGAGAGTCACCAGAGTTGTTTCTGCCAGAACCAGAGAGATTATGCCTCGAGGACAACTCAGCGCAATGGGCCTGCAGCCACCAGCGACAGGAGTGGCTGCCTGGGCCGGTGGCAGAACAGCCCTGCTAGACAAAGCGCAGACACCTGTAACAAAGACCAAAAAAACCTCAGAAAGAACCTCCATTCCTGTTGTTGCATCCACTCTGTATCTGATGAAAGAAGGAATGAGGAAATAAATGAAGGGCTGATTGAAATAACTTTCCGGGCTGGTGAGAATGCCTGGGACAGAACCCTGGTTCCATCTCCCACTTGGAGAAGCCCTTTTCACTTACAGCTCCACTTAACTTCTATTTGCCATGCAAATCAGCTGGCCCAGGTGAGTGGTGCCTGCGTGGACTCCTGAAATCCCAAGGGCTTCCGCGGCTCCCCGAGGCTCAATCAGGGCACACAGACGCATGTGCAGACACTTTGCCTTTGCGAATCCTGTGGGCTTTTCACAGAGAGCAGGAAATCAATGACTCAGATATTCCTTTTGGCTCAGACAACTGCTAAATGAGACTTTACCCTCTGCGACCAAGGAAGTTGGGTGGCAAGGGAGTTTCTTCAGACTGCTCCCCAATTGATCCTGGATAGAACTGGCCTAGGTTTATATGCCATTGTTTGTTTTACGTAGGGTAAACCACTGCGAGTCTGGCCACTGAAAATCAGCTGACAGCAGGAGCAAAGATTCGCTCGGCTCACTGGGGAGCGCAGAATGTCTGCCATCTCTGAGATGTTTCCAGAATAGAGGGAGCCTTGCGCAAGCGCCAGAATGGCTCGGCCTCCCCTGTGGTTTGCTGTTGGGTCCAAGGATCCGGAGCTACCCCGCAGGCAGCCAATGCCTGGGCCAAGCACCAGCACCCCGGAGCCCCAAAGTGAGGGCTGTCCATGGGGAGCTTGTCTCCTCTGGTTTGTCCACAACCCAGTGACCACAGGGTAGGGGTGGGAGTGGGGGGCTATGCCCAGAAACAACCTGGCACACGGCGAGGTGAGAGGGAGGGCTGGTTTTGGAAGCCACTTTAGAATCTTGGCTTAGTAATGCAGAATGCATGACCTTGGGGAAGTGTCCTGCCCTGTCGGGCTCGCAGGCCTCATCTGTGTGCTGGCCCCTTTAGGGTCATGACTAGGTAACATACAGATAGGAGGCACCTGCACTGTGCATGGTGGGTGCTGTAAATCAAAAATCTTAAGCCCTCCAACTGACTGAGAGGACCCCAGAGAAACCTGAGAAACTGAATTCCCAGCCATGGCGGGAAAGGAGGCCGAACACGCCTTGTTACACCCCCTCCCTTTTGGAATTTAGGTACAACTGACCAGCATTCACATTAAAACAGAGATCATAACATTACCAGAAAGGGGTCCTGATCCAGATCCCAAGAGGGTGCTCTTGGACATCACACAAAAAAGAATTCGGGGCAAGTGCATAAAATGAAAGCAAGTTTATTAAGATAGTAAAGGAAGGCTGGGCACGGTGGCTTACACCTGTAACCCTAGCACTTTGGGAGGCCAACGTGGGAGGATTGCTTGAGCTCAGGAGTTGGAGACCAGCCTGAGTGAGACCCTATCCCTACAAAAAAAGAAACCAAAAATTAGCCAGGCATGGTGGTGAATGTCCCAGCTACTCAGGAGGCTGAGGTGGGAGGATCGCTTGAGCTGGGGAGGTTGAGGCTGCAGTGAGCTGAGATTGCACCACTGCACTCTAGCCTGGATAACACAGAGAGACCCAGTCTCAAAAAAAAAAAAAAAAAGGAAAGGAATAAAAAAATGGCTACTCCACAGACAGAGCAGTGGCATGGGCTGCTCAACCGAGTATACTTGTAGTTACTTCTTGATTACATGCTAAACAAAAGGTGGATTCTTCATTAGTTTTTCAGGAAAGAGAGGGGCAATTCCCCCTGCACTGAAGGTTCCTCCCCTTTGGACCATAGAGAGTAACTTCCTGACGCTGCCATTGCATTTGTAAACTGTCACAGTGCTGGTGGGAGTGTGTGTTAGTATGCTAATGCATTATAATTAGAGTCTAACAAGCAGTGAGGACATCCAGAGGTCACTTTCATTGCCACCTCGGTTTTGGTGGGTTTTGGTCGGCTTCTTTACCACATCCTGTTTTACCAGCAAAGTCCTTGTGACCTTATCTTGTGCTGACCTCCTAACTCATCCTGTGACTAAGAACACCTGGTCTCCTGGGAATGCAGCCCAGTAGGCTTAAGCTTTATTTCACCATCTATTCTCTCTGAAGGCTGCTACCTATGAGGCTTCATCTATATAACAAGAATCTGGACCCCCACAATTCCCCTTACCTTAATGCGAGCATTTCTTTCTACTGACTTGAAGTCTTGGGACGAAGCTTAACCCTTTCAACGGGTTGCCAATCGGAAAATCTTTGAATCTACCTATGACCTGTAAGTCCCTGCTCCGAGTTGTCCTGCCTTTCCGGTTGAACCAACGTACACCTCCCATGTACGGGCTTTTGTCTTTGCCTCTAACATCTGTCTCCCCATCAGGTATATAAAACCAAACTGTAACCCAACTGCCTTGGGATCACTTTCTCAGGACCCCTTGAGGCTGCTCCCCAAGGCCCAGTCACTCACATTGACTCAGAATAAGCGGGTGTGTGTGATTCTGCACATTTTGGAAGAGAAATTCCTCACCTTCCATCAGCTCCTCAGGAGAATCCATCTTTGTCTCCCTTTTCAGCCTTATTGCCTTAAAAGCATTTAACTCACTCTGAATTTTTTTTTTTTTTTTTAGATGGAGTCTCACTCTGTCTCCCAGGCTGGAGTGCAATGGCACATCCTTGACCCACTGCAATCTCCAACTCTTGGGTTCAAGTGATTTTCCTGCCTCAGCCTCTTAAGTAGCTGGGATTACAGGTGCCTGCCACCACACCTGGCTAATTTTTTTTGTATTTTTTAGTAGAAACAGGGTTTCAACACGTTGGCTAGGCTGGTCTCGAACTCCTGACCTCAGGTGATCCACCCGCCTTGGCCTCTGAAAGATCTGGGATTACAGGCACAAGCCACCACACCTGTCATTTTGAAATTCTATTCCCGTGTTTGTTGCCTGTCTCCGCCACTAGAAGGTAAGTTCCAGGAGGGCTCATCTCATTTGTGGTTATATCCTCAGATCCTAAAACACAGCCTGGCACTCAGAAGGTCTCAATATCTTTTGAATGAATGAATGATGTACTTTGAGCCAATGGCTAAGGGCTGTGGGTCTTGCCCTGCAATGGGGTCTGAACAAGTCATGGACCGTCCATGGGGTCTTCCTCCGAGGACAGCGTCTGGGCTGAGGTCAGCTGCAGCAGAACGGTACTCCCAGAATAAGAGTCTAGACAGGGGAGGGGCTCAGAGAGTGCAGACTGGATCTGCCTGAGAAGAATAGAGTTCAAGGGTCTCAGAGGACAGCCCACTTACGTTAGCATCTTGCAGAAAGGGCAGGACGGGGGTCTCAGTTCTATTTTCTTTCTTTTTTTTTTTTTTTGGGATGGAGTCTCGCTCTGTCACCCAGGCTGGAGTGCAGTGGCCAGATCTCAGCTCACTGCAAGCTCCGCCTCCCAGGTTCACGCCATTCTCCTGCCTCAGCCTCCCGAGTAGTAGCTGGGACTACAGGCACCCGCCACGTCGCCCGGCTAGTTTTTTGTATTTTGTTTTAGTAGAGACGGGGTTTCACCGTGTTAGCCAGGATGGTCTCGATCTCCTGACCTCGTGATCCACCCATCTCGGCCTCCCAAAGTGCTGGGATTACAGGCTTGAGCCACCGCGCCCGGCCGCAGTCAGCTCTATTTTCTATTGTTGCATAACATGCTGTCCCAAAACTTAGTGGCTTAAAATGATTTTACAATATCTCATGCTTTTGTGGCAGGCTTTCATTCAGGGACTACTGGGCAGGGTGATTCTTCTGCCCCATGTGGCACTGACTGAAGTCACCTGGGCAGATGGGCTGGTATGGAAGACCCTGGATAGCCTCCTTCATGAGTTGAGTGGTTTGGCAAGACGGCTGCAAGGCTGGGCTCAGTGGGGCCTGTCTCCTGGAGCACCCACGCCTGGCCTCTCCTGCACAATAGCTCAGGGCTCCTGAGGCAGTCAGAAGACCAAGGCAGACACTGCAAGGCTACTTTGACCTGGCCTTGGGAGTCACATAGCACCATTTCCATCACACCTTATTGGCTACAGGCAAGTTGTAGACCCAGACCCAAGAGAAATGAACAGAACTGTAGAGCAGCATGAATACCACTGGGATGGAGGCAGGGCATCTTTGGAGACAAGTCACCACTGCCTCTCTCCAGGCTGGGCTCAGGGACACAGCCTGAAGCCAGGGACACTGGGTGGGGCCAGGAGAAGCCCAAAAGTCTCACCCCTTTGACTGGTTTTCCCCAGAACAAGGATCAAAGGACCATTAAGTAACCTCAAATGAGTCCTAACCACTTGAACTTCCAGCCAATTCCATATCCCATTTCAATACTTTGTCCAAGGCAACTTCTCAATAGAGATGTCATGTTCCAAGCATGACTAACCACTTACGGTATTACCTGCTTGTGCTTTCACCCCGATCTGTGACTGTACTCCCTTTTTTGGGCATGCAGACCCAGTGAAAAGAATGGTGTCCTCTCATGACACTGCCTCTCAGGGTCCAGCAGCTGCAGCTTTTCCTTCAGCCTTCGAGCTCCTCAGCTATCTGAACATGCCATTGCCTGAAAACAAACTAAGAACCAACAAACAGTGGCTACGTGTTCTGGAAACACTCAGAGTGACAGTTCAGGTGAGAGCAGTGCCATTTCCCAAGTGCTCCTGATTGCTCCAACCCCATTCACGAAGGGTCTCACACAGAACCCGAGGGAGGAGGCCGGGGAAAGAAACTGGGACATACTGGGAAGGCAGTTGCAGAGCAGGCCACAGACCCTGCCCGGTGGCAAAGGGAAGGAACGTGGCCTTCAGGAAGAGTCACAAATCACCTCAGAGATATGAGGAATCCACACCTCAGCACTTCTTTTTTTTTTTTTTTTGAGACGGAGTCTCGCTCTGTCGCCCAGGCTGGAGTGCGGTGGCCGGATCTCAGCTCACTGCAAGCTCCGCCTCCCAGGTTCACGCCATTCTCCTGCCTCAGCCTCCTGAGTAGCTGGGACTACAGGCCCGCCACCTCACCCGGCTAGTTTTTTGTATTTTTTAGTAGAGACGGGGTTTCACCGGGTTAGCCAGGATGGTCTCGATCTCCTGACCTCGTGATCTGCCCGTCTCGGCCTCCCAAAGTGCCGGGATTACAGGCTTGAGCCACCGCGCCTGGCTTACCTCAGCACTTCTTGCAGAACTGACAACCCCTGTGAGACATGGGGACCTCATTCCTCCTTCTCAACAGAACTCCCAGCATGAAGGTTGAAAGCATGGGCTTTGAATAACCTGGGTTGGAGTCCCAGCTGGGTGGGCCTGGAAAAGTTACTGAATCTTTCCGATCTCCTTGGTAAAATGAAGAGAATGTCCCCTGCACTTATTGGGAAGGGTCAGTGACAGGAAGCCTGGAGAGTACCCAGCACAGTGCTTGGCATGGAATACATCAGTAACTATAATCTTAAATATTATTACTGGGTCAGTAACCCCAGCAACCACCACCAACAACCCCTTCTTTTGCCACTTCCCTGGCCCCAGTGTAGATGAACTGCTCTAAATCAGCAATCAGGCCGGGCGCGGTGGCTCACACCTGTAATCCCAGCACTTTGGGAGGCTGAGGTGGGCGGATCACTTGAGGTGGGAGGTCGGGACCAGCCTGAACAACATGGTAAAACCCCATCTCTACTAAAAAAAAAATACAAAAGTAGCCGGGTGTGGTGGTGCACGCCTGTAATCCCAGCTACTTGGGAGGCAGAGGCAGGAGAATTGCTTGAACCCGGGAGGCAGAGGTTGCAGTGAGCCGAGATCACACCACTGCACTCCAGCCTGGGCAACAAGAGCGAAACTCCATCTCAAAAATAAATAAATAAATAAATAAAAATAGATCAGCAATGACCAGCAGACATACCTTGGGAGCCACATCTATGAACTCAAATTTTCTAGCAGTCACATTACAAAAGATAAAGGGAAACAAGAGAAAGTAATTGTGATAGTATATTTTATTTAGCCCAATATATAAAAAAATTATTTTAACATGTAATCAATAGAAAACTGATGTGATATCTTACATTCTCTTTAAAAAACAGTAAGTCTTTGAAACCAGTGTGTTGTTACACTTACAGCCCATCTGAATCTGGCCCAACCACACTCCAGTGCTCCAAAGCCACAGGTGGCCAGGGGCATCCGCACTGGACAGCACAGGGCTAGAGGCACTGGATAGGCCCTTCCCTGTTTCAAGCTCTGTGGCCTGGATGTGGGCAGAAAGAGGAGTCTGGATCTGGGTTTAAGCTACAAGAACTCCCTCCCCAGGAGTAACACAAATATTTTCTGTAATACTCCCCTGTCGGGATTGAAGAGAACAGAAAGAAAGGCAAAGGAAAGAAATGATTTATTTTTCCTTTATTATCATTTTTAGAGACAGGGTTTGGCTCTGTTACCCAGGCTAGAGTGCAGTGGCACAGTCATGGCTCATTGCAACCTTGACCCCTGAGCTCAAGCAATCCTCCTGCCTCAATCTCCTGAGTAACTGGGACTTATAGGTATGTGTCCCCATGCCCGGCTAAGTTTTATTTTTTATTTTTGTAGCGACGGAGGCTCACTGTGTTGCCCAGACTGGTCTCAAACTCCTGGGTTCAATCCGTCCTCCCACCTCAGCTTCCCAAAGTACTGGGATTACAGGCTTGAGCCACCATGCCTGGCCCTTATTTTTCTTTATATTCACAGCAGATAAGTGATAATACACCATTGTACACAACCTTGCCTCTCCTAACAGAAAGCACATTCTTTATTTATACCAATAAAAAAGCCCCAAAATCCCAAGGCTCTGACTGGGGTCCAGCGAGGATTAAGGTCATCAGGCGCCAAACAGGATCCAAGGGCAAAGGGACAGTGTGGGGTCACCTGGAGACTCCCTGTGCAGAAAATGGGAGCTCAGGGCTACAGTGAGGGGCCACCCCACTGTTCAGGTCTTTGGGCTCACCCTCCATTCAGTGCTGACCACGTGAACTTGGGCATAGAAGATGGTGGTTAAAGCTTGAATAAAAAGGCCCAAGAACCAACAGAAACGGAAGGAAACTGATAGCATACTGACGAAACGCCTTATCCTCTGCCTCTTGCTGCTGTCAATGTAAGAAAAGATCTGAGATTTTAAGAACAATGGGCAGGGGGCAACATAGTGAGACCCCATGTCTACAAAGAATAAAAAAGCAGCTGGGTATAGTGGCAGGTGCCTGTAGTCTCAGCCATTTGGGAGGCTGGGGTGGGAGGACTGCTTGAACCTGGGAGGTTGGGGCTGCAGTGAGCTGTGACTGCACCACTTTACTCGAGCCTGGGTAACACAGTGAACCCCTATCTCAAGCAAACGAAACAAAACAAACAAATAAACAAAAAAACAAACAGGACTCTGAAAGACAATTCAAACAACCAAACACCAACAAAAAAATACGGGCTTGCTAGAGAACCATTTGAAAAAGGATCTAAAACTTCTCAGCAAAAGCTTTTGGGGCCAGCTCTGCTGGAAAGAGGACTGGGTTTGAACTGCATGGCTCTTTGCAGTCATCAGAACCTCCATTTGCTTAAATGGCACTTGGAAAGACAGCTATAAAATGACACTTGGACAGATGCCACTTTCTGCAAGTGGAAAAGAACTGGTCTCCGTTTTAGAGAGTTTTATGGGAGCAAGAGAATAAGGACAATTCTAAACCCAGATTTTCTATTTGATCCTCAGTCTCTAGAAAGTTTGACATCCTAGATGAAGAACAAAAATAAGTTGAACATGGACACAGGGAGGGGAACAACATACACTGGGGCCTGTCACGGGGTGGGGAAGGAGTGAGACTATTAGGAAAAATAGCCAATGCCCAATGCATGCTGGGCTTAATATCTAGGTGATGGGTTGACAGATGCAGCCAACCACCATGGCACACATTTACTTATGTAACAAACCTGCACATGTACCCCAGAACTAAAAATAAAAAAAAAAATTTCAATGAAAAAAAAGTAGAGACTCTTCAAAATGAGAGGGTATAAAATTAATAAGTGTCAGGTACCTGTTTAATCAGCTGGAGATTAGAAAAAAATAATACAAATTATTTTTCATGGAAACAAACAACAAGACAAAACAACAACAAAAGTAAGTTGAAAGCCATGTGTGTTAAGGTCACTCTTAGCATTTTTACCTTACATGAGAAGCAGAGACCAGGAAAAGACAAGGACATGAATTTAGGGTACTCAAGTTCCAAATACACGAATCCATTGCTATTTGTTTCTTTTTCTCTTTCTTTTCTCAACAAGTTGGGGAACACACGCAGAAGCAACAACAGCCACCGACTGAGCTGACTGTATTCTCCATGGGGCTGAGTATGGGCAGCGCGTATTTCCTGGATGCTGCGGCAGGGGGTCTCCATCAATACACAGGTATTCAACACTACAGGGCCTGGCTCCCTGCTTGAGGAGGACTCATGGGTCACCCTGAATGGCCCACACGCTCTGACACCTGGCAGAGTGGTCACGTATTTGAAACATCTCTTAGGAACAGAAATATTTAGAGTTAGTCATTATTTTCTTTTTTTTTTTTTTTGAGATGGAGTCTCGCTGTGTCGCCCAGGCTGGAGTGCAGTGGCCGGATCTCAGCTCACTGCAAGCTCCGCCTCTCGGGTTCAGGCCATTCT
>NC_045451.1:58718324-58771296 GCF_002776525.5 Piliocolobus tephrosceles | reverse complement strand
CCCAGCTAGTTTTTTGTATTTTTTAGTAGAGACGGGGTTTCACCATGTTAGCCAGGATGGTCTCGATCTCCTGACCTCGTGATCTGCCCGTCTCGGCCTCCCAAAGTGCTGGGATTACAGGCTTGAGCCACCGCGCCCAGCCAAGTTAGTCATTATTTTCTTAAACTTTCTTGGTGGGTTCAGAAACAAGTGACCATTTTGTGTAAATTCATTTATTTTGGAACAATGAGAACACATGGACACAGGGAGGGGAACATCACACCCTGTCGCGGGGTGGGGGACTAGGGGAGGGATAACATTAGGAGAAACAGCTAATGTAGGCGACGGGTTGATGGGTGCAGCAAACCACCATGGCACGTGTATACCTATGTAACAAACCTGCACATTCTGCACATGTACCCCAGAACTGAAAGTATAATAATAAAAAAAAGAAAAAAAAGTTCATTTATTTTGACTCCTACAAAGGCAAGGAATAGGGTTTTTGTTGTTGTTGTTGCTGTAGTTGTTTTTGAGACAGTCTCGCTCTGTTGCCCAGGCTGGAGTGCAGTGGCGTAATTTTGGCTCACTGCAACCTCCGCCTACCAGGTTCAAGCGATTCTACCTCAGCCTCCTGAGTCGCTGGGACTACAGGCCCACAATACCACATCAGGCTAATGTTTTTGTATTTTTAGTAGAGACAGGGTTTCACCATGTTGTCCAGGTTGGTCTTGAACTCCTGACCTCAGGTGATCTGCTTACCTCGGCCTCCCAAAGTGCTGGGATTATGGGCGTGAGCCACTGCGCCTGACCAGGAACAGGGTTTTAATACAATTTTTCATCTGGCCTGAAAAATATACTTCAGTGTTCAATGATTTGAAATCTCTGAGATATCAGGGAATGAAAGGGATTAAAAGCTTTAAGAAATATAAATATAAATATGTATCTGTGTGTGTATACATATACTGTTTATTTTTTTGCCCAGGGAAGACATCTGTCAGTGCTCATAAACCCTGTTTCCTCTGGTGATAAGTCAGTACCAGCTTAACCTAATGGTTGGCAAAAAAAGGACATGCAGAATTCAATGCAACACACATCCTGACAAGTTTATAAGGACCATGAGAAATTTAGAGGCAGGAAATGAATAGTAACATCAACCACAAAAAGTAACATCACTCACTCCAGAGTTTAAAATGCTGGTACACAGGTGGGGGTAGGCCTTAGGCAAGCCAGCATGACAGCAAAGGACAGATGGACCCAGAGGAGACTCCAAGGATGTAAAAACATGAACGAAACAAAACATACAAGCAAGACTCACCATAAAAATGATAACTGTGTGAGGTAATGCATTTGTTAGCTAGATTTAACCATTCCCAAAGCATTGTGTTGTGCATGATAAATGCATACTGTTTTGTCTGTCAATTTAAAAATAAAAATGAGAAAGGCCAGGTGCAGTGGCTCACGCCTGTAATCTCAATACTTTGGGAGGCCGAGGTGGGAGGACTGCTTGAGCCCAGGAGTTTCAGACCAGCCTGGGCAACACAGTGAGATCCCCATCCCTAAAACAATAAAAATAGAAAAAATGAGCCGGGTGTGGTGGTGCACACCAGCTACTCTGGATGCTGAGGCAGGAGGATGGCTTGAGTCTAGGAGGTCAAGGCTGTAGTGAGCTGTGATCGTCCCACTACCCTTCAGCCTAGGAAATAGAATGAGGCCCTGTCTTTAAAAAATAATAATAAAGAAAAATGTTTAAATTTTAAAAATGAAAAAAAAAGAAAAGAAAAGAAAAAGACAACCAAACCTCTTAGGCCCACGACCTCGCACCGAAAGCAGTGTTTGGGAGACAGCATGTGGCATCCAGAGGTGTGAGGCTCAGTCGAGGTGAGCAGAGCCAGCCCGTGAAATCCTGTACTTCCTGCTTCTGCAGAACCAGCTTCCAAATGGGAAGATGTAACAGACCACTCCTCTGCAGCGACCTGCAGACCCCCAGAAAGGGCGCTCCTTGAAGCAGCAGGGCCTCGGCCTCATCAGCCACCACCACGTTCACGTGGGTGAGGGCGATGGCGCTGTCCACCTGGCTTCACTGTCCTTGCATTCTTCTTTCTGACACATTCAACAGGGAGCTATGAGACCTGGGGCGATGTTCCCCCGCAGCAGCCGGTGAGTCTCCTTCTCTTGACCGTCTTGTTCAGGAGCCCTTCCGCTCTGAGAAAACCAGCAAGGCCTCTCCAAGTGCACCAAGCAGGACGCTGCAAACAACAGCAGAAGGTCAGCTCTCCACTCCCCCGGGACCCCTGAGCTGCCTGGCGCCCACGCACGCAGGGCAAGGGGTGCCTCCCCTCATTCTGCGGCTGCAACTCATCACCAGCCCGGACTGCCATGCTTCCAGGTCAAGCCCAGGAATCGCTCCTATCACTCAGGTCAGACCTCGGAGACACATGGGAGGTGAGAAGGCTGGGAGGCGGGCTCAATACCTTCCCTGGGGGAAGTAGGTGAAGCATCCCACACATCCCGACCCGGTGAGGGTGAGCACTTGGGTCAGTGCTCTCTGGCAGAAACACAGACTTCCGGCAGGAGCGACCCCACAGAGGCCTCTGGTGCTGTTGGCAAATTGAGCTGAGGGATAGGAAATCACACAGGTATCCATATTCTTCAAATTAAGGTGACAATCTCAGAATCTTTTCATTTCATTTAAACTACAGAACATTTAAAGGTGAAAATACAAGTGGGGAATCATAATTTTCCCACCAGCACAGAGAGACACATGGCCAGTGATCTGAAAATGAAAAAGCAGTGGGAGAACTGGAGACAGTGAGGGAAGAAGAGCTGAATATTTTAACATCCCTCAAATGTAATACAGCCAAAGTCCTCTCCACTTTCTATTTTGAACCTCGCCACAGTCTATCTGAATTCCGTCAGTCTTCTGGGGCCTGTGCTGGGCCATCATCAAGGGGCTATGGTGGTAGGTGTCTGATGGGGACAGCCCTTCTTCAGAGGTGCCAACAGCCCTTTTGGTCAGACCCTTTCCTTCCCTTCCTCTCTCATCTGCCTACCCAGCACCCCAATCCTTCATACGCTCACTCGCAACACACACCCAGGCATGGTGCCTTCATATCTTGAATGTTGGTTGTGCTGAGTGTATGACACACACATAGGCTGTCCATGCTACATACCTGGTGAAAAATGTTCCTTTGGTGGGTGACCCTGACATACAGGTAACTCACACCATTTTCCACTTTAGTACAGGAATGAATTGACTATAAGTGGGAATATAAAAACAATATGCTTTAGGGGCCGGGCGCGGTGGCTCATGCCTGTAATCCCAGCACTTTGGGAGGCCGACATGGGCAGATCACAAGGGCAGGAGATCGAGACCATCCTGGCTAACAAGATGAAACTCCGTCTCTACTAAAAATACAAAAAATTAGCCGGGCGTGGTGGTGGGCGCCTGTAGTCCCAGCTGCTCAGGAGGCTGAGGCAGGAGAATGGCGTGAACCCAGGAGGTGGAGCTTGCACTGAGCCGAGATTGTGCCACGGCACTTCAGCCTGGGCGACAGAGCAAGACTCCGTCTCAAAAAAAAAAAAAAAAAAACAAAAAAAAAACAATATGCTTTAGAATCAGGCCAATTCAAGCTCTGACACAGGCATTTGTTAGTCAGCTGATCTTGCGTATGTTTTCAGCCTTAGTCTCTCCATCTGTACCACGGGAGATGATCGCATCTAATAGTCTCTGTGAGGCTTAGAAATAATATATCAGAAGCAACCCACCCCTGTGTTTAGCCTATGATGGACAGTCACTAAAATAGGATTATTAATACTTTCTAGCCGACTGCCCTCTGAGAGTAGCAATCCCCTCCTCTGTGGTCCTCCCAGTGGGCCACCCAACTTCTGCCTGAAGATTTCTAGTGAGGGGCACGTCCTGTTGAGCAAGGCGAGCCTGTCCCATGGATGAGTGGCTCTGGTCAACTAGATTCACATGCATCTCCACGGGCATCTCACTTGTGGAAGCCACTGGGGTTGGCAGGGACTGGCTGAGACCTGTTCCTTCCCCATGCTGACCCAGGCAGCCCTTCATCACACTAACTCTGCAGCAGAAACTTCTTACAACCTCGCCTGCGAGGCCAAGGCTGCTCTCCGGAGCTAGAGAACAAACGTACTCCTTCATCAGCTTGGAGCCTAGGAGAATGCCCCAAATACTGTGATCTCCTCTCTCTGGTGATTAAAGGCTTCTGGGGGAAGGCAGCAGGAGACACTGGCCAGTGAGGTGGGGGGGCTTGGAGGATGTCCCCCCCACCGGGTTCACAACGGGGATGGAGGAGAGGCAGCCGAGGGAGACCGATGCCTAGGACCTTACTCCAAGTTGGGATGTACTTTCCTCTTTCGTACACAAATAAGATAAGTTGATCGATCCTATTTAACTCACAGTAATGTAGCTAGAACAAATGTCCATGTTATGAACCAACTGACAATCTGTGGACATCCCTAGATCTGTAATCATCATTGTCAGCACTGTCTCTGTGACAACTTGTGACCCAAGTTCCCAACGAGCCAATTTGGGAACGAGGCCCCTTCATGAAGCTGGGAGCCTGCTTGTGCCTTGTCCAGCTCAGGACCCCAGATGCTGAAGGGTTCTATGACCTCTCCTCTTTGGAAAAGACATGACTGTGAAGGGGAGGCGTTCTTTTTGCACACAGGCTCACCTCCAAAGACCTGGCTTTCCCTTTTAAGTGACTGCCGTTCCCCTTGTAGCCCTTCAAGAGCATGTATGTCACCCTGCCAAGTTCCCGGGCAATGTAGAGTCACCGCGACTGGATGCAAGGGCTGCACAGAGCGTTGGGTTTGGGAGGGTTTTATTTCTGCAAATGTAACCAGGAGCTCGGACATTCTATACACTTTCCACTAATCCTCCCTAATCACCAGGGAGAAAACCAGGGTAGCGGCTGGCCCCTTGCCACTTTTGCTCCCATAGCCTTAGAACAATGCTGGAGTGTAATAACCTTGCATTCTGTCCCTTGGCCTGAACTATTTTATGAAACACCAAAGCAGCTTAGTAAATCCTAAAAATGAAAGCAAACCTTGGTTCAGTTTACTGTTAGGAGAGCCAGGGAGGTAAGCTTTGATGTTGTTTTCTAAACAGCAGGAAGGGCTGACATATGTCCAGGAATCTTAATAGCATTACAACTATTTAAGTCAGAGCTTGACTGAACTGTTTGCAAATCTTGTAATCCCCATCATTCCTGAAATGAACAAACTTCATGTAACCAAGGCATAAACATCAGACTGCAGGGCACACATGGCCAGAAATATCCATCACTAGCTTCTCTTCCAGAGGTTTATTTTCAGCACTTCTCCAGCCCTTCTCTTCCTCCTATGAGGGACCCAAGGCTCCATCTAAATTTTACATTTATTGTTATGGCTATTCAATTAATTCCTGTTGAGCCAGTAGACAGAGGATGGAGGCTGCTTTCTTTACCCGGCTGCAGGCCCCGCACCTAATGCAGCACTCAATAAATACTGATTCAACGAATAGTTAAACTGTTAATATTTGATCCCCTTTCTCCCATCTGGGAGAAGTCCCAAACTATTTGGTCTAAAAACAGTTTGGTCCTAAACTATTTTTTCCTTTTTCTCTCTTCCTCACCACAATGTTTCTGCCCCATGCTCCATTCCTCGGGGCCCTGCCGAGTGAGTTCATAATCTATTAAATGATGATAAAATTTGAGAGGTAATGAGCAATGTTATTGAGAAGGCCCTTCTTGCATAGAATTTTAAAGAGGAGGTTTCAGATTGTTAATTCAAACGGAAAACTCATACATTTCAGACACTGTGATCCTGAAGGCATTTTGCAGTGTGATGGGGACGTTTTCTTTGCCCCTAAATTCTTTCTTCCTATACATAGGTTTGGGCAGCCTCCATGAAGTTCCTTACAGTTAAAGGGATAAGAAATCTTTACTCAAAGATTATATACGATCATTTTCTAAAGACTCTCAGCGTTGGTGAGGTCTGTGCTAGGCTCAAGTTCAAGTGATTCTCATGGCTGATAAACAGCGATCAATGGCAAGTTCAGTGAATGATGTGCAAAGGGGCAAGTGTGATCATGGACTCCTTAGAACAAAGAAGTTGCCTTTTGGTTATTCTTTTCTTTCCTTGTTCCTAAACTACTCCAAAGAGAAGGGTGACTCTCCCCGTCTATGAAAGGGGATTCAGAGAGGAGGCACCATAATGAATTCCACTTAACAGGGATGCTGCTGTCACGTCAGAAGCTTTCTCTTTTGTATGCTTCAAATCTCCTTTGCTGAATTTTGAAATAGAGGGAATTAATATTACATACAACTGTTAATTAAAAATGAACAATTAAATAGAAATCTGGATATTTAAATTACTGGGCTTGAAATAGATTGTCTTTATAATAATTGGCTGGATGAGAGCAGTTGTTTTTAATTAACTTTAAAAATTGGCCAACATTGGGTACTTAGGTTTATAATTGTTCTTGGATACAATATTTTGAAGGCTGGCCATTCAGCGTTGATTCAGCAAGTATTCAACACCAGGCCTAGAGACGCAAAGGTGAATGAAACACACCCTTTCTCCTAGCGCTGCTCACAGCCTGGTGGGAGAGGTGGCGCCAGCCACCTGTCACTCAGTGCAGCAAGTGCCTACGGAGCCAGACACAGACACGGGGGCGGGAGGAGCAGCTGAGGACCTGACCTTTGAGCTGATCCAAAGCTCTCACTCAAAGAGCAAGTTCCTTAAGGTCTTGCTGAAATTTCAAAAGGCGTTTTCTCCACCAGCCCCCATGACCTTTAGACCAGTGATTCTCAACTGGGGTGGGACTTCTGGCAATGTCTGGGGACGTTTTTCATTGTTACAACTGAGGGGGTGCTACTGGCACCTGGCGAGTGGGGTTCACGTTTGCTGCTAGACATCCTACAAGGCACAGAACAATCCCTCAAAACAAGGAATTATCGGTCTCAAATATTCATAGCGCTTTGGGTGAGAAGTCCTACTTCAGACGGCCTATTTTGGGCAGCTAAGCTGTTGTCCATCCAAGGAGGAGGATAATGACATATATATTTGAACACTTATCCCCTACACGGTGACCCCCCTGGAGTCAGGGAATGTGCCTTGCTTACTTCTGTAGCCTCAGAGCCCAGCCCAGCCCAGCCCTTTGGTGGAATGCATGAATATACAAATATATGGATGCAAGGATACTGGCTGGAGCAGGGTCCTCCAGGCTCAGCCAGCCTAGGGTGGTGGAGGCCATGGTGGATGGGAGAGCACACGCCTACGTGAGGAGGAGGCAGCCTCTACTCATTCCAGAAACTGCTGCTGTGTGCAAATGCAGGCCCAACATTAACAGCTGCTCCATATTTTCAAAAGAATCTGGAAATCTGGATTTGCATGAGGAAATCACCCGATTTCAAAATGGTGATGACTAACTTAAAATTTGAAAAGCAAATGACAAGAAATAGTAACTATACCGGCACACACAATAGGTCCAAACAAAATAGGCCTGCAGCCTCTGCCCTTTGTGACTTCTAATCAGTTTAACGTCCCAAGCCACAGGGATCAGCTACCACCCCTGCCGGGGCTCTGAGAGCTGGTCACCCAGCCACGCTTGAACATGCCTAGTATATGGATGAGGCAGACCAGCTCTTTGCAAGACACAGAGCTGACGCACCGTCCACTCTTCTGGTGGTTCACTTTGTGGTTGGAAAATTCTTTCAGGCTGAAAACACACCATCTTTAACCTCAGGAGTCCTCAAAAATCAGGAAATTCCAAAGTCAAGGTTCCTTTTGCAATAATCACACATTCTGTTTCCTTGATTTGGGTACACACAGCCTGTCTTTCCATTATTCTCGGGACATACCATAAAGTTCACAGGATGTGAAACAGCCCAGAGACAGCCTCTTACAGACGCCTGCTTCCTTATTATTCCGACTCAGCTTTTCCTCACACTGGAGAGCTGTCTTACTCTTAGCTCTCACCTTCAGTTCAATACCTGGGTTTCTCTGGCTCATTTGGAAATTCTGTACAAAATGTGGTCAATGCAGGCTTACTTGTAAGAGAGAAAAATATTGTCAAGAATTTAGGGGCTGGGCGCAGTGGCTCACGCCTGTAATCCCAGCGCTTTGGGAGGCTGAGGCGGGTGGATCACTTGAGGCCAGGAGTTCAAGACCAGCCTGGCCAACATGGCAAAACCTGGTGTCTCCTAAAAATACAAAAATTAGTCAGGCATGGTAGTGCATGCCTGTAATCCCAGCCACTTGGGAAGCTGAGGCATGAGAATTGCTTGAACCCAGGGAGGTGGAGGTTATAGTGAGCTTAGATTGCACCACTGCACTCCAGTCTGGGTGACAGAGCAAAACTATCTCCAGAAAAAAAAAAAAAGAATTTAGGCTAGGCTAGGAGTGGTGGCTCCCTCCTGTAATCTCAGCACTTTGGGAGGCTGAGGCTGGAGGATTGCTTGAGGCCAGGAGTTTGAGATCAGCCTGGGCAACAAGAGAGACCCTGTGTCTAAAAATAATAATAATAATAAAAAAAAATAAAGAATTTAGACAAACACTATGAAAGCTAAGGATGCAGAAATTTGGGGAAAAGTCTCAAGAATTTATATATATATAATATATTTATATATCATAATTATATAATTATATATAATTTATATAATAAAATATAATTAATATAATAAAATATATAATTATTATATATAATTCAATGATATATAATATATATAAATACATATATTCTCTTTATAGAAAGAGGGAGAGAGAGAGACGCATGTATGCATATACATATCTCAGGGGTTTCTTTTCTGGGCAGCTGGATTTTGGGATGTCAACCTGCCTACCATTTGTGTCACCCCTCCCCAGAAGGACAGGTGCAGAGGAAGAGTGGGAAGAAAGATTAGCTCCCTGCTTCAGAACCCCAGTTCTGGTTACAAATCACTGAGTCTCCACTGGCTGCCCTGTCTTCCCAGGTGAGAGGGGCCCAGAACTCTTCCATCCCCCAACTCTCAGCCCAGCTAAGCCTCTTCCTCTGCATAAGACCCAGTTCACACCAGCTCCAGGGCCACCCTTGCAAATACTCCTGGCCTGTCTCCCTCCTTCAGTCTTCTTATTCACTAGGCATTAACACAGTTACTATCTGATCCATCCCATGAATTAGCTTTCTGATTTGCCCTTCCCTTGATAACCCCTTAAGTGTTGGATATCTTATATTTCTTATGGTTTCCACATACTTTGCATACAGCAACCACTCAATAAAAATGTTTAACTGATTGACATTATGGAGTTATAGCTATGGTATAAGAAACCTATGACAATGAGATTTTCCTCCCTAAAAATGTCTACTGGACATTCTCAGCTTGCAGGTCAGTCCCTGAACAGGAATCAGGACTGTCTTGTGCTGGGTGACACTCTGTTTCCTCTGCTGTCAAATCATCTACATACTTTTTATGGAGGATCACAGTGCTGGGACGAGGAACATGTAAGCCACGTTCCCTTACAACTCCCTCTTGAGCTTCCGCCTGTACATTATCTGCACTGCTGTAAATCCTTGGTGTTTTTCAACTCAGTTCTAGCAGGTTACGGGGCATTGTACACACAGAGACCTGGGTTTGAAATCTGGTCCAACTGCCTAGTAGCTATAAAATCTTGGGAAAATAAGTATCTCTGGACCTCAGCTTCTTCATCTTTAAAATAGGGATAACTTGGAAGATTGTCGTAAAAGTAAATGAGATAATATTAATGTAACAAATGTCTGAGGCACAGCAGTTGCCCAATAAATGGTTAGTTATTATTATTAAAAAGAAGAGGAAGACACAGCAGGAGGAGGAAGAGGAAGGTGTAGGAACATTTTCTAATTTTTCTTTTCCTTCCATTTGTCTTCCTGGGGCAGGAAATGCCCCCACTGGCAGTCCTGAGAAAGGTTAGAAATTGCATTTTCTGAGTGCAGTGAGCAAAACCATTCATTTCTGTCCATCTAGGATGATTTAGATATGGACCTGCCCTCAGGCAGGGCAATGAGCATCTACAGACACTGCAGAGGCAGCGATTTTTGACTTTTATCCAAGAATGGTTCCTGGCACATATGAGGCACTTGATAAATGTCTGTTTATTGAAGGAACTCCTTCCAGCCCAAGGCCACACAAGATGCACGTTCACCTCTTAGACTCCCCATCATGGTATTCCACAGGGCCACTGGTCCTGCCCCTCACATTTATCCCATATGAATCTCCTGCTGATGTTCACAAATAACACTGTTGTTTCTGTGGCTATGTCTGCATCCGAGGCCATTTTATCCACAGAAGAATCCTGGGAGATGGGAGGCTGTCCTGGGCACACCTGGGTACCAGTGCTGACCCCCACCAGGCAGCATGGTGGTCCTTGAGTTAAGCAAGTTACAACTCAGCAGGTCCAACGTGCAAACAAATGCAAAAAAAAAAAAAAAAAAAAAAAGAAGAAGGAAGGGGAAAGATTAGCTATTAGGACTACTCTGATTGCAGGCACGGGAAAAATACTTACTTTCTTCTTGTTTTTTTTTTTTTGAGATGGAATTTCGTTCTTGTTGTCCAGGCTGGAGTGCAATGGCACAATCTCGGCTCACTGCAACCTCCGTTTCCCGGGTTCAAGTGATTCTCGTGCCTCAGCCTCCCAAGTAGCTGGGATTACAGGCATGCGCCACCACACCTGCCTAATTTTGTATTTTTAGTAGAGACAGGGTTTCTCCATGTTGGTCAGGCTGGTCTCGAACTTCTGACCTCAGGTGATCTGCCTGCCTCCGCCTCCCAAAATGCTGGGATTACAGGCGTGAGCCACCACGCCCAGCCAAAAGACTTACTTTCTAGAGTCAGGCTTTATTTGAGCAAAGCTAAGCAATACTATGCTTTTTCTTTCCTGATAATACTGGTAAAGACATGTAAAAACCTATTCCAAAATTTGCCTGCACTTCAATTTTATAGTGCTATTCTGTGGGGAAAAAATCTGCCAAGTAATATATAGGAACTAGAATGGAAATAAGCATCATCTTAAAGTGGTCCTAGGCTTGTTTTCCTTTTTAAAACAAAGGACAGAAGACCACACCGAGCAGCAACAACAAATGTGAATTTCTCTACATCATGTGCAGCATCCAGGATTGAGGCCAGGCTATCCCTGGTCACGGGGAAGGAAACAAAACGTTGTCACCAGCCCAAGGAATAGACTATTTATGTGTGATGTGTGTGAGGGCTGCTCGGTGTGGTTTCATTTCAGAAACACTGTTGTGGCTGGGCCCCCAGATCTAACACCTCCTATAGTGAACACAGTCCACCTCCGTTGGGTTACACATCCATGGCCAAATGTAGCACTGTTCTCACCCTTCAACCAAACCGTGGTGACGTCTGGCAAGAGGAGTTTGAGGGAGTGAAGGACGAGCGACTTTCGCTTTTTACTTGACATATTTCTGTATTGTTTTAAATGTCTTATAAATAGCATGCATTACTCTATTGCTTAAAAATGCATACATACATATTCCCCAAATGAAAGCATGTCTCTTCATCAGCAATGAGCTATTTTAACCATTTAAACTCTCCATTACCTCCTCCCTCACCTTCACCTTCCCTGCAGACCACAACCCAAACCCTTGGTAACAATCACCTACTGGTTTGAATATTAGTAATCACAATAGGTAGCATTCTTAACTCTCCAATGGGCAGGTCTTGTGCAGGAAGTTCAGGGGTGAAACCCACCTGATCGCTTCATTCTTGTCCTCACGTGGTCATAACCAACTGGCCCTTGAATGAGAGGCGCATGGTCCTAATAAGTTCAGGAGGCCTGTTTCCTGTCTCAGATGGAGAGCTCCGAGGCCTGAGCGGAGGGCGAGCCCGGGGCACTGGTCACAGCTGGGTCCTCTCCGACAGTAGTACCTTCTCTGTGCATCCCTGTGTTACTCATGGCCCAAACCTCCCTTGTGAGTCACGGGCTCTGAGGGCTATGGGGCAGGGCAGTGTGGCCTTTTCCAGGAGGTGTGTCGTGAAGCTACCATCACAACAGCCACACCTACCTCCTGGGATTCTGAGTCCCCGCTGTGTCTCCCCACGGCCATGCACCTGCCTCAATCATCCTTCTGAAGAGCCTGCATGTCCCCATCTGCCCTGCTCAGTCATCCTTCTGAAGAGCCTGCATGTTCCGGTCTGCCCTGCTGAACACCACCCCACACCCAGCTGTCTCCTGTATACCCCCAGGGTCCTGCGCACTGCTTCTGGGAGGGAGGCAGACCCTAATGGGCAGAAAGGAATGAATCTGGTCACAATAGTCAGAACTGTCAGGGAGGAAATTAGCAAGGCGACAGGAAAAAGCCAGCAGGGCTTGCACAGGATGTGGCCAGGGAAGCCTCTCCGAAGTCACCTCGATTTGAAGACCTGGGGGATGAGCAGTAGTGGCCAACTGAAAGCAGGGAGGAAGGTATCCGGGACGAAGTGACAGCCCAGGAGCCCTGAGGAGACACATGCCTGCTGTGGCCAAGGCACAGAAAGGCTCTCCCCTCTCCGGACCTCCAGGCTGATTTGGCAAATGACCTATTCCTGTATCTCCACTCTGTGGTCCAACAGGCACCTCAGCCTTCATACACTCAAACCCAATGCCCGATACACCTCCACCACCACCTTGCCAAACCTTGCTCTTCACACAACATTCTCGATCTCAGTGAAAGGCAACCTCATTCTTTCAATTGCTCGGACCCCAAACCTAGAAGTCATCCTAGACTCCTCTCTCGCAAATCCTAGTGCCTCAGGTGTCCTACCACGTCTGCCCACCTCCACTGCTATCAGCCAGTTCTCAGCCATCACCATCTTGCACCTAGATCATGGCCAGAGCCCCTGGTCTTTTTGCTTCCTCCCCACCCCTTGGCACTGCTGTCCCCCAACATCCCCATGGCTCACTCCCTCACTTTCTTCTGGTCTCTGCTCAGATATCTTAGTGAGGCGTGCTGTCTTTATGCAAATGGGTAGTGCATTCTAAACAGGATCATTTGGAGCTTGTCTGAGAGAAAGTTAATGGAAAAATCAAAGAAATAGAAAGACACAGCACATGCTCTCTCTCTCTGTCTCTCTCTGTGTGTGTGTGTGTGTGTGTGTGTGTTTGTGTGTGTATACAGTTGCCCCTCAGTACCCACAGGGGATCTGTTCCAGGACTTCCATGGATTGCCAAGTCTCTTATATAAAATGGTGTTGTGTTTGCCTACAACCCATGCACATCCTCCCGTATACTTTAAATCATCTCTAGATTACTTGTAATACCTAATACAATGTAAATGCTATGTAAATGGTTGTTATACTGTACTGTTTAGGAAATAATGACAAGAAAAAAAGTCTGTACATGTTCAGTACAGATGCAACCACTGCTGTCCTAAGCTACATTGTTGACCCACAGTTGGTTGAATCTGAGGATCTGGAACCTGTTCATGCAAAGGGCTGACTGTGTGTGTGTGTGTGTGTGTGTAGAGTGGTTTACTAAACATTACATATTGTTATACATAGTATATTATACATATTATGCATATACATACATATACACACACACACATGGTGGTTGGCCAGCAGCGGCTGTTCTGGGGTGGATGAGTGAGGGCGATGTTCTGTTTCTTGCTCTGGATGCTGGTTATGGTATACAGAATGGTTGGTTTGTACAAATCCATCAGGTAGCATATTTATGATATATGCCCTCTTCTGAATTTGCATTTATAGGTTAATAAAAGTTTGGTTTTTTTTTTTTTTTTTGTATTTTTTAGTAGAGACGGGGTTTCACCGTATTAGCCAGGATGGTCTCGATCTCCTGACCTCATGATCCGCCCGTCTCGGCCTCCCAAAGTGCTGGGATTACAGGCTTGAGCCACCGCGCCCGGCCGTTTGGGATTTTTTTAAATAAAGCTTCACTAATATGAGATTTACATTTGGATGGAGATAAACAGCCAACGCACACTCCCTTTCGGCAACATTTGAGAGCAAAATTTAGTATCCTGATGAAACTCAGTGACTAATTGGCACTTTCTCTCTCTATGCAAAAGACTTACCACCCCGTGGTTGCACTGGTCAGGATCGCCTCGAACAGCAGTATTGATAAGCCAGCTGTGATTATCTGTAGAAATAATTTCAACAAAAGGTCATTACACCAGCAGGGCTCTGGTAAACTCCAATGTCATTTTTTTCACAAGCTTAGTTCATTTGAGTTCGGATTCCTGCCATCAGGTACTTCTTTCCACTTCGCATGTCCTCTTCCCCCACAGGCTTCCTAGTCAGCCCCCTGTACTTAGCGGCGCCTGTGAGCCAAGCATTTGGTGTAGAAAAGGCTAAGTCTTAGTCTGTTTTGGAGGTGAGAATGTTCAAAGAAGCATTTAACTTCCAAATTCTTCAAAAGGGAGGCGCACAGCCAAGGCCGCCCTCATCTCTCTCCAGGGAAGGGGTATATTAGGAAAACTCATTTCCATTTTGTCTCAGCAAAGCAGAAATCATCTCCAAGGTCAGATGTGCTCATTAACCTGTTCTCAGATCCTCCAGATAAAAAGTTATCTGTCACCCAGCCTTTGTCGGATGAACCATCTCTCTGTCCTCTCCTAATGCTCCCATCTTTCTGATCCATGACACACATTCTAAGAAACCAGGTGCATCCTGGGAAAAGGAGTGATTAAATCATTAATTAATTATTTACAAATATCTAGAAGCCAGAGGAGAGGGAAGAGGTTACCTCCACATCTCTCAAGGCTGGAAATTCCAGAAAAGTGTCTCAGGAATGGCAGCCACAGGACTCAGACCTCAGAAGTGCCTCGAACCCCTCAGCACCAAGAGTGTGTGTGAACCAGTGGCCCAGCTCTGTCCACACTTGGAATGTCTACTTAAGGAAGGATGTTTCTGGCTTCCAGTCTTCTGCATCCTGCCGGTCAAAAAGCTTCCATGGGGAAGGTAAGCTTAAGAATCTGCTTTCTTGCAGTGAGAGGTAGGATGCAGGCCTCGCTGGGAGAGGTTCAGTTGAGCTGCAGGTCCTCAGAAACGTCAGCTACCATCTCCCTCAGGGGGATTTCATGTGCTGTCTTGGAGCCCTCTTTGGGTTTCCAAGCTGGGAGCAAGGCAGCAGACGAACCTCATGGTCACTCGTTTACCATCTCAGAAAGAAGTCTGGAACTACAAATCCAGAACCCTCATATAGGATATAAACGTGGTGAGATTTTGGAACTTTTCTTTTTTTTTCTTTTTGAGACGGAGTCTCGCTCTGTCGCCCAGGCTGGAGTGCAGTGGCCAGATCTCAGCTCACTGCAAGCTCTGCCTCCCAGGTTTACGCCCTTCTCCTGCCTCAGCCGCCTGAGTAGCTGGGACTACAGGCACCCGCCACCTTGCCCGGCTAGTTTTTTGTATTTTTTAGTAGAGACGGGGTTTCACCGTGTTAGCCAGGATGGTCTCGATCTCCTGACCTCATGATCCGCCCGTCTCGGCCTCCCAAAGTGCTGGGATTACAGGCGTGAGCCACCGCGCCCGGCTGGAACTTTTTGTAGTTAAGTCATTTAGTATCACTTTCTGCCTTGCTTTACTGATTTGTAGCAAAAACCTTGACTATAAAAAAAGATCTGGGTATTGTCTTGAGGGGTAATAAAGAAGTAGAAGTTCAGCCAGAGAGACAATTCCAAGAATACAAACGATAGGGAAAGAGATTTCTCTAAGTGGAGACTAATGGTAGCTTTTTCTTAAAGATCATATTGAATGACAACTTTTGAGTTGATGTGCATGATGAATGGATGAATGTCCCTCTTTTCTTTTCCTTTTCTTTTCTTTTTTTTAGACTGGAGTGCAGTGGCGTGATCTCAGCTCACTGTAGCCTCGACCTCTCAGGACTCAAGCACTCCTCCCAGCACAGCCTCCTGAGTAGCTGGGACTACAGGCATACACTGCCACACCCAGCTGATTTTTAATATTTTTTTGTAGAGACGTCTCACTTTGTTGCCCAGGCTGGTCTTGAACTCCTGGGCTCAAGCAATCCCACCCGCCTTGGCCTCCCAAAGTGCTGGAATTATAGGCATTAGCCACCGCGCCTGGCCCTTCTTTTTTCTTTCTTTCTTTTTTTTTTTTTTTTTAACATTTAATTTAGGACTTCTGCATCTATGGTCATAAATGAAGTGGGCTAAAATGTTATTACCTCTCAGTGCAATTGTCTGGTCTTGGAAACAATGTTGTACTAACCACATAAGTGAGTTCATCAGCTTCTCTGCTTAGCCTGCAACAGTTATAGATGATCTTGACTCTGAAAGTTAGCCCTGACTTGAAGGCCCCTGGACCTAGATCTCCTAGCTAGGGTTATCTTTAATGGCTATTAACCTAATCAAGTCTTCTCTTTCTCGTTGTTGCATATTTTCCATTTTCGCTTTTCCCAAAAATGCATTTCATCCAGGTCTCCCGATTCATTAACATTTAGCTGTTTGGAGAAATATTTTACATTGTTTGTGCCTGTTTGCTTACCTTCCTTTTTATTCTTTTTTGTTGTTCTTGTTATATTTCTCTTCACTCCCGCTACCCCCTTCATTAGTCTTGACTAAAGTTAACTATGTTGTTAGTCATTCTTTCCTTTTGCAACTTCTTAGACATGGCCTGGGATGGTGCCAATGGAGATGTATTTCTTGGACTTGCTGAGAAAGGCTCCGTCCCACTGGTGGATGTTGGCTGTGCTGGCAGCTCAGCATAATGGAACACTTCGCTTGATTTACAAGTTGGGACCCAACTTGTCTTTTCTATGTCCTCACCATTGTCTTTATCATCCTTGCCTGTTTTTACCAGCTGTTCAAGGCCTTCTTCTATTGGCTTCTTCTCTCCTTGTTCTCTGATTGCCTATCTCAGATGACTTTCAGTCCAGCTGATAAAAAAGGACAACTGCCCTGTGGCCCAACACACCCACAGCCTGGGCTTTGTGCCTCTGCTCCTCTGTGAGCCTCTTGAGCTTAGGAGGAATCCTGTCTGCTGTGAGATAGACAGCTGTTCTGCTCATTCCTCTGAACTGCACCTTTTGCCAAAAAAAAACACGTCTTAAACATTTTAAACCAGCCCTTACTTGAAAAGAAGGTTGGTTTAGCAGCCACGCCGGTGCCTTCACCATCTGCCGCTTCCTGGAAATGTTTGTATAGTCTCCTGCCTTCTCCTGAGCCACCTTTTCAAAATTCTCAAGTTTTGTCACTCAAGGAGCAAGTGTGCTGCTGCCTGAGACCCTTTATCTTATTTCTGTAGAGAACGTAGACTGAAGTTGTTTGTACCGTGGGACAACTGTGGGGTCAGACGGGCCCATTTTTACTCTATTTGGTACAAACTTCTTGCTTTCTTTTACTTCCATCACAAGCCCAATGGTCAGCTCTCTTTTTGGAGGCATTCTCTCTCTCTCATTCTCTCTGCCCTCTCTCTCTCTCATACACACACACTCTCTCTCTCTCTCCCATACACACACATACACACGTGTACACACACACACACACACACACACACACATGAATGATCACCAAAGTTCTACTATTTCATAAAAGTCAGTTCATAAGAAAGGACAGCTGGGCAAGGTGGCTCACGCCTGTAATCCCAGCACTTTGGGAGGCCAAGACGGGTGGATCACCTGAGGTCAGGAGTTTGAGACCAGCCTGGCCATCATGGTAAAACCCCATCTCTACTAAAAAAATACAAAAAACTAGTCGGGTTTGGTGGCGGATGCCTGTAATCCCAGCCACTTGGGAGTCCAAGGCACGAGAATCGCTTGAACCTGGGAGGAGGAGCTTGCAGTGAGCCGAGATCGCACCACCATACTCCAGCCTGGGCAACAGAGCGAGACTTTGTCTCAAAAAAAAAGAAAGGGCAAGGAGCAGCCCACAACTCTGCTCAGAGAGGTGGACACTAGGCACTGGCGGCCTGACTCCCCAGTGGAGGACTTGCCCCCATGCACTGCCCTCACTGTGGGTACGGTTCAAATGCACGTCTCAGCAGAGGGACAGATTTCTGTACATCAGGAGCCTGTGGAGCTGCTCAAGAACACTCAAAAGTGAGACTGTTAAATCTGCTCGTGCCCAGAGTCCACTCCATTCGTAACTGCATTGAGGAGGAAACAGAAGCCAGGAGAGGTGCAGTGTGCCAAGTCTGGGCGCAGGATGTCCCACGTGTAGTCACCCAGGGCACAGCCCAAGAGGCAAAGGGACTCCCTTAACTCACGTGGGGAGACAGTGACAAAGAGATGGTGTGTGACTGCTCCAGGGACCCAGGGAGTTCGTGGCAGTGAGGAACAGAACCAAGGCCTTGACTCCTAGATCAATTTTCTCCAACGGTCAAAAACTCAAGGGCCCACTCAAGCTCTATACAGCTTTTAAAAAGAAGAACCCAGTGAAAGCAGGGCCTCTAGCAGATATCTGCACACCCACATTCATAGCAGCACCACTCACAACAGCCAAAGCTGGAGGCAAACCAGTTGTCCAAGGAGGGATAGACAGAGAAGCAAAATGCGGGGCATACCTATGATGGAATATTATTCAGTCTTAATGAGGAAGGAAACTCTGATTAATGCTACCCTATGGAAGACATTATGCTAAGTGAAATACACCAGACACAGAAGGACAAATACAGTATCATTTCACTTATATGAGTTACTTGGAATTGTCAAACTCATAGAGACAGAAAGTAGAATGATGGTTGTCAGGGCCTAGGAGGAGCAAGGAATCGGGATTAGTGTTTAATGGATACAGAGTTTCAGTTTAGGAAGAAAAATTTGTGGAAATGGATGGTGGTGATGGTTGTACAACGGTCTGAATTTAATCAATGCCAGTGAACTGTCCAGTTATAAATGGTAAATGTCCAGTTACAAAATGGTAAATCTTATGTTTATTTTAGCATACACACAAAATCCATTTCTTTTTCTCTGCTTAAATTCTTTTTTTTGAGATGGAGTCTCACTCTGTCCCCCAGGCTGGAGTGCAGCGGCGCGATCTCAGCTCACTGCAAGCTCCGCCTCCTAAAGCTCACGCCATTCTCCTGCCTCAGCCTCCCGAGCAGCTGGGAGTACAGGCGCCCGCCACCACACCCAGCTAATTTTTTTTGTATTTTTAGTAGAGACAGGGTTTCACCATGTTAGCCAGGATGGCCTCGATCTCCTGACCTCATGATTCGGCCTCCCAAAGTGCTGGGATTACAGGCATGAGCCATCATGCCTGGCCTTAAATTCTTAATTCTTACCCCTTTCCCCAACTTTGTTTTGTTTTTTTTTTAAACAAAATATTTTTAAGAGTTGGTGCCTTGCTATGTTGCCCAGGTTAGAGTGCAGTAGCTATTCACAGGTGAGATCAAGGCTGTAGCCTTGAATTCCAGCTCAAATGATCCTCATACCTCAGCCTCCTGAGTAGCTGGGACCACAGGCACCATGACACCTGATATCTTCCTCCTACTTTGCCTGCCTAAAGCCCCTAGGCCTCAGGCAAGAGTCCTCCAAAAGGATGATGTGTTCTCTCCCCAGCACCTGGTTTCTACCTGCTTGATGCCCCCACTACTGTCCTGTTCATCAGTGATCTCTTTACAAGCCTATCTCCCCTCTCTGCACTGTGAACTCTTCAGGTCAAAGACTTGGAAGCCATCACAGGACCACGCTCAGTGCCGCAGAGCCTGGTTCAGTCACGTTCGACAAAGGCTGGAAAGAACCTGAGCCTCCGATCCTCTCTGGAGGGCACGTGAGCATGCAACAGGCTTAGTATTGGCTTCCTTTTTGCTCACTTGGAAAGTCAGCTCTGAGGAAGAGGCTCCTCATGTGCTTGAAAGCTCAGAATTTGCTCTGAGACATATGTAGGAACATGCAGTTTCAGCACAGAAACAAAATCTTTTATCAATAAGCCCCAAATAAGCATTTAAAAGCGAAGGGGTAAAATAGGGAAAAGAAAAAAAAAAAAAAAAAAAGGAGCCCCCTGTGACTCTGGAGCACTTGGAGGCTTACAAAGGAATGCACTGGTATGAGAGTGTGATGACAAGCATAACTTTAATTCCTGACTTCCAGCTCCTGGGTGACAAGGTCACCCAGGATGATCAGTAATTCTACCAAGAACACACAGGTGTGAAATCTATCCAGCCTTCACTTCCTGCCTAGCCCTCGAGGAGCAGCATTGCCACCTCCCCCATCGCTTGCTAAGCACTAGTTGTGGGAATGCATTGCTTTTCCCATTTGTACCAGGGGCTTCCTGAGTGATCCCCCTGGTGCTGGGACCTCGGGCACAGCACCCCCAGGTATTAGCACTGAGGACGGAACCACTGAAGCGGCCTCTTCCCTCCCCTCCTCTCACTGCACCCCAACCACCCAAGGCCACACAGTCCACTGAGTGGGACCTTGCTTTGGTCCTGACTCTCGAGCCATACCAGGTTCCCTCTTCATGTTCTACACTTGACTCTGATCTCCAACCCAGGGAAGGGAGCTTTCTAGGCTGCCTGGCTCTGGCCGGACCTTGGCCTTATGACCAGAACCTTCACTGATGCCCCAGAGAACTAGGACTAATAATCCAGAAGGACTCTCCACTGAGTACTGACCGTCGCCTGGATTTCCAACCCCGTGTCCAACCTGCCAGGTTTAGAGCTTAACTGTTAAGCCCCAGCGGACACTACACACAGCCCTCACCAGCTGCACCTCCAGCGCTCCAGAGCCAGCCTCCACATGAATAGCCTCTTAGGCTTGGACACACCTTGGATCAAGAGTGTCCCAAATTCTAGCCATCCTTGCCTTCCTCTTCAGAGATGCACGCAAAAGGCCTCATGCTCCAAGGCTTTAGGTGTCATGTCACTTGCTCCACAGTTAATCAGTGGATTGGTCTCCTGTTGCATCAAGCAATCCTTTCCTCTGAGTAACAGAAATCGATCCCAGTGCATCTCACTGTGTGGTCATGGGATAAAACCAAGCTCCCAGTATTCCAGGGCTGAGAGTCAGGTCCCAGATGTTAACAAGCCTACTGCAGTGTGCTTACCCTGGGGGGCTACTAAGTGCTCTGACATCACCTTCAATGCGATAATATTCCCCAAAGCACAAGAGTCTTTCTCACACATTACATTTTGTCCTCCAACAATGTTAGTAAAAGCATAAACATTTTTGAAAAGCCCTCTTGAAATGACTAAAATCTGCCCATGAAAAAACTTTCAAGTTACTCTTGGAACTAGCCATTCAAGAAGACCTATGAAATAGTCATCACCTGTACTATCAATTGGTGTATTCGCTTATAAAAAGCATTTTAAAACACAGATTTTTCCCAAAGAAGAAAGAGTCTTGTCGTCTGAGGAATGTCTCCTTCTCACACGCAGACCTGAATAACAAACACCAGGACCTGCCACAGGCAGAGGGGTGCCAACAACAGCAGAACTCAATACGATGTGTCAGCCGCAGGGCTTTGAACTTCCTGGCTTTGTCAACGGCTGTCACAACCTCTGTGTTATTTAAACAGATTTTGGTATTTAAAGCAGATCAGGTTTGTTTTTCAAACATTCATTTCAATCCTAAGAGAAATTTTCCATTTAAGGGAAAAATGGTAGTGGTGGTGGTGGTGGTGGGGGTGCTGTAAGTAGGAACCTGCCAGATAATCAGAGATTTAGATTTATTGTTTTATTGGTTTTTAAATGCATATGACTCTTAAGAAAAAAGTGATGCATACAAGGTTCTCTCTTGCCTGCTTCTTCAGCCCAGTTGCAGCCATGTACCTCCCTCTTAAAGGGGTTGCAATTTTTCAGTTTCCTACAAGTTCTCTCTGCCTGGAAACATTTCATAGGTCCACTGACATAATTCCGACTCACTGTTCAAAAATCCATCTTGAGAAAAGTTTTACTGAACGTGGCCCCCATCCACACACCCAACTGGATCGAGCACTTCCTCTCAAGGCTCCCACAATCCCTTGCCATTGCACATGCCAAACCCTATTTCAATATGTGATCTTCTCCCAATCAGGGCATGTGCTATTCAGCTTTGAACGTTCAGGGGCTAGCAAGAGAGACTTGCATGTGATAAGGGCCTGATAACAGTTTCTGCACCAGATAATCAGAGCTGCTAATATAACCTTTAAGGTCACAGTACTGTTTTGTTTGGTTGTTTAATCCTTTTTCATATATTTGGGAAAACTGGAACCAAGGACTTGAGAACCACTGGAACATTCTCTCTACCCCTTATCCTTCACCAGTTTTCTCCACAGAGTTAGAAAGAGCTTCACAGAGAGGATCTAAGACTGTATCTCTCTGGATTCTAGTCCTAAAATGCCAGGGAAGATTCTAATTGGCTTCTAGACCAACTGACTGTGGCCTGGGAGGCAGAGTCATATAAGAATAGGAAGGTCACTCAGGAACTTCATGGTTGGAAGAAGGAAGGAACATTTTATTGGAGGAAGGTAAGGGAAGTGCTGGCAGGCAGAACAACAGGTAGCTTTCTTCTACCTGCCATGCAAAAATGTGGTCACAGACAAGCAGCATCAGCAACACCTGGGAGCTTGCACGAAATGCAGAATCTCAGGTTCCACCCCTGACCTACTAACCAGCATCTGCACTGGCACCAATGCACAGGTGATATGCATACACATTAAAATGTGAGAGTTCTGTTCTATACCCCTCAACCCCAGCCACAAGGCTCCAGAATGACTTTCTCCAGCTGGTGTGCAAACACGCTGCACTGCTACCTCTCCAGGGATGGGCGGACTCCAGTTCTCCCACAGGCCACCGAGTTGGAGGCGTATTTCAGACAGTCTTGGAGTCTGTCTATGTTGCAGACTCACATATGGATGTTACCCACCTGGTCTTCCTTCCAGGTTAAAGAGTAAAAATCTAATATAAAATTTATCATCTGAGAGTAGACTCTTTTTCTCCTAGAACCCACAGAACTATTCCAAGTCCACTAGACAGAAATCACAGCCTATACTCATAACTCTATTTGGCATTTAAAAATTTTCAATTAACCCTTAATACCCATCTTACGATTTATTACCACACTCAGTGTAATTATTAACAAGGGACAACTCATGCTAAACTCCAGGCATGGCTATTAACAGTATTTAATATTGCCTCATCAAAATATATGAACCATTAATGTTGCCAGATATCAGACCAACATTTATTATAAGCACAATGGGATTGAGAACATAGACGAGGAACAAAAAGAGATTAGGTTTATGTGAAGGAAGGATAAATTTTAAACCTAGAGAAATCTTAGGTGACTTTTAACAAACTCCTACCTTATAGAAGCATCCACAAAAGAATGAAACTAGAAAACTGTGACATGACTTATATCGTTCATGGAAGACAGGGGAAGAAAGTCACCAAAATGTGATGAGGGCATAAAATGTCCCAGACACCAGGCTCTGCTGTATCACAGAGAAAATCTCACGTGATCCTCACAACATCCCTGCACAGGAGGCTGCTTGGCCCCATTTTTACAGATGAAGAAACTGAAGCTCACAGAGGATAAATACCTTGCTCAAAGTATACAGTTTAAACAAAGGAAGAGTTGGGACCAAAACCCAGGTCTCCTGAGTCCTGTGGCAATCTCCTTTCTAACTCCAAGCTAACCCTCAACAGTGGCTTTGCTTAATCCTGGCTCAGTAGTTTTCAGCCTCTCAGCCCTGATGGCACATTTAAAATCCTGTGAGAAGTTACACACACACACACACACACACGCACACACACGCACACAAACACCACTAATATCCTGTTCCATGTCAACTAAATAAAAATTTCTTGAACTGAAGCCCAGGATTTAGCATTTTTTAAAAAGACCCCCTTGTAATTCTCATAGGAAGATAGGATTGAATCCCTGATTACTGCTACGTTACTAGTTTGAGTAAAAGTACCCACAAAATTGCCAAACATCACAGAACCACTTCATAGCATCAATGAAATAGGCCAGACCCTGTGAAACAAGGCATCATCATCACTATCCCGCTCATCCCATCATCACTGCAGGTATCATTTGCTGCACCATTTTACATTCCCACCAGCAGTGTGTGAGGATTCCAACTTTTTTGTGCAAATATGGAATATTTAAGCTGTTATTGATATATACCGTGCATACAGAAATACATGCAAAAAGCACTCACGTAAACCTTAATAAATGATTACAGACTGAATACATGTATGTAACCAAGGAACAGCATCAGTGTCACTTGTGTCCCCATACAACTACTATTTTTCTCCCTCCCCTCCAAAGATCTAAAGATCTGCCATTGTAGATTAGATATACTTTGTCTGTTTATATGTTTCTTTTTTTTTTCTTTTTTCAGACAGAGTCTTGCTCTGTCGCCCAGGCTGGAGTGCAGTGGCTGATGTCTGCTCACTGCAACCTCCGCCTCCAGGTTCCAAGCGATTCTCATGCCTCAGCCTCCTGAGTAGCTGGGATTACAGGCGTGCACCTCCACACCCAGGTTATTTTTGTATTTTTAGTAGAGACTGGGTTTCACCATGTTGGCCAGGCTGATCTCGAGCTCCTGACCTCAAGTGCTCCACCTTCCTTGGCCTCTCAAAGTGCTGGGATTACAGGTGTGAGTCCACCACACCTGACGGTATGTGTTTCATTATAGAAAATTTTAAATGTGTACAAAGAAGGTTCCAATTTCTTCACAGTTTTCTTTCTTTTTAATTCTAGCCATCCCAGCGGGTGTGAAGGGATACCTCACTGCGGTTTTGGTTTGTATTTCTCTGATGACTAATGACACTGAGCATCTTTTTCATGGGCTTATTGGCCAGTTGTTCATTCTTCTTTGGAGAACTGTCTAGATCCCTTGCCCACTTTAAAAATTGGGGGCTCTAAAAATGATTGAGGTATAAGAGTTCTTTATATGTTGTAGATATGAGTCCCATATCAAACATATGATTTGTTTGTGGGCTGTCTTTTCACTTTCTTGGTGGTGTCCTTTGCAGCTCAACAGTTCTTAATTTTGATGAAGTCTACTTTATCTATTTTTTCTTTTGTTGTTTGTACTTTTGGTATGTGCCATGGTCATATTTTATGTAGCAAGGAATTCTAAGTCACTATTTCACCTGACATCTTAATTAACACTCTACACATATCATATAGGTATATCACGGTTTCCTTTTCATAGACCCATTCATTTATTCTATCTTCAAACACCTATATTTTACTTTACAACATGATCTATCCAAATTATGTACTACTGCCCTTGATGTATAATGAGCTTCCAATGTGATGTTAGGAAAAAGTCAATATCATGCTATGTGATATAAACCCATCTATGTGATATGATATGTGATTCAGTAAAAATGTGAGGATTAGATCCAATAAGCATGTATTAATACATTTAATAAAGGAGTCTAGAAACTTTATGTAGTAATTCTTCAAATTCTTCATAGTAATTTTTTTTTTTGAGACAGAGTCTTGCTCTGTCACCCAGGCTGGAGTACTGTAGCACGATCTTGGCTCACTGCAACCTCCGCCTCCCAGGTTCAAGTAATTCTCCTGCCTTAGCCTCCCAAGTAGCTGGGATCACAAGTGCATGCCACCATGTCTGGCTAATTTTTGTATTTTTAGCAGAGACAAGGTTTCATCATGTTGGCCAGGCTGGTCTCGAACTCCTGACCTCAAGTGATCCACCCACCTTGGCCTCCCAAAGTGCTGGGATTACAGGTGTGAGGCACTGCACCCAGCCTTCATAGTAATTTTGAAGAGGTTGGTGACCAGTTATTTAGAGTCAGAAGAGAATGCAGTGTTGAGACGACCTAATCACTCCCCTTACTTTATTTCCTTCCTTCCTTCCTTCCTTCCTTCCTTCCTTCCTTCCTTCCTTCCTTCCTTCCTTCCTTCCTTCTCTCTTTCTCTTTCTCTTTCTCTTTCTTTCTTTTGAGATGGAGTCTCTCTCTGTTGCCCATGCTGGAGTGCAATGGTGCGATTTCGGCTCACTGCAAGCTCTGCCTCCTGGGTTCAAGCGATCCTCCTGCCTCAGCCTCCTGAGTAGCTGGGATTACAGGTGCCCGCCACCACACCAAACTAATTTTTTTGTTTTTTTGAGATGGAGTTTTCACTCTTGTTGCCCAGGCTGGTATGCCATGGTGCGATCTTGGCTCACTGCAACCTCTGCCTCCTGGGTTCAAGCAATTCTCCTGCCTCAGCCTCTTAAGTAGCTGGGATTACAGGCGTACTCCACCACGCCCGGCTAATTTTTTGTATTTTCTGTAGAGACAGGGTTTCACCATGTTGCCCAGGCTGGTCTCAAACTCCTGACCTCAAGCAATCTGCCTGCCTCAGCCTCCCAAAGTGCTGGGATTACCGGCATGAGCCACCATGCCCGATCTACTTCAGCACGGTAAAGATGTCATTTCTGCAGCCAAGAGCCAGACGCATAAAATAAAATAAAGACGTCGTTTCATTGTCTATGAGTACTCACTGCTTCAGGTAAAAAGTCAGCCGTTGGCTTTGTGGTTGCTTCTTCCATTTAAGGTAATGTCCTTTTTCTCTAGTTGATTTTAAGATTTTTAAATTGATTGTTGATTTTCAAAGAAAAATTTGATAGTTTGAGTAGGATATACTGAAGTATTTTTTTTTTTTTTTGTATTTTATATGTGGGGTTTGGTGAGCTTCTTGAATCCATGGGTTGATGGCAGTCAACAGATTTGGAAAATTCTCAGCCAGCATCTCTTCAAATATTGCTTCTGCCCAATCTCTTTCTCCTGTTCTCCTAGAACTACAATTCTACAAATACTAGATCTTATGAACATTTCCCTCGTGTCTGTTATGCTCTGTTCTGCTCTTTCCATCCTTTTGTCCTCTTTGTGGAGTATTTTCTACTGACCTTGAGTTCACCAATCTTGCTACATTGTGACCAGTGGGCTCTTAGACCCATCAGATAAATTATTAATTTCAGATGTATCTTTCAGTTCTATAATAACTATCTGATTAAAAAAAAAAAACAGATTCTAATCTTGCACTGAATTGTCTCATTATTTTACCCATCTTTTCCTCTATTTTCTTTAACATATTATCCAGTCATTTTTAAGTTATTGCTAACATCATCTGTAGTTCTGTTCCTATCATTTTTCCCCACTTGATTATCAGTTATGCCTTCCTGCCTATTTACATGCTTGTGTCTTTGATTACAAGCTGGACACTGTGTATAGAAGAACTGCAGATGCTCCAGAGGATAGCTTCTACCAGGAAGCATTTCCCTTTCCCTCTAATAGGGTGATGAGGTCAATCCAACCAGGGATTTAGTGACTCAGGAATAGGCTGCAGCTCTAGTAACTTAGTCCACCTCTATTTTATCTAATCCCTGAGTTGTAAGCCCGCCCAGACTTGTGTTTAAGAGCTTGGTGGATCTCTGTCTCTTCATCCATAAAGGTCTGCCTTTCAGAGGTTTTTACCTTAGCTTTTTAGCCTCTCCTCCATGCAGGTTCAACACGTGGCAACTGTCTTTAGGGGAAGACTTGTGCTCTTGCTGCAGTCTCCTTCTTCTAGCAGGACTTTGTCTCCTAAATACCCCTAGGCTATAAGTTTTCACGCCTGCAGCCTCCTGTACCACCCAGAACTCAGCAAATGCCTCATGGGAAAAACTAGACTTCCTTTGGGGCTATTCTAGTTTCCAGTCCATCAAACCAGTTCAATATGACTGCCTCAACTCTGCTAGTTTCTCTTTCCCTAATATTTCCTCTTTTTGGACCAAGCCAGATCCTTAGCCCATACCCAGAATCAACAACTATCCTCCTCCTTCCCTGCCCTTACCATGAGGAAATCAGCTTGGCTACTCAGTATACCTAGCAAGGGTTCTTCCCTCTGGAAATTTGCTTAACAGCTCTCCAGTTTTCGTAAAAACATGATTTTTGCGATTTATTTATTTTTCCCCTAGTTGTTTCAGTTGAAATACTGGCCTGTCACAAGGTACAACAGTCTACTCTAAAGCAGGTTTCCCTTTTTTATATATTTGCAAAAACAGACCCAGAGAGATGGACTAAGCTACTGGATTTCAAACCAGGCTCAGCCAACCACTATTTCCCAAGAGCCACTGGATACCACCATGACACAAAGTGGGGAGTCTTTTTTTTTTTTTTTTTTTTTGAGACAGGGTCTTGCTCTGTCACCCAGGCTAGAGTATGGTGGTACAATCATTGCTCACTGCAGCCTCAGCCTCCCAGGTTCAACTGATTCTCCATCTCAGCCTCCTGAGTAGCTGGGACTACTGACATGCACCACCACACCCGGATACATTTTGTATATTTTGTAGAGATGGGGTTTCACCATGTTGGCCAGGCTGGCCTCGAACTCCTGGGCTCAAACGATCCATCCGCCATGGCCTCCCAAAGTGCTGGGATTATAGGTGTGAGCCACCACACCTGGCTGGCCTTTTCATTTGTCCTGAACAACTTCCCATTGGCTACAATTTTATTAACATGACAATTTTAATTAGCTTAAAAAAAAATCATAGGCTAGGTTTTTGTATACCCTAGCCTGGGGCAACAGAACTTTATCAAGGGCACAGTCTTTTTCCCTTTGGATACAGGGTTTCAGATAAAGTGTAATTGATGGTAACGACTATGGCAGGCTGGAGGCGAGAGGAATAGTCAGCTCCCTCTCCTCACGATTCCTTCTCTGCCCACGGAGGAAGGAACTCTTCTGCCTTCACTTGTATCATTTCATTATCTTCCAAGTTCATTCTAAGGGGAATAGTTGTTTATCTGATTGTACATTTTACACTAGTCAGTGAGACTCTAATGCTTTAAAGGCAGGAACCCAGACGCCACATAGTCTCTTCTCTTGAATCTATGCAACAACATTCTGTTGACTCTCCATCTGCACGTGTTGTGGTTTAGGGAGGAGGATGGAAAGGAAGCCATGCCTTGCATGGGGTACAGAAAGTCTCTGCTTCCCAGCCAGGGTTGAGTGTTTTTGGTTTAACTCAACGTTTTTCCCACTTACTATTCCTTGTCCATATGTTCTCTTGGTTTTTATCCCGAGAAGGGAGGTGGAGTGGGTAGTAGAATTCAAGTACCAAAACTCTGAACTCTTTAACAAAGGCATAACTTCAGAAACATGTGGGCCTTCTGGACTTGCAATCTTCCCGGCACAGTTATGCTAACGGTGCTATCTCTTGCCTGGGTTGGATGTCCGACTTTTCTCTGGTGCTTACATTTCTCAGAAGGCCATATTCATGGCATGTCTGCTGAAGTGGTGTTTCACCGAACCTTTGGAGGACTTCTTCCTCTATCTTTCTCTTTAGGCATTCCACTTCAGCTTGTCCTAAAGTACTTGATTGTGTTGTTTCTTTATTTGCTATTATAATTTTCTTTAAATAGATGGGCTATAAATTTGCCAAGTATTTTTTCTTTTCCAAGTAGTAATAAAAGGCAAAGTAATGTCAACATACTTAGAACACCCAATTGTAGAAGACAAATGGAGAGTTTGAGACTTCCCTAATTTTCCTTCAAACTCAAATCAGTGACAACCTGGTATGGAGTCTCTTAATTTCCCATTCTAGTACTTTTCACTTCTTGGTTTCATTTAACTTAGTAAACGTACTCTTCTACTGTCAGACATACTTTTAGAATGATGGATTTGTGCTAGTTATTTTTTAAACTTTTGTCCTGCTAGCTAGAAAGTTCTACTAGTCTACCAAGTTAAGCAGAACTCTGTGCTTGTGGAAAGGAAGGGCATGTGGGTAAGATGTTTTTATTTTCTAAGTTGTTTGGATTTACTCAAAGCACAGATCTAACCTCTGCAGACTATTTTTAGATATTACATGAATTTAAGCTCAAAGGAGCATTCAATAAAAGCACCATAATTATGCTTGCTCCAAGGCTGTGAGGATTTGTTCATCTCCTTTTGGTATAACAATAACTTCAATTCACACTACTGTTATATTTAGCAATAATGGAGGTGAAAGAATAGGTCTGCCAAAAGAGAAATATCCAGACCCCAGTCCCCAACACTTCCTTGCAACATTCAAAGGTAGGAGATGTGGTGCCCATTAGGTCAAACCCTGTGCCTGCTTTTCACCTGCCTCCTTCCTTTATTGAGCCCAACACTTCCTGAAGAGCATTGGCTGGAAGAAGTGAGCCCTCTACGTGACATCAAAGACTGGACCCTGGCTCCAGGTCTGGTCACACTCAGTTTTACAAGACCAGAGAGTGAGAACTTATTAGGAACATACAAAACTTGCACAATACGTTTACACAAACCATGAAAACCTTCCAGCTCTTGCTACACAACCTACTTGCCATGGACTGAATTGTCCATAATTCATATGTTGAAGTCCAACCCCCAATGTGACAGTATTTGGAGACAGTGCCTTTGGGAGATGATTTAGTTTAGATGAGGTCATGAATGTAGAGCCCCACCATGAGATGCATGCCCTTATTAAAAGAGACCAGAGGCCAGGCGTGGTGGCTCACGACTGTAATCCCAGTACTCTGGGAGGCCAAAGCGGGTGAGACCAGGAGTTCGAGACCAGCCTGGCCAACACGGTGAATCACCGTCTTTATTAAACTACAAAAATTAGCCAGGCATGGTTGTGCAGCCTGTAGTTGTAGTCCCAGCTACTCAGGAGGCTGAGGCAGGAGAATCACTTGAACCCAGGAGGCGGAGGTTAGTGAGCCGAGATTGCGCCACAGCACTTCAGCCTGGGCGAGGGAGTGAGACTCTGTCTCAAAAAAAAAAAAAAAAAAAAAAGAAGAAACCAGAAAAAAAATAAATAAAAAGAGACCAGAGCTTGCTGTCCTCCCAGCTCCCCCAGGTGCACACAGAAGAGTTCACGTGAGTGCACAGGGAGAAGGTAGCCATCTGAAACCCCAGAAGGGGGCTCTCGCACGACACCCACCCTGCTGGCACCTTGCTCCTGGCTTACTCTTGGACATTGCAGTCTCCAGAACTGTGAGAAGGTAAATTTCTACTATGTAAGCCACCCAGTCTGTGATATTTTGTCATGGCAATCGAGCTAAGACATCTTCCCTTGCTCTTTTGGAGAGTTTAAAAACTGAAAGTTTGTTTAAAAAGGCTGAATGTTTCAGAAGATGCTTTCATTGAATTAGAAGTGAAAAAGGAAAAGGGCTTTGGGCTTTTGCTGGGATGAAGTTGAGGCAAAATTACGTTCACTGAGCACCACACAGGACACTAGAGAAGCGACATGAAAGGCGAGATCTGCCCTCGCAACACCCCATGCTGGGTTAGCTAAAGCAAAGAATGTCAATGTTATCATAGGGGAAGTGCTAAGACATAGGCAGACTCTGAATGTTACGGGAACAAACCCCACTTAGGGCTGAGTCCTGTGCTAAGCCTGAAGGGCATTCAGGAATTACTAGGGAGGGAAGAGTGGGAAGGGCATTCTAAGAAAGGGGAACAGCATGAACGAGCCCAGCACACTCTACGCCACTGAGTGTGAACTGGAATGCCAAGTGTGTGGTAGGTTAAAGGCCACTGCTAAAGCCAAAGGAAAACTGAAGAGAGTAAAAAAAAATCAATAGTTTAAAACCCCTTTTTCCTAGCAACGTATCTTAAAAGTCCTGTGGAGAATCCTATTCATTTAAAGAAGAGGCGCAGCTGGTCCCAGGAAGATTAAGCATGCAGTTTCATCAGCAGACCAGGGGCAGTGCTCTGTATGGATGACAAAAGAGCCCCTCCCAGCCCTGTGTGTGTGTTTGAGAGAGCAGCAAGCCAGCAGGGAGAGTCCTGGGTGCTCCCTGGCTGGGTCACAAACTCGCTGAATAACCTCAGGCAGACCCATCCCCCTCTCTGGATTTCAGGCTCCTCTCTAAAATAAAGGAATCATCTAGAAAGTATTTATCAGGGACTGAATTTTGTTCTTTCCCTTATTATCTTTTTTCGAAAGTGTAGGGGATTTTATTCATTTCCTAACTTGTTCCACTGAGAATTTTCAATAAGCTTAAAAAGATAGATCAATTCAGACACAAAATATCAATCAGAAGTAGGGAAGAAACATGAAGGAAAGGGGAAACCAAGGAGAGGAAGGCAGAGGGAGGCCAGGACAAAATCCACGCCAGGGTGGCCGCTGCGCACGGGAGGGGCTCAGAGTGCGGCTGCATGATTCCTGGCAGCCAAAGCGAAGAAGGTGCGTGATCAGTCGCACGCTGAGTGTCCCTAAGATTCTGGCAAACCAATGCTTGGGAGAAGCCCTTCAATGTTAATCTGTCTTCTAAGTTTAAAATGAGAATGTTGTTATAGACATTCAAGCATACGTTCCAAAGAAAGCAGAGAGCCTTTAACTTAATAAATCTGTCAGCTGCCACATCAAGGCCCAATGTAAAGACCCAGAGTAAAGAAATGTGTTATCTTGTCCCCTCCAATGTATAAAGTACCCCTCTTCATGAAAGCTAAATATAAAGAAATCTGAATTGTGGCCTTTCCCTAGTCCCACAAAAGGAACGTCGGCTGCTGGCATGGGCCCCCCCCACCCAGTCTGGGTACAGCCAGGAGCCCTTCAAGTGTCCTTCTCTATTAAGAAGAAAACAATGCCCATCAGTGGCTATTTTTCATAAAGATCTCTTAAAGCCTGTGGATAAGGCACATGCACATTTTCTGAAGGCAAGGAGTATACATTTCAGAATCCCCTTGCAGCACCCCTTAGTAACTCGGTTTATTCATCTCTACAGCAAAATGTGATTTGCTGATTGTATGGCCATCTCCAAAATGTTGGGGGACCAGCAATATGCCTGGTGGCCCTGCCATGTTTCCGATGGTCACTGACTGAGCATGTGCTCAGGACAAAGCATCTAGTCCCTGCTCTGTGTGATAGCAAGATCAAATTCACACATAACAATATTAACCTTAAATGTAAACGGGCTAAATGCCCCAATTAAAAGACACAGACTGGCAAACTGGATAAAGAGTCAAGATCCATCAGTGTGCTGTATTCAGGAGACCCATCTCACGTACAAAGACGCACACAGGCTCAAGATAAAGGGATGGAGGAGGATCTACCAAGCAAATGGAAACCAAAAAAAAGCAAGGGTTGCAATCCTAGTCTCTGATAAAACAGACTTTAAACCAACAAAATTCGAAAGAGACAAAGAAGGCCATTACATAATGGCAAACGGATCAATTCGACAAGAAGAGCTGTCTATCCTAAATATATATGCACCCAATACAGGAGCACCCAGATTCATAAAGCAAGTCCTTAGAGACCTACAAAGAGACTTAGACTCCCACACAATAATAATGGGAGACTTTAACACCCCACTGTCAATATTAGACAGATCAATGAGACAGAAGGTTAACAAGGATATCCAGGACTTGAATTCAGCTCTGCAACAAGCAGACCTAATAGACATCTACAGAACTTTCCACTCCAATAGAATATACATTCTTCTCAGCACCACATCACACTTATTCTAAAATTGACCACATAATTGGAAGTAAAGCACTCCTCAGCAAATGTAAAAGAATAGAAATCACAACAAACTGTCTCTCAGACCACAGTGCAATCAAATTAGAACTCAGGATTAAGAAACTCACTTAAAACCACACAACTACATGGAAACTGAACAACCTGCTCTGAATGACTACTGGGTAAATAACAAAATGAAGGCAGAAATAAAGATGTTCTTTGAAACCAATGAGAACAAAGATACAACATACCAGAATCTCTGGGACATATTTAAAGCAGTGTATAGAGGGAAATTTATAGCACTAAATGCCCACAAGAGAAAGCAGGAAAGATCTAAAATCAACACCCTAACATCACAATTAAAAGAACTAGAGAAGCAAGAGCAAACAAATTCAAAAGCTAGCAGAAGGCAAGAAATAACTAAGATCAGAGCAGAATTGAAAGAGATAGAGACACAAAAAACTCTTCAAAAAAATCAATGAATCCAGGAGCTGGTTTTTTGAAAAGATCAACAAAATTGATAGGCCACTAGCAAGATTAATAAAGAAGAAAAGAGAGAAGAATGAAATAGATGCAATAAAAAATGATAAAGGGGATATCACCACTGATCCCACAGAAATACAAACTGCGGATCAGTTCATCAGAGAATACTATGAACACCTCCACACAAATAAACTAGAAAATCTAGAAGAAATGGATAAATTCCTGGACACATAACCCTCCCAACACTAAACCACAAAGAAGTTGAATCTCTGAGTAGACCAATAACAGGCTCTGAAATTGAGGCAATAATTAATAGCCTACCAACTAAAAAAAGTCCAGGAACAGATGGATTCACAGCCAAATTCTAGCAGAGGTACAAGGAGGAGCTGGTACCATTCCTTCTGAAACTACTCCAATCAATAGAAAAAGAGAGAATCCTCCCTAACTCATTTTATGAGGTCAACATCATCCTGATACCAAAGTCTGGCAGAGACACAACAAAAAAAGAGAATTTTAGATAAAGATCCCTGATGAACATCAATGCGAAAATCCTCAATAAAATACTGGCAAACCAAATCCAGCAGCACATCAAAAAGCTTATCCACCACGATCAAGTCGGCTTCATCCCTGGGATGCAAGACTGGTTCAACATACGCAAATCAATAAACGTAATCCAGCATATAAACAGAACCAAAGACAAAAACCACATGATTATCTCAATAGATGCAGAAAAGGCCTTTGACAAAATTCAGCAGCCCTTCATGCTAAAAACTCTCAATAAACTAGGTATTGATGGAACGTATCTCAAAATAATAAGATCTATTTATGACAAACCCACAGCCAATATCATACTGAATGGGCAAAAACTGGAAGCATTCCCTTTGAAAACTGGCACAAGACAAGGATGCCCTCTCTCATCACTCCTATTCAACATAGTGTTGGAAGTTTTGGCCAGGGCAATCAGGCAAGAGAAAGAAATAAAGGGTATTCAATTAGGAAATGAGGAAGTCAAATTGTCCCTGTTTGCAGATGACATGATTGTAAATTTAGAAAACCCCATTGTCTCAGTCCAAAATCTCCTGAAGCTGATAAGCAACTTCAGGAAAGTCTCAGGATACAAAATCAATGTGCAAAAATCATAAGCATTCCTATACACCAATAACAGACAAACAGAGAGCCAAATCATGAGTGAACTCCCATTCACAATTGCTACAAAGAGAATAAAATACCTAGGAATCCAACTTACAAGGGACGTAAAGGACCTCCTCAAGGAAAACTACACATCACTGCTCAACGAAATAAAAGAGGATGCAAACAAACTGAAGAATATTCCATGCTCATGGACAGGAAGAATCAATATCGTGAAAATGGCCATACTGCCCAAAGTAATTTACAGATTCAGTGCCATCCCCATAAAGCTGTCAATGACTTTCTTCACAGAACTGGAAAAAAGCTACTTTAAAGTTCATATGGAACCAAAAAAGAGCCTGCATTGCCAAGACAATCCTAAACAAAAAGAACAAAGCTGGAGGCATCATGCTACCTCACTTCAAAGTATACTACAAGGCTACAGTAACCAAAACAGCATGGTACTGGTACCAAAACAGAGATATAGACCAATGGAACAGAACAGAGGCCTCAGAAATAATGCCACACATCTACAACTATCTGAAATTTGACAAACCTGACAAAAACAAGAAATGGGGAAAGGATTCCCTATTTAACAAATGGTGCTGGAAAAACTGGCTAGCCATATGTAGAAAGCTGAAACTGGATCCCTTCCTTACAACTTATACAAAAATTAATTCAAGATGGATTAAAGACTTAAATGTTAGACCTAAAACCATAAATACCCTAGAAGAAAACTTAGGCAATACCATTCAGGACATAGACACGGGCAAGGACTTCAGGACTAAAACACCAAAAGCAATGGCAACAAAGGCCAAAATTGACAAATGAGATCTAATTAAACTAAAGAGCTTCTGCACAGCAAAAGAAACTACCATTACAGTGAACAGGCAACCTACAGAATGGGAGAAAACTTTTGCAATCTCCCCTTCTGACACAGGGCTAATATTCAGAGTCTATAAAGAACTCAAACAAATTTATAAGAAAAAACAACCCCATAAAAAGTGTGCAAAGGATATGAACAGACACTTCTCAAAAGAAGACATCTTTTTTTTTTTTTTTTTTTGAGACGGAGTCTCGCTCTGTCGCCCAGGCTAGAGTGCAGTGGCCCGATCTCGGCTCACTGCAAGCTCCGCCTCCCGGGTTCACGCCATTCTCCTGCCTCAGCCTCCCGAGTAGCTGGGACTACAGGCGCCCGCCATCTCGCCCGGCTAGTTTTTTGTATTTTTAGTAGAGACGGGGTTGCACCGTGTAGACCAGGATGGTCTCGATCTCCTGACCTCGTGATCCACCCGTCTCGGCCTCCCAAAGTGCTGGGATTACAGGCTTGAGCCACCACGCCCGGCCAAAAGAAGACATCTATGCAGCCAACAGACACATGAAAAAATGCTCATCATCACTGGTCATCAGAGAAATGCAAATCAAAACCACAAAGAGATACCATCTTATGCCAGTTAGAATGGCAATCATTAAAAAGTCAGGAAATAACAGATGCTGGAGAGGATGCGGAGAAATAGGAATGCTTTTACACGGTTGGTGGGAATGTAAATTAGTTCAACCATTGTGGAAGACATTGTGGCGATTCCTCAAGGATCTAGAATTAGAATTACCATTTGACTCAGCAATCCCATTACTGGGTATATACCCAAAGGATTCTAAATCATGCTACTATAAAGACACATGCACACATATGTTTATTGCAGCAGTATTCACAATAGCAAGGACTTGGAACCAATCCAAATGTCCCTCAGTGATAGACTAGATTAAGAAACTGTGGCACATATACACCATGGAATACTGTGCAGTCATAAAAAAGGATGAGTTCATGTCCTTTGCAGGGACATGGATGAAACTAGAAACCATCATTCTGAGCAAACTATCACAATGACAGAAAACCAAACACCTCATGTTCTCACTCATAGGTGGGAACTGAACAATGAGATCACTTGGACACAGGGCGGGGAACATCACACACTGAGGCCTGTCCGAGGCAGAAGGCTGGGGAGGGATAGCATTAGGAGATATACCTAATGTAAATGATGAGTTAATGGGTGCAGCACACCAACATGGCAATAAATACCCTAGAAGAAAACTTAGGCAATACCATTGCCTAAGTGTATACCTATGTATCAAACCTGCACGGTGTGCACATATACCCTAGAACTAAAGATTTTAAAAAAAAAAAAAGAAAGAAAGAAAGAAAGAAAGAAAGAAAGCCAACAGGTGAAGAACAATCCCATTTCTGTAAAAACAGAAAACCTCAAGAATGTGTGTATAAAAAAAAATCTCCAAAGAATATACTCTAAAATGTCTAATATGGTAGAGTCCCATAAGCTTTTTTTTTTTCATTTACTTTCTACATTTTCTATAATTAGCTTTTTGAACTTTTTAAATGAAGATAGTGGACTAAATGGTTTCTAAGGTTTTTTTTCTAGAGATGCCATGGGTCAAAATTAAAGTCACAAGCTAAGGGGAAAGTTATTTGCTTCAATAATGGTGAATACTCACTACAGTTAAATACCTATAGGAAAATTCAAACCCTGACCAGGAAACCACACCATTTGCATTCCCACACCCCGGCCCATGCCGGCTCATGTCTGGGGAAGGCTGGCGTTCAGCTCTCCGGATGGTTGGGCTGCAGGTGTCCCTAAGGTGCACTCTGACAGCCTGGCTCTGCTCTGCCGAGCTGCAGAGTGAGTTCCTGGCTCCCGTGACAACCTACTTCCCTTACATTCATCTGTTCTCCATTAGTCTTCAGCAGCCTCTCAGTTTCCTGGAGGTGTTTTCTACATTGTACAGTAAAACTGTACTGTAAAGATAAATGCGACACCAGCAAAGCACGGGGGTCCAAACACAAGCACCCCTTCCCTAGGAGACTGCTCACCACCATCACAGTCAGATGCTCAAGCAGCACCCACACGAGAGGAGAGCCACCAACGTGGAGCCTTTCAGAAAAGGCCTACGGGCAGCCTGGGCAACTACCGAGACCTCATCTCTCCAAAAAATTGAAAAATTGGCCAGGTGTGGTGGCTCATACCTGTACTTCCAGCTACTCAGAAGGCCCCAGCCCAGCGGGAGCGTTCAGCGAGAGGCAGAGCCCGGGAACAGTGGTGTTCACTCAATTAAACCTCATGGTCTGAGAGAGTGACAGGTGTGCCTGTTTTTAAATAACAGCCTTACTGAGATATAATGCACATACCATAAAATTCACCCCATGAAAGAGTACAATTAGTCACAGCCCCTGAAGGCGCCGGTGTGGGGCATGACCAGAGCAAGAAACGCTTCTGCAATGCTACCGGGAAGACTGAGCTCACCTTCTTTACCTTGGCACTGAGCTGAAGATCTGTTAGAAACCCTCTCCACCCGCAACGTTCAGGAGAAATGGTGGCCACCACCCAGAATAACAAAGTCCCAGCCACAAGGTGTCCTTTTCCCAGCAAGTGAAACCCGCCCCCGTCACCACCCATAGTACAGGAGACACCACAAAGCAAGAGGCCCCAGGGCTCTGCTGGGGAAGCTGCCGGGCCTGTTTTTCCTCCCAGTGAACAACAAACAGGAGGGCAGGTTCAGCACGTGGGGCTCTGCTTTCTGAGCACAGCACCATTACAGCATCCACATCCGATTTTTAAAACTGAAGTATAACATACATCCCGCGTAGTGTATGAGGCACAGGAATCTCAAGTACACAGCTTGCTGAGCGTTTATACCCATTAACACCCACACAGCTGCCCCTTGGACAGAGACACCGGCCCTTCCCAGCATTGCACCAGGCTCCACAGACTCCTCCCAATCCATTCACCCATCCCGAATCCCCTCTGTGGCCACGTGCCCTTTCCTACTGCAGTGAGGACTCTATTGTGCGGACAGATGAAATTTATGGACTATTTCATCTAGTTAGGTGCTATTATGAATAAAGCTGCCATAGATTTTCTTTTTTCTTTTTTTGAGGTAGAGTCTTGCTCTGTTGCCCAGTGTAGAGTGTGGTGGAGTGATCAGAACTCACTGCAGTCTTGAACTCCTGGGCTCAAGCAATTCTCCCACCTCAGCCTCTCAAAGAGCTGGGAGCACAGGCACACACCACTACCCCTGGCTAATTTAAAAAGAACTTTTTTTTTGTAGAAATGAGGTCTCATTATGTTGCCTAGGCTGGTCTCAAACTCCTGACCTCAAGCGATCCTCTTACCCTGGTCTTCCATAGCCCTGGGATTACAGGCATGAGCCACCACACTTGGCCTTGAACATGTATTTTTTTTTTTTTTAAATAACAGCCTTACTGAGATATAATGCACATACCATAAAATTCACCCCATGAAAGAGTACAATTCAATAGCTTTTAGTATCCTCACAGTTATGCAACTACCACCACCATCTAATTCCACAGCATTAAACATATCTTGTTGTGAACATATGTCTTCATTTCTCTTGGGTAAAGACTGAGGAGGGGGATTACTGGGTTATTATGTAGATGTTGTTTAGCTTTGGTATCTTCTAAAGCATAAATGTCATTCTATAATCCTTACCAACATTTGGTATGGCCAATGTTTTCACTGTAACCATTCTTTTGGGTGTGTGATTTCCACATCAGAGTTAACACCACTTTGTCTCAATTCCCCCTTCTCTTACTACCAACCAAATACAACATGAAAGCCGAAATTTCACCTAACAACAGAGGACTCATCTAACAATCTTTAGGACTGACTTTTTTTTTCCTTTTCTTTAAACACCAGTGTAGCACTTCCAAAATGTTAGATAAAATGATATATCAGGTCTGCTGAGATATTTCAAAAATTGAAAAACAAAACAAAACAAAAACCAGCTAACAGTAACTGCTTAACATACATTACTTTAAATAATTCTTGTAACATTTCTGTGAAGTGTATACAATTATTCCTATTTTACACACAAGCAAACTGACACATAAATAAGTTATTTGATTTTTGCAAGGTCGTATTGCCAGAGAATGAGATTCTTACCCAGGTCTTTCTGTCTCCAAAATGCTGGGATGCTTGTCACTACTCTCTACAGTCTCATCTCCATAGCTGGTTATAAGACAGGCCACCCTATACACCTGCTGAATGCATTTGCTGATATAACATCTTTGCACAAAGCAACATGAAAAAAAGAATTTCAGGGAAAAGAAAACCTTCATAAAAAGCATGAGTATTGAAACCAGGTTATATATTACCTAATTCTTAGAGTAAACATTCTTTAAAAAGCCCAGCTATAACCTGAGGAAAATAATAATAAGCATGGCTGACTTCATAGAAGATACAGGCTTCAAATAATTAGGACTGATCAGATCTGGGTGGTTCACACAGCAATAGCTCAATAACCCAATCAAAGATGCATCTACTGTCTGCCTATGGGCTCAAAACTGGGCCGGCTAACTGTCGGGGATAAAATAAGGCACTCTGTCAGTGCTTTAAAGTGAATTCTTATTCTGACTTATGGAGTGTTCTAGCTATCTGTGAAGGACAGAATGTATATAGTATACTCCAAAGAAAGATGAAATTTAATAACTGCCAAAGTGTTGTATTCCCTTATCCTAACATTTTAAGGGCGCACGAAGGAATAAAGTGCTCTGAATGGCACAGCCAAATGGCAGCAAATGTTTGGTAATTCAGAATAATAGGATCAACACTGCTCCCAGTGAAATTTCCAAGGCGGGAATGCAATGCTTGAAGTTACGAGAACACCCCTACTCCCGCCTGAAGGACAAAATATGTTTTCACAGATAACAAACCCTCCCTTTTTGGGCAGAGGGCAAGGCACAGGTAGCAACTGGTGACTGCATCACTGAAACTGAAGACTTCAAATTTCAAGAAGATAAATCTAACATTGGGTGAAAAAGCAAACTCTTTCGTTCTTTTCTAGAGGGGTAGGGGTAGTCACTGTACAAAGGACTAACCCGAGACTTGAAAATAATGACTCCTAACTCCATGTGGACTACAAATTTTGGAGGTACTGTAAAAGTCACCAACTCTTTTGCAATTCAAATTATGCCTCTGGGTGCTCTGTTAGGTGCTGGGGATGCAACCTTGAGTAAGATGCGTCCTGCCTTCCTTGGGCTCACAGGCTGATACAGCAGGTGGATTGCTGGGAAGTACAGTTACCTGATTATTATTTTTTTTCTGTTTTCCTTTACTTTTCTTCTCCTGAAGGGGAGAAAAGGTAAAGTGGTGGGCATTTGATACATCAAATCTTGACTAATCACCTACTATATTCAAGGCCAACCGTAACCACACTGGAAAATTGTGCAGAAAACATATAAAGCCTCAAGTAGGGAATAATGGCCTGAGGGTGAGGCAGGAAAGAAACAAGACAGAATTCTTCTTGGACACAGATGCAACCCTGGGCCTGCTCCTTGTGCACCATGCCCCACCCTTCCCCACCCCAGAGCTCACACAAGAAGACTGACATGGAAATGTGGCCAGGGAGACCCTGTTCCCCACACAATCCTCCCCCTCAACCCTTCTCCCGTCAAACTGCACAGAAACAACCAAAATTACAAATTCAGTCTCATGGCTAGTTGTATTTAAATGATACAAAGCAATTAGTTGTTGACTTAAAAACTTTTCTTGTTACACACTTGACTAACTGGCTATTTTGGAGTCCTATAAAAAAGCACAATTTGCTTGTACTTCACTATCTGGCCTTAAAATCAGACACAGTCTATTTATACATAAACAAAACAACACCAAAAATCTTTATCTAAAGAACGACCAGGTAAGCTCAAAGTGCCAACGCAGAGTGAAGAAGGGGAAAGGGTGCCGGCTGGACACGGTGGCTCATGACTGTGATTCCAGCATTTTGGGAGGCCCAGGCAGATGGATCACTTGAGGTCAGGGGTTCAAGATCAGCCTGGCCAACATGGTAAAATCCTGTCTCTATTTAAAAAAAAATACAAAAATTAACTGGGCGTGGTGGCGCAGGCCTGTATTCCAGCTACTCAGGAGGCTGAGGCAGGAGAATTGCTTGAAATTGGAGGCAGAGATTGCAGTGAGCTGAGATCGCACCACTGCACTCCAGCCTGGGCGACAGAGGGAGACCCTGTCTCAAAAAAAAAAAAAAAGAAAGAAAGCAAGAAGGAGAAAAAAAGCAAGTTTGGACTACTCTTTGTAAGACAGGAGAGCAATTTTAAGCAGGAAAAAAATGGGCAAATAACTACACTTTACACAAATTCCACTTTTGGAGATGGGACAGGAAAACAAGTGTGAGGAGGCATCCGGGTACCAGGCCACCACGATGTCTCTAAGCCACAATGTAACAGAACAGTTATTTTCACAAAATTGATAGCACCAAGTAAATATCTCCTAAAATTCTTTCAAATTTACATGTCACGCCTTTCTATCATTGATGCATCCAAACTTAGCTTTCCCATAAAAAAGTCTACTCCTTCAAATTTCCCAAGAGCTGCTTCATCTGGGTCTGCTTTGACTACGGCAGTCACTCTGCTGACACAGGCCATCGGTCCTGGCCATGGTCTGCCCTCTGGTTTGGGCACCAGAAGAACTTGATGTGTTCTTTGCTAATTACCCTATGTTCAGCCACACCCTAGGGAACTTACTTTAAGGGATACACACAGAGGGTCTTTATAAAGAAAACCAAACCCCTATAGAATAAATGGCACAAAGAAAGGAAGGAATGGGTATATCACAAGAACATGGAACATGGGGCAATGCAGTTACTTTACAAGATATATGCAGAATTCCATCCTTCTCTGTTTCTGATGGGAGTGCAAAGGTGTGCAGAATAAAATCCGTTTTTGAGTGAGCACTCACCCCACACTTGTTTACTGGATGCCATCCTACAATAAACCGAGCACACATCAATTCATCCCCTAGAGGAGGCCTTGCAAATGTTCCCATTAACTGGCTTTTTATGTTGCAAAAACGACTTTCATTTTTTAAAAAATTATCTGGGCTACTAACGGCAATCATAAAAACCTTAGAGTCAGGAAAGGTACAGAAAGTAAGGACATCTCCCAGTACATGAACAAATGATAAATGAGCGAATGCATTCAAGTCAGAAGTTGTGAAACAGAATTGTTACCCTATTTTTGCAACACAGAAAATTGTGATGATCAAAGGCACTAAAATTAGCTCGGAAAAAATGAAGACGATGTAACTGGAAATAAAAAAAAAACAAAACAAAAACAAGAACCTTATTCAAAACAGCAAAATGTCCACTCATAGCACTCATTTCTCTATGAATTATTTTGACAATAGGAAATGGAATTTAAAAATTTTTCCTGAATCCAAAACTGTATTTCCCCTCCCACGTTCCCTCCAGGAAAACCTTGTTCATAAACAAACAACTCCCAGATAACTAACTTCTTGGCTGGCTGTTTATGCGAATGGCAGCTCCCAAACTTGCCACTTCATGTTCCTGTCGCCTCATCGCTGATGTCACGGAAAGACATCAGACATGCTGTTATTATTGCCGAGCGAGAGTCTGCAAAGGAAATTATGCTGCCGCCTCTAGGTTTTAATTTTCCATGAAAAATTATTCTCATTGCCACAGCTGCTGAGACAGTGAAAAAGAAACATGATTTAATTAGGGAACAGCCATAATTAGATTTTTTAAGCATGGTCTTTCAACATAAAAGTTACATTACAGTACAGCTTCATGTGGTTTAACAATGTATTTTCATCACGTTCCAGAACATATGAAGGTGTTGAATAACAACTGAAGGGAGATAAGGAATGCTAAACTGCTATCAGAAAGTTATATCTGAAACAAGCTTTGAAACGTGATGGGAAGGAGGAGTAAGGTGTCTTCAGCAGCTAAGATGGGAAGAACCTCAAATAGTGAACTGGGGAGAGGAGCCCCCTCTTTTGTGATTACCGTTCACCATCCAGGAGGTGGAGAAAGACGGTAACAGGCTCCCCACTCAAGAGACAGTGGCAATCAGGATGAGAATGCAAAGATGACTAGAAAGAAAAAAAATAACAGTAGTAACAGAATACAAAGTAGAAAAATGAAGAGAACCAACTCTGTTCAGCATAGACTTGACCTAGTGAGAGCAAAGTGTGATGGGCTTTGTAAACATACTTCCAGGATTTCCCCTGTAGAGTGTGTGTGTGTCTGTATACCAGAAATTGAACCTATAAGAACTATGATTACAGACTATGAGAGATTTGTTTACTTGTCACTTCCTCAGAAGTTCAAGGTATGAGTCAATGTTAAGCCTTGAAACTTCCCTACAAATGTATCTCAAAAAATTAGTGAAGCGTAAAAAATTACATTATTTAGATAGTCACGAAATCTGTGTGATTCCACATTTTGAAACATTCATCTTTTTCTCATAATTCCACCAGAAACATCGAGAGTTTTACCAATGGTCTTTGAGACATTCTAAAATTCTGAACATGGAATCTTAGTAACACCTGTTGACAACACTTCCATGAGTTCATCGTATATTACTTTTTTTTTTTTTTTTTTGAGACAGAGTCTGGCTCTGTCTCCCAGGCTGGAGTGCAGTGGCCGGATCTCAGCTCACTGCAAGCTCCGCCTCCCGGGTTTACACCATTCTCCTGCCTCAACCTCCGGAGTAGCTGGAACTACAGGCGCCCGCCACCTCGCCCGGCTAGTTTTTTGTATTTTTAGTAGAGACGGGGTTTCACCGTGTTAGCCAGGATGGTCTCGATCTCCTGACCTCGTGATCTGCCCGTCTCAGCCTCCCAAAGTGCTGGGATTACAGGCTTGAGCCACCACGCCCGGCCGAGTTCATCGTATATTTCAAACAGGTTTAATTTTATCTAGTAAAGTGACATAACCAAGACTCCTTCTTAGCTCGATATCGTGGCAATAGATCAAGACACATGTTAGCATGTCACTGAAGAAAGAAAGACATTAGGCCTTGCTATTACCTTCACCCAAGCTCCTGAAACCTGGAAAAATAGCAGGAGAGATAGGCAGTTGAAACTCAGAAAAATTCCTAGGCAGCTAAGAGATCTTCATAAGAGTACATCAAACAGAGGCTGAAATTTACCAGCTGAATCTTTTTGACTCTTAAGGGAAACTCCTATATGGGAAACATGGTCAGGGATGGCGGTCATGTTACCCACAAGGAGGCGTTGTTATGGAGACAGCTTTGCAGGATCCCTGGCAATTCCAGTGTATAATTAAGGCCCGTGAGTGATCACAGAACAGCCAGCAGGGTGGTCTCCATGGAAACCACCAAACATACATTTTCACATGCAGAGCAAATGTTCTGAATCAATGACTCTTTATATAGGTTTAAAAACATTGTGAATGATGCATCAATTGCTTCTTTTGTGAGACAATAACTGATTAAATATGCTGTGAGAGACCTTGTCCTCATGCACGCTGAATTCTGAGCAGTGTCTAGAATAGACAGTCCACAACTAAATTCACTACCTAGAACTAGTGAATACAAACAGTAAATTCAGACCCAGGAAATCACTGGTCAATTTCATGAGAGAATTAAAACAGCAGATTGATGGAGACAAGGAAGACCTGCCAACTGCAGGCTCTCATTAATCTAGGGCTGTCTACATATTATTTAATCCTCTCAATAACACAGACATTATTATTGCATTGTTTACAGATGAGAAAAAATGATCCATACACCTAGAAAGTGGCAGACAAGACTCAAAAGCTGGGTCAAAATTAAGTCTTGGTCTAGGTCCATGTGACTCTACATAATACTCTGTGTCTGCAGAGCACTTCTGCACCCCCAGACATTTTCACATACATTATCTCATATATCCTGCTTTGAAGCACTTAGGATCACAGGTTCTAGCATTTTCCAATTTTGCAATATGTCCCCCCGGGTCCTTGATTCTGTGCCCAACTTCTGCACCCACAATGCACTCCAGGTTCTAGGACTTACATGGGACCACATCTAAGAAGGCTCTGCCCATCTTTCACTTTGACAGTATGAACAGCATTCCATCCTAAGGAGCAATGGGAAGGAAAATCCCATGCCGTAAGTGTAACAAGGTCTCACTCTGTGGCTTAGGCTGGAGTACAGTAGTGTAATCATAGCTCATTGCAGCCTCAAACTCCTGGCTCAAGCAATCCTCCTGCCTCAGCCTCCCAAGTAGCTGGGACCAGAGGTACAAGACACCGTACCTGGCTAATTTTTAAAAACTTTTTGTAGAAATAGGGTCTTGCTATGTTGCCCAGGCTAGTCTTGAACTCCTGACCTTAAGCAATCCTCCTGCCTTGGCCTCCCAAAGTGCTGGGATTACAGGCATGAGCCACCACACCCAGCCTATACATATAAATTCTGACTGTTCAAACAAAGCAAAAAGAGGGATAAACAATCCAGTTAACTGCTTGTAGCATTTACAACACAATCATCCACAAGAGAAGGCAGAATTTGGAGACAGGGGTGAAAGAAGGTCAGACTGCTGTATATTTTCTATTTTAATCAGTCTATTACATAATTTTTAAATCTGGCGAATGCTTTATTAAGTAGGCACTGATAATTAATAATATAGTTCCTAGCAGATCATTATATAATGCTACAATTGAATGTAAATGTGATTAGCATTTAGTCTTGAATACCAGATACAATAGTCAACACTGTCAGAGCTTGTTATCATTATAATGTTTTTGCACTATCTTTGGATATCTTTCTAGTTCAGACTCCTTGCTTTACGGATGAAACAACGGAGGATTACAGGGTGTCTTAGTCCATCTGGGCTGCTATAACAAAATACTATAGTCTGGGTAGCTTACAAACAATAAAGATTTGTCTCTCACAGTTCTGGAGGCTGGTAAGGCCAAGATCACAGCCCCTGCAGATTCCGTGTCTGGTGAGGGCTGCTGTCTCCGAGACGGCACTTTTTCATGGTGTCCTCAGGGTGGAGGAAGCAAGGCAGTTCTCTGGGACCTCTTTTACAAGGATGCCCTTGTAATGCCCTTCATGAGGGCTCTGCCTTCATGAGCTACTCATCTCCCAAAGTCCCCACCTCTTCTTACTACCATCACCATAGGGCTTAGGATTTCAGCGTATTAATGGGGAACAGAAACACTCAGACCAGAGCAAAGGGGTTCAGCGAATAGTGACCAAAGTCAAACAGTGAGTACTTCTTCCTTTCCTTTTCCCCCCTGAAATCCCAGTCTCTCTACCACACACCTCATGGAAAAGACTAGAGCCTCCGTGTATGCCTCTCTCCTATCACTGCCCAGGACATTTCTAGTACCACCTAAACTGTAAGACTCTAGTGCCTGGGCAACATAACAAGATCTCATCTCTACAAAAAAATAAAATCAGCCTGGCATGGTGGGGTGTGCCTATAAGTCTCAGCCACTGGGGAGGCCGAGGCAGGAAGACCAGGAGTTTGAAGATACAGTTGCATGATCACATCACAGCGCCCTGGTCTGGGAGATACAGAGATCCTGGTCTCTAAAAAAAAAAAGAGAGAGAGAGAGAATCGAGTATATCTTAAATCCCATGGAGTTGCCGGCTGTTTCAGGCCAGCAGTACATTCTGACATAGTTTTAGGGAAGGGATAGGGGAGGCAAGTGAGGTGTCTAGGCTGCAGCATTTGAGGAGGTGCTTGTTCACACTCAGGCACCGACCCAGCACTGCATGGACCAAGAGTGAGGGCCACCTTCATCTTGGTCCTGTGTATATGAAAGATGAAATTCTAACAATGGAAAATACAAATGAAACCAAATCAAGAGACTTATTCTGAGCAAGCTATGAGCAATTATTTTCGCAGGGCCATAGAAAAACAGACTAAGGGTAGGTTTTCTGCCTGTCATTGTCTTCCGGACATGAGATGGTGGCAGCAATTATGGCATCAGTTTTAAAGGAAGAAAGTGATCTTACAGGCTGGGCACAGTGGCTCACGCCTGTAATCCCAGCACTTTGGGAGGCCAAGGTGTGTAGATCATGAGGTCAGGAGATCGAGACCATCCTGGTTAACACAGTGAAATCCCGTCTCTACTACAAAAACAAAAAAATTAGCCGGGCGTGGTGGCGGGTGCCTGTAGTCCCAGCTACTCGGGAGGCTGAGCCAGGAGAATGGCGTGAACCCGGGAGGTGGAGCTTGCAGTGAGCCGAGATTGCGCCACTGCACTCCAGCCTGGGCGACAGAGAGAGACTCCGTCTCAAAAAAACAGAAAAAGAAAAAAAAAAGAAAAGAAAAAAGAAAGAGATCTTACAGAGTCAGCTTTGAAAGGAGGAGCACAGGCTGGCTCCTCAGGCCCCATGAGCGTTACCACTGATGTCTGGGGAAGGTTCTCCCCTGCTAGCTCTTGCGCCACGTAAACTTACTCTGATCTCCGCTGCTTCTTCCCAGTGATGCTGAGAACTCACGTTGGTTTGAAGTTAACAAGAGTAAGACAAGACACTACCCAATCCAGGCAGAATTCTCATGTGAGGATTGAAATCTGCTGGAGAAACTGACTAGAAGAAAACTATAAACTCACACACACCACATCTTCCTTACACGTCTACACACGTTCCTGCACTTCTCTTCAATCTGTTGGCTTTGTTCTGCCTGAGTGCTTTACATCATATGTGAGAAGGGATCCGGAGATTTTTGAAGATGCAGTTAGATTTCACATGCCCAAATTTACCAAAATGAGAGATTAGTTTTTAAAGGGTTGCTAAATATTCCAATACTTTTGGCTTCTTAAATTTTTTCTCAAATTCCTAGAGAGAAAACATAATAATAGTGATAACAACATAAAGTGACTTCGAAGGCACTTTTCCCCCATGCTAAGTATTCTCAGATCTGAGGAATATCCTGAAAAAAGGTGAGGACCAGAGAGAGGCGTGGATGCCTTCTCTCAGAACTTGGAACTGATGAAGCTGATGTAACATCTTCAAAAACAGCTCAAAATGGGTCCTTTTGGAGCAGTGAAGAAAGCCCCTTGGCCCCCTGAATGACCTCCCTCCCTGTGTATTTTTGAATCTTCATATAATCCCGACTCTCCTCTGTCACCACTGAAACATCCTTCTGAGTCACTTTCTGAACGTGCTGGCACCCAGTGTAGGCACAATGACATCATGGGAATGCTGTATTGCTAAGTACGATTTTGTTGTATTTCAAATGTCAGCACGTTTTGATGTGTAGGTGGTCCAAAGAATAGATACATATTCTACCACGGAGGACCACCAGCTTATTTTCAAATAGGAAAAAGAGACGGAGAGAGGGGAGATTGCTTGATGTACCCGAGGCTGGAAGAGATAGATCTTAATGGCTCATTGAATCCAATTTTTATTTAAGAAGAATTTGCATTAAACCACAGCAGCCAATTAAAAATCCTCCCTCTTCTGAGTTAAGTATTGAGGAGAAAATTATAAATCTCCCTCAGAATTTAAGAAAAGAAAAATACAATAAATAAAAAAGAGACTTGAAACTAGTGGTCAAATAGGTAAAGTCATATACACAGGAAAAAAAAAAATGTCCTAAATCCTAAAAAACAGGATTTAAGCATTATGCTTTGAGAACTATTACTTTACAGCTTTCAGGGATGTTTGCATGCCATAAAATTCACTTATTATAAAGTGTAATGATTGTTAATGAACACATTTAATAAATTAACTTAAAAGATGATGCAACCTTCACCACAATCCAGTTTGAAAGTTTCCATTAGCCAAAAAACTTCCTTCCAGTCTATTTGCAGTCGATTTCTTTCTCTAAGAAACCACTGGTCCTACTCTCTGACTATAAATTTACTTTTTCTTTTTTTTTTTTTTTGAGACGGAGTCTCGCTTTATCGCCCAGGCTGGAGTACAGTGGCCTGATCTCAGCTCACTGCAAGCTCCGCCTCCTGGGTTCACGCCATTCTCCTGCCTCAGCCTCCCGAGTAGCTGGGACTACAGACGCCCGCCACCTTGTCCGGCTAGTTTTTTGTAATTTTTTAGTAGAGACGGGGTTTCACCATGTTAGCCAGGACAGTCTCGATCTCCTGAGCTCGTGATCCACCCGTCTCGGCCTCCCAAAGTGCTGGGATTACAGGCTTGAGCTACCACGCCCAGCCGGAGATTTTCTTTAATTCCTCTCAAAAAGGTTTTATAGTTTTCAGTGTATAAATCTGATACTTCTTTGTTGTTAAGTTCCTAAGTATTTTTTCCTTTTTGATGCTATTGTGAATGTAATTGTTTTCTTAATTTTATTTTTATAAACATGATTTTTCATTACTAATATATAAAACTTTGAGCTGGGCGCACTGGCTCATACCTGTAATCCCAGCACTTTGGGAGGCTGAGATGGGAGGATCGCTTGAGGCCAGGGGTTTGAAACTAGCTTGGGCAACATAAGACCCTGTCTCTACAAAAAAAATTATTTTAAGTAAAACTACAGTTTTATTTATTTATTTATTTAAGAGATAAGGTCTTGCTCTGTCACTCGGACTGCAGTGCAGTGGTGATAATAGCTCACTGCATCCTCAAACTCCCAAGCTCTGGTGATCCTCCTGCCTCAGCCTGTTGAGTAGCTGGGACTATAGGCACATGCCACCATGCCAGGCTACTTTTCTTATTTTTGTAAAGACAGGATCTCACTATGTTGCCCAGGCTGGTCTCAAGTGATCTTCCCACTTCAGTCTCTGAAAGTGTGAGGGTTACAGGCATGAGCCACCACACTCTGCCTTCAACTATTTTTATAGTTTCCTTGGGATTTTCTATATATATATGATGGTCTCATTTGTGAATAAAGACAGTTTTATTTCTTCCTTTCCAATCTGGATGCCTTTTTTTTTTCCTATTGCACTGCCTATTGCATTCCTAAAAACTCCATTACAATTTTCTTTTTGAGACGGAGTCTCGCTCTGTCACCCAGGCTGGAGTGCAGTGGCGCAATCTCAGCTCACTGCAAGCTCCGCCTCCCCGGTTTACACCATTCTCCTGCCTCAGCCTCCCAAGTAGCTGGGACTACAGGCGCCCGCCACCTCACCCGGCTAGTTTTTTGCATTTTTTTAGTAGAGACGGGGTTTCACCGTGTTAGCCAGGATGGTCTCAGTCTCCCGATCTCGTGATCCGCCCGTCTCGGTCTCCCAAAGTGCTGGGATTACAGGCGTGAGCCACCACACCCGGCCTACAATTTTCAATAGAAATGGTGAAAGTGAACATTCTTATGTTGCTCCCAATCTTAGGGAGAAAGTATTCAGTCTTCCCCTGTTAAAGATAACGTTAGTTACAGGATTTTCACAGATTTTATCAGGTTCTCTTATATTACTAGTTTTTTGAGAGTTTTTATAATGAATAGATGCTAGATTTTGTCATGATTTTTCTGAACCTATTGAAATGATCATGTATTTTTATTCTTTATTCTGTGAAAATAAGGCATTACATTAATTAATTTTCATATGTTAAACCAACTACGCATTCCTGAGATAAATCTCACTTGATTATGGTGTATAAATCTCACTTGATTATGGTGTATGGGGTATAATTCTTTTCATATGTTGCCAAATTTGGATTGCTAAGATTTTGCTAATATATTTGTTCCTATGTTCATGAGGAATATTGGTAATTTTCTTATTAATTTGTTTTGTCTGGCTTTACAGCTGGGTAACTCACCTCATAGAATAACTTGGGAGTTATTCCCTCTTCCTTTAGTTTCTAAAAGAATTTGTTTTAAAAAATTTCTTCTTTAAATATTTGATAGAATTCATTAATAAAGCCAACTGGGGCTGAGCTTTTCTTTTCCTAAAAACCTAAGAAAGATTTTAAATTACTACTTATTTTTATGTACTTGTTACAGATGTATTCAGATTTTTAATTTATTCTTGAGTCAGTTTTACTTATTTGTGCCTTTCTGGGAATTTGCCCATTTCATCGAAACTGACTAATTTTCTGTCATAAAGTTATTCAAAATCTGAAGTTATTTACAATACACAATCCTTTTAGCTTCTATAGGATCAGTAGTAACATCATTTCTTTCATTTCCAGTGTTGATAATTTGCATCTCTCTCTCCTCTCTTCTCCTTTCTTCTTCTTCTTCTCTCTCTCTGTCTGTCTGTCTCTCTCTCTCTCTCTCTCTGAGAGAGGGTCTCACTCTGTCACCCAGGGTGGAGTGCACTGGCATGATCACAGCTCACTGCATCCTTGACCTCCCAAGTGATCCTCCCATTTCAGCCTTCCAAATAGTTAGGACTACAGGTATGTGCCACCATGTTCAGCTCATCATTTAAAAAACATTTCCTGTAGACATGAGGCTTCACTGTGTTACCCAGGCTGATCTTGAATTCCTGGGCTGAAGTGATCTTCCTGCCTTGGCCTCCCAAAGTGCTTGGATTATAGGCATAAGCCACCATGCCTGGCCTCTTTTCTCTTATTTTCTTGGTCAGTCTAGCCAGAGGTTTGTCAGTGTTGCTGATGTTTTCAAAGAATCAACAAATATACATTATTTTTCTGTTTTCTATTTCATTAATGTCCACATTAAACTTTATTATATCTTTCCTTCTGCTTACTCTGAGTTTAGTTTGCCCTTTCTTCTTTTGTAGTTTCTTAAGATGGAAGCATAGGTTATTGATTTGAGACGTTCATTCATTTCTGAAATAGGCGTTTACAGATATACATTTCCCTTCAAGCACTACTTTAGCTGCATCTATAAATTTTGACATGTTGTATTTCTGTTTTCATTTGATTCAAAATATTTTTAATATCCATCATAATTTCTTCCTTGACCCACAAACTATTTAGAAGTATATTTAATTTACAAATAAATGGGGTTTTCCTAGATTTTTTCTGTTGTGAATTTCAAATTTAATTCTGCTATGGTCAGAGAACATACTTTATATGATTTCAATCTTTTAAAACTTGGGAGTTGTGGCCAGGCGCAGTGGCTCACGCCTGTAATCCCAGCACTTTGGGAGGCCGAGGCAGGCAGATCACGAGGTCAGGAGATCGAGACCATCCTGGCTAACACGGTGAAACCCCGTCTCTACTAAAAATACAAAAAATTAGCCAGGCGTGGTGGCAGGCGCCTGTAGTCCCAGCTACTGGGAGGCTGAGGCAGGAGAATGGCGTGAACCCGGGAGGCGGAGATTGCAGTGAGCTGAGATCGCGCCACCGCACTCCAGCCTGGGCGACAAAGCTAGACTCCGTCTCAAAAAAAAAAAAAAAAAAAA
>NC_045451.1:58655706-58718224 GCF_002776525.5 Piliocolobus tephrosceles | reverse complement strand
AAAAAAAAAAAAAAAAAAAAAAATTTGGGAGTTGTTTTGTCAGCCAGCATGCTATCTATTGTGGAGACTATTCCATGTGTACTTGAGAAGAATGTGTATTCTGAAATCAATTGGTGGAGTGTCACATAAATGTCAGTTATGTCAACTGGTTGACAGTGTTGTTCAAGTCTTCTATGTACTTCTACTGAGTTGTTCTATCAACTGCTGAGAGCGCAGTATTGAAATATCCAATTACTATTGTTAAATAATCTATTTCTGTTTTCTATGACTTGTTGCTTCACATATCTTGGGGTGCTGTTTTAGGTGTATACATATTTAGAACTGTTATATCTTCCCAGTGCATTAACACTTTTATCATTATTAAAGTCCCTATTTTTTTATCTAGTAATATTTCCTGTTATAAAGTCTATTTTGTCTGATTTTAATATAGCCACTATACCCAGCTCTCTTATGGTAACTGTGTGGTTCTTCCATCCTTTTACTTCCAGCCTACTTCTGTCTTTTAGTCGAACTGTTATAGACAGCAAATAGCTGAGTTTTGTTTTTTAAAAAATCCAATATGACAATCTCTATTTTTTGTCAGGTATTTAGTCTATTCATATTTAATGTAATTACTGGTATGGCTGCTAGTAACAAATCTCTTAGTTTTTATTCATGTTTTTATTTCTCTTTCATATGTGAAGAATAGTTTTGCTGTATATCAAATCTTTGGTTGACAGGTTTTTCTTTCAGCATGTTGAATGTGTCACCCCACTGCCTTCTGGCCTCCACTGTTTTTGATGAGAAGTTAGCCACTAATTGCACTGTTGTTCCCCCACATATGTTGAACAATATCTCTCTTGCTGCTTTCAAGATTTTCTCTTTTGTCTTTCAACAGTTTGATCATAACGTGTCTAGGTCTTTTTGTTTATCTTACTTGGGACTCACTGAACTTCTTGAATTTGTAAATGAATATTTTTCAACAAATTGATTTCTTCAAATATTGTTCTAACCCTCTCTTCTCTTGAGTCTCGCTCTGTCGCCCGGACTGGAGTGCAGTGGCCGGATCTCAGCTCACTGCAAGCTCTGCCTCCCGGATTTACGCCATTCTCCTGCCTCAGCCTCCCAAGTAGCTGGGACTACAGGCGCCCGCCACTTTGCCCGGCTAGTTTTTGTACTTTTAGTAGAGACGGGGTTTCACCGTGTTAGCCAGGATGGTCTCGATCTCCTGACCTCGTGATCCGCCCGTCTCGGCCTCCCAAAGTGCTGGGATTACAGGCTTGAGCCACTGCGCCCGGCCTGTTCTGGGATTCTTACTACACATATGTTGGTTGCTGTATTTGACGTCTCAAGGTCTCTGAGGCTGTGTTCACATTTCTTCAATTTAAAAAAAACAAACAAACCTGTTTTTGGCCGGGCGCAGTGACTCATGCCTGTAATCCCAGCACTTTGGAAGGCCGAGGCGGGTGGATCACCAGGTCAGGAGATCGAGACCATCCTAGCTAACACGGTGAAACTCCATCTCTACTAAAAATACAAAATATTAGCTGGGTGTGGTGGCACGTGCCTGTAGTCCCAGCTACTCAGGAGGCTGAGGCAGGAGACTCACTTGAACCTAGGCAGAGGAGGTCTGCAGTGAGCTGAGATGGCGCCACTACACTCCAGCCTGGGTGACAGAATGAGACTCTGTCTCAAAACAAAAACAAACAAACAAACAAACAAACAAACAAACAAACAAACAAACCCTATATTTTTAGATGGAATTATTTCATTTACTTTACCTTCCAGTTCACTTATTCTTTCTTCTGCCATATCAAATCTGTTGAGTCCCTCCAGAGCACTTTCAGTTCAGTTACTGTATTTTTTACCTTCAGAATTTCCATTTGGTTCTTTCTTTTCCTTTCTGTAAATACTTTATATCTCTTTATTGAGATTCTGTATTCACTGAGTCTTTGCTTCAATTCTTTAAACATGGTTTCCTTTTGATTTCTGAATAAATTTAAATAGCTGTTCTGTAGTATCTTTAGGCTAAATACTACATCTGAGGACAGACACTCAGAGATAGTTCTTACTGACCACTTTTTTACTACACACAGATCACATTTTGCTTCTCTGAATGTCTCTCATGTTTTTATTGAATACTGAATCTTTTACATAACATACGGTAGCAACTCTGAAATCTGACTTTCCCCACAAGATTTGTTGTTATTGTTGTTTTGCTTATTTAGTAATTTTCCTGGACTAAATCTGTGAATGTGAAATCTGTCTTCCATATAAGCTACAGCTGCTTATGTCTTTACTCAAATTTTTTTCTTGTTTTTATTTTTAATTCTGGCATCTAAGGATCATCCTCATGTCTGCATAGCTTAGTGTTCTGGCAAAGACTAGTCAGAAATTTTGCTCCAACACCTTGGGCCAGAAAGCCTTTTCCCTGCTCCTGACTCTGTGTGCGGGCTGGGAGAGCACATTCAAACCTCAGGTTGTTTTCACATCTGCCCTGGCTTTTACTTTCTGCTAACTCTTTCACAGCTCCTCTGTGTGTGTATGCAGGCTTTGCTGGCCAGGAATATGTGAGCCTGTTCCATCACTACTGCTCATATACAGACTAAGTTCAATCTGAGATATATTAAAAAAAAATCAAGCCCCTGATAGCTATCTCATCTCTCAGAACTACCTATTAAGTCCCCAACTAGACCACTGGTCCACTGCTTCTTCCAAAGAAGACTATAGCTGTCTCATCTCTCAGAACTACGTATTAAGTCCCCCACTAGACCACTGGTCCACTGCTTGTTCCAAAGAGGACTATCAACTCAAGTTAGTAAAGTTACTGGTCTTTTGTGTTCATGCACCACCGAGTTGGCCTATTTAACAGACAATCCTCCAAACAGAGTGAACCCCTCTTGGAAGTGGTGGTAAGGCTGCTGGTTTTCACAGCCTGGCCTGCTCTGGTTGAACTATCACACTAGGGAGGAGGGAATGGGAGTGATGATCGGCAAGAACACCACAGATTCGTTCTGTTCCTACCCAAAGGTTAATAGTTTTCATGAACAAATGCTTCTCAGTTTATTGTATATCTTTGGTCAAATTTTAGGGAGCTGAAATGGATGTTTTTGACAGTCTTCTTCCAGCTTTCTAGCTGTTTTTTGGGAAGAGATTTCATCAACCTCCTCACTCTGTCATGCCAGAAATCAATATCTCAGCTACTTTTTACATTCTGCTAGAATTGGAATTATTAATGCTATTAAAAAATAGGCCATGTGGGCTGAGTGCGGTGGCTCATACCTGTAATCCCAGCACTCTGGGAGGCTAAGGTGGGTGGATCATTTGAGGTCAGGAGTTTGAGAACATCCTGGCCAAAATGGTCAAACTACATCTCTACTAAAAATATAAAAATTAGCAGGGCATGGTGGTACGCACCTGTAATCCCAGCTACTTGGGAGGCTGAGTCAAGAGAATTGCTTGAGCCTGGGAGGCAGAGGTTGCAGTGAGCTGAGATCATGCCACTGCACTCCAGTCTGGGCAACAGAGAGAGACCGTGTCTCAAAAAACAAAAACAAAAACAAAAAGCAAACAAACAAAATGCATGTGGGTGAAAATATCATTAAAAATCTTATTTTCAAAGCAAAATGTTTGAGGTTTTTTTTCTGGAGAAAAATCAACCCAAAAAACACAGAGATGACTAAAAGCCCAAGTTAAATAATGATTTCATTAAATTAAATTTCATTAATTAAGGAGGCTCACTCCTTGGAAGCAGCACCTAGGGCCCCTACAACTTGCCTCCCTCATAGGCACTAAGGAAATGAAACGTGCCAATAGAAGAAGTTGGCCCCACCATGTTTCAGTTAAGACTGGGCATCCACAGCCACTTCCCTGCTCCTTCTGGTTCTTTGCGATTTCCCCACCACTTTATCTTATGCTTCGCCCATAGTTATTCAGATACACAGAGGTTGTTCTTAGAATAGTCCCTTTTCTAAGGTTTCATAGAAATGCCCCAACCTGGCCATTCGTCTATCTTCCTTTCTCTATCACCTTGGATCAACTGAGTCCCCTAGTGTAAGTCACTTGAGCTCTGGACACCTGCACAGCCTCCAGGAAGGAAACAAGGTGCCTATCCATGATTGCCTTCCAGGACTGTGAGAAAGATGAAATATGCCACGTTGATAAAATGAGTAGGCCTCAGAAATCATTACCTGAATGAAGGAAGGATCAGGCTCAGGGACAGTGTCTAGAAGTGGTCTCATGAAGGTCAAACAACTTCACATGACCCAGGCGCTGAGATCTCTGGATACAAAGGCGCTTGAGAATTTCCCACCCCTCTTGTTTCTTACCTTAGCAAAGAAAATCCAGGCTGCACACTGCGCTGGGGCCAGATGGCGTTTTAGCTTCACTGTACTGAACATGAGAAAGAATCCCAAAAATCCACTGGAAGGAGAAAAGATTCTTTTGTTAGTGAGGCTTGTCTTCCCTTAGCCAATGGCTGACTAGTTTCTGCTACATTTTACCAGTCAATTTCAAGTTGTTATGCAACCTCTGCCTCATGTGTGTTTTCTAGATCTGTGATCTCTGGATGAAAATAAAAAATTTTTTAAAGTCATTAAGCTCTGTTTTTCTAAGGAGGGAGGATTTTGTTGATGACAGGAATGGTGCAAAGAAATTTCGGAGGTCTCTGGCTAAATCATGAAAGAAAAATAAAGGTGGAGGACGACACCTCCTGTTCCTTCCCATAGAACTTCTGGAGTTTTGGTGCTTGGCAAGGTGCTTAACTTTTTTTTCAAGCAAGACAAACTGGCCCGAAAAGACTTCCAAAGGGAAACTCACCATATGAGAAGAGAGAGTCTGAACTGGCCTCCAGGTTCATAAGAATCTGAAGGGGAAGGCTGGCTTCAGTGACACATATGGATGAGGCCAGAAGCCCCCCAAATCAGGTTGTCCTGCCATAGGAAGTATGCTTTGGAAATGATGCCTACACATGTGTGTGAACGGAAAGATCCCCACTCATGGGAACCTGAGGAAGGGGCAGCATCTTGGGGCTATTCAGAAGTCTGGACCGACAAGGGCAAGGGCACAGCAGTGGACAGAGACATGGTGCTGGAACTATTTTCAAATAGTATGGAACATGGCCTGTGCTGGAACTATTTTCAAAAGTGCCCTGTGTGGCCGGGGCCAAAGCAAAGGGAGCTCCAAACGCTTCCTGGCATTTGAAGGCAGGACAATTGGGGAAGAGGTGAGAGAGAGAGTGTGTTAGAGAGACAGAGAGGGAGAAGGGTTGACTTCGTGCAAATATGTGCAAGTAGTGGTTTCAGTGTGACTGTTATTTGAACTTGAAAATTGCAAAATAAGAGAGATGACTGGAGTTGTAACTCCAAGCTAGAGAGGCAAGTACTGTGAGTTGTACTTCATTTGCATCTCCGACCCTTGACAGCCACACTTCCATCTGACCTCATTACAGGCACTGGTGCGCAGCTCCAATGCAGATCCTAAACTCTGAGCAGGAAAGGCCCAATCTTGGGCTGCTCTTTGTATTTTCAACAGAGCCTAACATGGTGCCTCAGTTACGGTACACATTAACTAAATGCTTGTCAGGTTGAATTGGAAACAGGTTGAACTGAATTGAACACACCTAAGGCCAAATGTCACAGAAATGTGTATCTTCACTTCATTAGATTAGACTAGTTCACAGCCACATTCTTGGGGCAGGACTGAAGATAGGCATTAGGTTTCCCCTGTGTGTATTTCAGCCTGTTTGGTCCTGATGACCTGCAAAGTTTGTTCTGATTTGCATCAGCAGTCATGGGAGGCTGAACAGCTATGGATTAAGATGTCAAGTTACTCACACCCAAAAGGCAAAGAGGCTCCGTGGGTAAGCAGCAGGCCTACCCAATCACACCCAGCACCTGGATTTCTATTCCTTGCTGTGCTTACTGACCATCGTTACCTTAACCAAATCCCCCTTCCCACCTTTTTGTCTCAGGTTATAGCAGTCCTCATCCTATCTTAATGAAAACCAGAGGTTTGTAGAACAGTAAGATTACCTAGCCCCAAAGTTTCACTTTATTAACAATGAAACTGGGGCACAGGTACAATTAGAATACAGGTCTCCATGGCTCTTCAGATCTCTGGACCAGCAAGGGCGCTGGCACAGCAGTGGACAGATGTAGTTGCCTGTGCTGGAACTATTTTCAAAAGTGCCACTGCATGGCCAGGGCCAAAGCAAAGCGAGCTCTAAACTCTTCCTGGCATTTGGAGGCAGGACAACTGAGGAAGACGTGAAGCTTCATGGAAATGTATTCTTGACCAGCTAGACAAAGAGTGAGATGTGCCAGGCACTGGTGGTCATGAGGGTGGGGCTGAAAAGGGAGGTAGCAGTGCTCCAGGCTCCTCTTGGTGGCTCCCACCTCTGCATCCAAGGAAGTAACAACTTCACAGGTGCCTGCCCAACCTCCCAGACTTCCTTTCCCGTGAGTCGTTCCCTCTCCTCTATGCCTCTAGCCACAGGGATGGCATGATTCCATGCTGATCTGTCCTCTCAGTGCAGACTGTGGGCCAGGATAAGCTCATGCGTTTGTGAATGACAGGCTTCTGGAAGCATCTGAGCTCTTTTCCATCGCTTGACTTCTATGTCTGTGACACATTTTTACATTACTCATGGATCTCTTATCTTTCTCCTTGCACTTTCAGCCCATCTACCCCTTGCTAGGGAGGCAGACCTGAAAAGCAGAGGGAGGCTCCCAGAAATGAAGGAATCTGGGAACAGGACACTCCCTGTTAATGGGGTCTTTGGGCTATGGCTACCATGCCCCTCCTGAGCTCCCCCAGAACCTCCTGAAGGTGACAATGCTCAGTGTGAGATATGGTGGAGCCTCTGAATGACAGGGAAAACCAATGCATTCCTCAAAGAGGCTGAGCTCTGTACAGAAGCATGGGTAACATGTAACAGAGTCATATCAATTCAAATAGAGATTTCCAGATCTTTAGAATAAAACAAAACCCTGATTTATCATGTTGCATTATGAGAAAGTTACAGATTAAAAGGGGCAGAAATAGAGCCCAATTGTCACCCCACAAAGCCAACATCAATGGGCTGTGAACTGTGCTGCTCTGTTCCAAATAACCAAACAATAGTTGACCTCGCCGCTGCACCCTGCTTGCCCATGCTGCCAAATAACCAGACTCAAAGGGAAACAAGTCCGCAGCCGCCCGCCCAGCATGAAGACTCGTGCCATGTGATCCCAGCTAACGGGCAAGGCCTAAGCAACTGACAGGAACTAGGAAAGTGAATTGTGTCAGTGTTTTCCTGAAATTTTTCTGAGGGTAATAAATAAATCATTCCAAGGTTCAAATGCAGAAACAAACTCTGTAATACTGATTCTTTTTTTTTTTGGCCCAAACACACCAGAGGAGCAGGACATACCCACTAGCCACATAGCAGCTTTTTAACATTGTAAAGAACCCCTGCTTCACAAGGCACTGTTTGATATGTGTGGGAACAGGTGGCCTGATTTTTATATAGCAATTCTTCATGATCTATTGATATTGTATTTACAGTCAACCTGAGTAGATCATCATAATGACCACCATTTACTGGGCCTGGCACGAAGTTTAAGACCCAAAGATCAGACAATTAGCAATGGCAATTGTGGGGTTCAACCCGGGTCAGTCTTTCTACCACATCAGGATGCCACACATGCTTTGGGCCTATCTGCAGAAGTCTTTCCACTTCTTGGCATGATGAGGTCAAGCGGAGTGGTGATCATGGCAGGACATGGGGAGAAGGTGAGGATACTCTTCCGTGTGTTCAGATGTAGCCCTCCAACTGGCCTATATCCCTGAGTCCTTCCCAAGACCAAGCACTGATGATCACCTTGTTGTCTAGATAGCTCCTAGCCATCAGTTTCCAAAATCTCATTCCCAGAATCTCTGGGTTTGGTGGAGGTTACTTTGGAGGTTGCCTTAAGGAGCAAGAAGGAGGCCAAGGGGAAAGCTGAGCAGGTGGGATTCTGAACCCAAATCTTCCCTTGAACTGGATCCATTTCATCAGTTTTATAGATTGGAGTTCTATGTGAGATTTGCTTGTGGAGGGGGAAAAAAGTGGGAGAATCCTAACTCTAGAGCAGGTGTGAAAACCACTGTCTTGGCAGAGGCACGTCCATGGGCCAGGGGTCCTGGCAGGGCCCAAGCTGACCCTGAGCATCTAAGGGTGCTAAGTGACAGCCTGCTGGTGACATAATGACTGCTTCCTCACCTGCACCCACCACCACTCTCTCCTGCCACTCACTCAGGTGCCAGCAGTGACCCTGAACTTCACAGAGAGGAAGACACAGCGGACAGCACAGAAAGCATACAAATGAGTGAGCTTAAGATTACCTGGCACAGCAGCTGCCATGGAATCTGTAGAAGTACAGGAATGGGAAGTCCAGGACACCGAAGAGATCACCTGAGGGGCACAGCAATGGTGACACAGTGACTCATGAGGCCTCACATGCCCCTGTGCCCCGTCGCCCCAGGAAATGCAAGGAGGGTGTCTTTAGCAGTCCTATGTTTTCAGTCCCCTGGCATCGAATTCACTCCAGCATTCCCAGGGATTCTGTTACTGACATCATCTTATCATGATAATAACAGTATGATGATAACAATAATGACCATTTAGTGAGAGCATGCCTTGTGCAGGGCCCAACGCTAAAATCTTTATGTATGTATCTCTTTCAATCTTAGTAACAACTCTGTGAGGTTCTACTATGCCCATTTAAACTAAGGCTCAGAGAAGTTAAGAAACATGGCTAAGATTGCACAACTCTTCAACTATGGAGCCGGAATGTGAACTCCAGTCAATCCAAACCTTAGGCTTCTCCTCTCTACTAGGCAGTCAACCCTGCACAACGGAGTGTGCAGGATAAAAGAATCTTTTTCAAGACTCTTTTCTTCTTTTTTGCCTCATATCTAAAAAAAGGTCATGAATGCACTGCCCTGGCTTTTTTTTTTTTTTTGCTTTTTTTTTTTTTTCATTTTCATGTTTAATGACTGCAAGAACAGCACGGGGGCCAGACCAACTGTGCAAATTCATTTTAGTTTGAGGTCCAAAGGGTACATTTATTTCTTGTGAAGTAAGTTCATTCCTTTAGTTCCACTTGGTGCAAGAGGAAATAATCACACAAATTGGCTGTTTCCCTCTCTGGAATTTGAACTTGGTCACAAACAAAAAGTCAGGAGATTAAAAAAGCAGAAATCCTTCCAAAAATGTCCGGAGAAAAGGAATTAAGCATTTCCACAGCAGATAGCTTGAGTCTTCCAAATCTGGAATTTCTGAACCCCTTGGAGAGCCTGGTCTTCCAGACCCCTGGGCCTTAGCCTGTCTCTCAGTTCTGGGGGCCTGTGGGGAGAGGGCTGATTCTCCTAAGTATTGCTAGTATATTAGGTGTGCAGTGGAACACACAGGCAGCAGCACTTCCTTCACCACTATGCTATCAATCAAGAGTTTCAGATCAAAAGACATGATGGGCTCCTACGCTTTCTTGGAGACCCAAACGATCTCAAATGATTCAACTCTCTATTGGGAAGGAAAGTTCTGAGTTGGATTTCTCTGGAGGTTTTTTAAAATTATGACTGTTATATTCTTTGTTTTGTTTCTGCAAGTGAGTGTGTATTTAACTACGAGGAGGGGATTTCTTGGGATCTGGTTTTCATGAAGCCCAACAAGACTTCTTGTTTTCTTTCAGCCACAATTCCTCTGAATACCTCTACTGTCAAACTGGGACCTGTGTTGGTAGAGGGAATTTATAAATGACAGCATCAGGTGTCACTTAGTGTGTGAAGAGCATGGATATATTCTGAAGTCCCTTTCCCCACAGGAGTGATAGGCAAGGGTGCCCTGGGGACCCCAGACCTAGAGAGTGGCCAGAGCCCTCCATTCTGGCAGGTGGAGGGAGAGTCTGTCCACGTCCACGGAGAATTTGTTCCGTCTCTTTGGCAGCTGTGTGCTCTTGGCCCTTTCCCAATTTACCTCTCAGTGTGAGAGGAACTGCAGTGCAGCCAGTGTGATAGTGAGGAATGGCGGAGAGGGAGACGAATGAAGCCCAGGACCTTGAGACCTCTCAGGCCGCGCCCCTCTCAGCACCCCATCTTTCATCAGAAACGCTCCAGCAGGGTGAACGGGACTCACGGCGCGTGGCAGCTTTTATAGCCCAGCCCAGGTTTTGAAGGGGGTCTAAAGAGCAGAAGTGTGGTCAGAGGAAGACTGGGAGGGAGGAAAAGAAAGAAAAAACAAAACAAACAAAACCCAGTCCTCGGGAAATCATAACCCCCACCCAAATCCTGAAAACTGACCCCACAATGGGAGAGACAAAATAAGAATAGCTAACCCTTGCCTTTGAGCCATCGCTAAAACCATCACACGTTGGTTTCTCACACACCACTTAGCTGACTTCACACCTGTCCCTCCTCCTAGAATTAGTGAGTCCTTGAGAGTAGGGATGCTATTTTCCTCATCCCCGCACCCGCTGTGTGTCAGCACCATACAACACACCCAGCACACAGCAAGCACTACCAAACCAAGAGTATCAGAAAGACCTGATCACCTCTTGCCTTCCCTAGAGCTAATGTTCTAGTTTCCAGCTGGCTCTGTGGTCCTCAATTTCAAGCTGACCTCAAATTTTCCCCTTTGATGCCTTCTCTTTTGCTAAAGTAGTACTCCTAAGCGGAGAGGGTGCACGGCAACCCTGGAACAGCAAATGTTAGTGACTGTGCTATAAATACCCCCGGAAGAGGTTGCAGCAGGTGGTCGGCTGGCCCCAGCCACATGCAAACTTGATCCAGGAGCCTAAAAAATGGCCTCAAAACAACACTCCTGCACCATCTAGTGCTGAACTACATGGCTTAAGCACAAATCAAGTGGCTACAGAGTTGTAAACATGGCCGGGTGCGGTGGCTCACACCTGTAATCCCAGCACTTTGGGAGGCTGAGGCGGGTGAATCACGAGGTCAGGAGTTCAAGACCAGCCTGGCCAAGATAGTGAAACCCCGTCTCTACTAAAAATACAAAAATTAGCCAGGCGTGGTGGCAGGAGCCTGTAATCCTAGCCGCTCGGGAGGCTGAAGCAGAGCTGAACTGCTTGAATCCGGGAGGCAGAGTTTGTAGTGGGCCGAGATTGCACCATTGCACTCCAGCCTGGGTGACAGAGTAAGACTCCATCTCAAAAAAAAAAAAAGAGTAAACATGTTTTGCTACAGCAATATGCGGCATTATGCAATGGAGTCTGAGTTAGGCCCTCACTATTGTGTTCTGCAGTTAAAATTCCGCTGACTCTGAGTGAGCAAGTGAAGCCCATTTCTCTAAAGATTACAAAGCATGAAATTGCCATGGTAAAAAGTATGACAAAATATTACCACATTCAAGACTAATTGATATTTGAGCATGAAGAAAATTTCCTCTCATGTTCTTACCCTCAAAACTGGCAGGAAAACAGGAGGTCAGTTCCACGCAATAATTAGTGCTGCTTGCTCTGTCTCACACATGAGCCACAGACACACCAGGTAACAAGGTAGTTTCTGGGCCAGATTCCTGAGTCTCCCTGCTCCTTTCATTCCCTGAAATTTTCTCCAGCTCTCTTGACCACCACAGCTAAGGGGCCCCACACAAATAGGAAGTGTAAACTCTTTAAGAGGGGAAATTTCCTCTTATCTACTATAGTACTTAAGAGAGTGCAAGGGGGAAAGGTGGTCCTCTTCTCAAGGAACGTTCTGAGATTCTCAGAGCAAACTCTGTGGGGGGGCCCATGCTGAGGGCATGAAGAAATGTCTGCCTGAGTCCCACCACTGCTGCCAGCACACTCCAAAGGTGCACCTGCAAGAGAGCTCCTCTTTCCAATCACTCAGGCGTGAGCGAGGAGGGAAGCTCAGTCAAAAGCACCATCCAGAAACCCTCACACACCCTCTAGAAGAGTTAAAACAGGGCTGACAATGTTAAATGCTGGTGAGGATGTGGAGCAACTGGAACTCCCACACACTACCGGGTGGGAGTGGAAAATGGTACAAACACTTTGGAAACCATCCTTTCTTAGAAAGTGAAACATACATCTACTCTAAGACCCAGTAATCCTATTCCGAAATGTTCACCCAAGAGACGTGAGAACGTAAGTCCACAAAAAGGCTGGTATGAGAATGTTCAGAGCAGCCACAAGCTGGGAACAGCCCAGGTGAGCATCCACAGGTAAATGGATAAACAAACGTGGTATATGCATACAATGGAACCCTACCAGCAACAAAAAGGAACAAAGTCATGATATACACAACAACATGAATGAATCTCTAAACACTGTGCGGCATGTAAGAGCCAGACACAAAAAGTACTGATGATTCCATTTACAAGGGCTTGAAAATAGACAGAACTTATCTATGGTAACAGACATCAGATCCATAGAGGCCTTCATGGTGTGGAGAGGGAGTGACTAGGAAGGGGCAGGAGGAAGCTTTCTGCAGTGATAGAAATGTTCTATATCTTGGTGGGGGATAAGTTATGCAGGTATGTAGATTTGCCAAAATTGATCGAGCTGTACATTTAACATGTATATTTCATATATGTAAATTATATATCAATCTTAAAATGCTTTTAAAGTACTACCAAATAACTAAGATACAAGTAATAGAAGAAGGGGGCCAGGTACAGAGGCTCACACCTGTAATCCTAGCACTTTGGGAGGCCAAGGCGGGTGGATCACTTGAGATCAGGAGTTCAAGACCAGCCTGACCAACATGGTGAAACCCTGTCTCTCCTAAAAATACAAAAATTAGCTGGGCATGGTGGCAGGCACCGGTAATCCTAGCTACTCGGGAGGCTGAGGCAGGAGAATCACTTGAACCCAGGAGGCAGAGGTTGCAGTGAGCAGAGATCGTGCCACTGTACTACAGCCTGGGCAAGAGAGCACGAGACTCTGTCTCAAAAAAAAAAAAAAAAAGAAAGGGTAAGAAGAAACCAGAAAGAATTGAGCCCTGCTGTAAGATGTCAGAAAGTATGAACAGATCCTTCCAAGTAGACTGTCCCTATGGAGACTGACTGTGACTGTGTCTTAACTGGGGCAGTAGGGAACCAGGAAGACAGCTCACCCAACACACACTCAGGCCCCATGGCAGATGTTCTAGATGGCAAGTGTAATAAGCAAGTGAGAAAGAATAAAGTGCTGTTCTACCTTGAAGTGGGCTAGACTACCCATGGGTCCCATCAGAAAGCTAATGAATGAACTGGCAGGAACTGGAGCCACCCTATAAGAGTAGTCCTGCTCCTTTACAGCAAGGGAGCCCACAGCCACTTCAGCAGTGCCACGGCCCAGCAAAACCCTTCTTATAAGCCCGACTTTCTGTCCTTGGCCTCTGCAATGACACCACCTCAGCTAGCAGGAAACTGTAACAAATCCAAGTTTCAGAGAAGAGTCCTTCAAGAGCAGTGTCCCAGGACTCTCTCTGATGAATCCAACAGGCCCCACAATGCCCTGGGTTGCCCATTGCAGACCCATCCCCCGTCCTGCAGGAGAGGGAAGGGAAGGTGAACATCTGTGTCCATTCTTTTTCAAAAATTATGAAAATATAACTTGAAGGAAAATCAATCCACGCAAGTATCCCTTCTGGCATAATTAAGCTCCAAACAGGTTTTCAAATGAGAAAGGTGTCCTTTTATTCCCCCAATACATTTTCTTATTGAGATATAATTTGCATACTATAAAATTCACCCTTTTAAAGTGTACACTTCAGTGGTTTTTAGTATATTCATAGAGTTGTGCAACCATCACCACTATCTAATTCCAGAACATTTTCATTACCTCAAAAAGAAACTAAAGCCTATTTTAAATGACTCCTCTGCCCAGGACATTCTACAATCATATACTTCTGACCACTTTGCATTCCCAACGAGTAATTAAGTGTCCAAGGTATTTTTGTACTGACCTAAAAGTTTAGCAATAACTCAAGGTAAAACGTCAGACTGTTGGCCAAAATGTCTAAGCTATTACCAGCAGTCACCATGTTCAGAAACTGGTGGCTAAACACATCCCCTAAACCAAACGTAGCTCCAGACCAAAATTCAGGAATGTTGTACAGAAGCATTCACTAGAGTGGGACACTGTATAATAAAGTGTAGGGGGCTGGGCGTGGTGGCTCATGCCTGTAATCCCAGCACTTTGGGAGGCTGAGGCAGGCAGATCACCTGAGGTCAGGCATTCAAGACCAGCCTGGCCAGTATGGTGAAACCCTGTCTCTACTAAAAATACAAAAATTAGCCAGGCGTGGTGGCAGGTGCCTATAATCTCAGCTACTTGGGAGGCTGAGGCAGAAGAATCACTTGAACCTGGGAGGCGGAGGTTGCAGTGAGCCAAGATTGCACCACTGCACTCCAGCCTGGGCAACAGAGTGAGACTGTCTCAAAATAATAATAATAATAATAATAATAATAATAATAATAATAATAATAATAATAATAATGATAATAAAGTGTAGGATCACTGAAAGAGCAGCATTTAAAAAGAAAAACTTAGAAAGAGGGTCATGAGGCCAGGCGCGGTGGCTCATGCCTATAATCCCAGCACTTTGGGAGGCTGAGGTGGGTGGATCACGAGGTCAAGAGATAGAGACCATCCTGGCCAACATGGTGAAACCCCGTATCTACTAAAAATACAAAAAATTAGCCGGGCTTGGTGGTGGGTGCCTGTAGTTCCAGCTACTCGGGAGGCTGAGGCAGGAGAATCACTTGAACCGGGGAGGTGGAGGTTGCACTGAGCCGAGATTGCACCACTGCACTCCAGCCTGGTGACAGAGTGAGACTCCGTCTCAAAACAAAAAAAGAAGAAAGAAAGAGGGTCAGGAGACCTACTACTCGCCTACTCTGCATCATCTTAGTCAAATCACTTAACTCCTCAGGGTTTCAATCTCCTCATTTGTATTAGGATGGTGCACAAGTAATTAACACAATTTGGTGGTACCTGGGATAATCACTAAGATTCCTTCCAGCTCTGACCATCGTAAGTGTAACAAATGAACAAGCACAACCTCTTAGCTGAAGGGCAACATGATTTCTTTAGGTAAAAATTATTCACCCAGCCGGGCACAGTGGCTCATGCCTATAATCCCTGCACTTTGCGAGGTGGAGGTGGGCAGAACACTTGAGGTCAGGAGTTCCAGACTGGACTGGGCAATGTAGTAAAACCCCGTCTCTACTAAAAATACAAAAATTAGCCGGGCATGGTGGCAGGTGCCTATAATCCCAGCTACTCAGGAGGCTAAGGCAGGAGAATCCTTGAACCCAGGAGACAGAGGTTGCAGTGAGCCGAGATACACCACTGCACTCCAGCCTGGGCAACAGAGCAAGACTCTGTCTCGGGAAAAAAAAAAAAAAAAAAAAAGAATTATTCACCCAAGTCCACTAGAAATAATTCAGGATGTAAACCAAGGAGAATCTGTGAACATAACTTTCGAAAGGCCTTTGACAAAAGCACATTTCAAAGGGGCAGGACACGTAGTTGGCTCTTAAATGTCTGCTGGGTGGCAGCTACCTGGCTGCATAAAGGAATGATAGGAGACGCAACTGAAAGGCAGACAACCAGCAGTATGGGTAAGCAGAAGCCATTTAGGGTTAACAGCATGGCTTCACAGGACTTACTATTCCACAAAAGACAAACTTTCAGCAGATGACAGCAGAGAGGGGACTCAACAGTAAACCCTGGAGTTTTGAGAAGTCATCGTTCACAGGAGCAGGTAGACAACAGGAACTATGCCTTCATGTGGCAAGTGGAGTGTAATGTATTAAGAAAATGTATTCAAGTTATCCTTACGAGACATGGATTCAGATATGTCACATACAATCTAGAAGCATTATTCCTGAGTCACTATCAACAAGTCCCTGAGGGTCCTCGCTCAGATAGCAGGTAAAACACCAACAGAAAGAAGCAGCTGAAAACGCCAACAGAAAGCTGTTATTGCTTTAAGCACAAGATGAGACCTAGAAGGGACCTTAGGAAGCAGCCAATTCACCTTTCTCATTTTCTAGATGTGAAAACTGAGAACTAGAGGGCCTAGGTAATGCCTTATGCATAGCAAGTGGTCAGTAAACATTCGTTTTGTGTGTGTGCGTTTTTTAAAAAAAAAGAATTGACTCCTTTCATCTGGAATTATGAGAATTGGATGGTGACATATGATACAAACTTTAAAAATGATGCCAGATAGAAAGAGGGTAACTCAATAATACATTTGCAAAATTCAAACAAGAATTAGAGAACCAACTCCTTCACTAAATTTTTTTTTTTTTTTTTTTTTGAGACTGAGTCTCACTCTGTCGCCTAGGCTGGAGTGCAGTGGCACGATCTCCGCTCACTGCAAGCTCTGCCTCCCGGGTTCATGCCATTCTCCTGCCTCAGCCTCCCAAGTAGCTGGGACTACAGGCACCCACCACCATGTCCGGCTAATTTTTTGCATTTTTAGTAGAGACGGGGTTTCACCGTGTTAGCCAGGATGGTCTCAATCTCCTGACCTCATGATCAGCCCGCCTTGGCCTCCCAAAGTGCTGGGATTACACAGGCGTGAGCCACCGTGCCTGGCCCACTTATTTCTTATATTTACCCCCTAATATTTTATTTGAGGTTACCCTTTGGGATGATTCTGATGATGGGATTTGGGGTACCATAGCAGGCCTTGGGAAATATTATGGGATAGCAAGAGGCCCCTCATATTCTGCCATAAGAGCAATAAATTCTGCTCCTGAAGTGATCATCGAAAAGGGATTCAGGGAGTTTTTTGAACTTTTGAACTTTTTCACCAAATTTTTTAACACTAGAAATGAAGAGCAATTCAGGATGCTTGGAAAAGGAATTCCAGAAGAGGGCAAAATAAGCACTGGTTTACTCGGCAGGAAATAGACCTGTCTGTATAACTGAGATCATACTGGATGAAAACACAGACAACAAGAAGGGGTAAGAATAAATTCCTGGTTGATAAATTGGTTTGTTAAGAGCAGTTTCAAATAGGTGGGACCTTCCTGCCCTTGCAGTCATCTGGGGGGCAATGACATTCTCTTGTGAAATGTCTCTGAGAGACAGGCTCACTGGATCCAATGAGCAATGTCAAACAGACAAACAAAACAACACTTGGTGGGGGCATTTACCTGTGGGATGAGATGCAAATGCCAGGAGCACCACGCTGGAAAAGAGACAGCAAAGTACTCAAGAAGTTTCCCCCGCACCAAAAACCCCAGCTGTTCCCACCCATTTTACTTGGAAATAGTTAAATTTGCCTAAAAGCAAATTATCTGCACTGACTCATTTTGACTAAATCCAGCTCCGCAGAGAGAGTAAGAATGTCTTGAAATGTCTCATGTTCTGGCAAGAAGATTGCCTCTTGGGACCGACAGGCTTGGGATAGAATATGAATCCATGTCTCAACCTGAGGGTTCACTGTGTCTCTTTTCTTGGTCCTGGCTGACCCTAGTTACGATCATACTCACCTCATCTACCAAGAGTATTTACAAGCTAAGCAAAGCAAACTCTGAATTAAAATGGTTGCAATGTAAAAGCTAGCTGTTGTGTGTGAGCTACGTATATTTTTGCCACAAAATTAACTGTGTAGAAGATAGTTACATTTCCAAGAGGCTAGCCCACAATTGATCCAGCCCATCCACCATGTGGCTGAAAACTACCTTTACTGATTTTCAATAGATGCCACAGAGGGGAAAGGATGAAAAGAGAATGAAGAGGAGTGTTCCTTTGATGTGAGCCCTGCTCATCCTTGGCACCCTCCCATCATCCTCTCTGGAAACCCCTCCCGTCCCGCAGTGCCCCTCCACAGAGCCTTCACGCTGCCAAACCCCACTGTGGGGGCCCAATCCCCCACCCTCTGCAACCTCTTCTATCAAACCTCATGCCATCCAGGCAGCCAATCAAATTACAGGTTAGGAATAAAACACGTTTTCTAAGTATGGGAGGGAATTTTTTATTTTTATTTTATTTTATTTTTAAAATTTATTTACTGTTTATTATACTTTAAGTTTTAGAGTACATGTGCACAACCTGCAGGTTTGTTACATAGGTATACGTGTGCCACGTTGGTGTGCTGCACCCATGAACTCGTCATTTACATTAGGTATCTCTCCTAATGCTATCCCTCCCCCCTCCCCCCACCCCACAACAGGCCTCGGTGTGTGATGTTCCCCTTCCTGTGTCCAAGTGTTCTCATTGTTCAATGCGGGAGAGAATTTTTTAAAGTGCTGGATGGCCTACTCTGGTTCTAAACCCTGGCTGCGTATCAGAATAGCCCAGTGTCCTGGCTTAAATCGGAATCTCTGAGGTGCAGGCATCGGTTGTTTTATTTTGTTATGGCCTCTCAGTGGCTCTAAAGTGCACCAGGATTGGGAACTACTACAAGGAATCCCTAGTCGGTGGTGACATCCTAGGCAGTGTGGAGGAAGATGGCTGTGAGCAAAGAAACCACTGGGAGCCCTGCCTGCTCTGGGGCTCTCTCCCAGAACCATTTCTGTGTTTCTCGTGTTCTTCCTTTGCTCTTCCTTTAAAGCTCAGGTTCTCTGATGGCCCCAGGGCAGCAGCACTGTGGACAGAGGCTAGACAGGAGGTCTGGGAGAAAGCCAATGGGAAGAGCCACACATCTGGTCATTGAGAAGTTGTAGGTGTGTAAGACAGGGCTGCATGTAGCTGTAAACGAGACTGGAGACTTTGCAATGATTAGCCCTTTGCATGGGCTAAGTCTTTGCTTCCATCTCACCTTTCTTTGGAAAACATGTACCCTGTTCATACTCCATCATTTTATCTCCCTGAATCCCTTTTTGGTTATAACTTCAGGAGCAGAAGTGATCACTCTTATAGCAGGATATGAGGGGCCTCTTACCATCCCAAAGCATCTCCCAGAGCTGGTCACGTACCCCAAATCCCATCATCAGAATCACCCCAAAGGGTAACCTCAAATAAAGTATTAGGGGTAAATTAAGAAATAATTAAGTGAAGGAGTTGGTCCTTTAATCTTTGTTTGAATTTTGCAAATATAGTGTTAAGCCACTCCTAACTCCTACCAAAGCAGGCCATTCAGTACTTGAAAAAAAAAATCCCTCCAACACTTAGATCACATGTTTTATTCCTAACCTCTAACTCAATCGGTCTGGAGGGCATGAGTTTTGATAGAAGAGGTTGCAGAGGGTGGGGGATTGGGCCCCCCACAGTGGGCTTTGGCAGCGCGAATGCACGACAGAGGGGTGCTAGGGGATGGGAGGGGTTTCCAGAGAGGGCGATGGGAGGGTGCCAAGGATGAATGAGGCTCACATCAAAGGAGCACTCCTCTTCATTCTCTTTTCATCCTTTCCCCTGTGTGGCATCCTACACTGCGACCTCCCTGGGGGCAAGAACCATATTTTATTCATCCTTGGATCCCTAGCAGTGCCAGACATCATGCGGCAGGTACTCAATACGTTTTCTGAATACGTTTTCTGGACTGCAATTAATCACCTCTAGGTGTACTGCGGTGGGACTATGTTTGAAGGAAAATGTAACTTGAAGCCCCGTATACTTTTTTTTTTGAGACAGGATCTCTCCGTTGGCCAGGCTGGAGTGCAGTGGCGCAATCATCACTCACTGTAACCTTGAACCCTGGGGCTCAAGTGATCCTCCTGCCTCAGCCTCCCAACACAGAAACCCCTTAGAGTTCTCAGATGACAAATTACATGCACATTATAATGAAGAAATTAGACTACTATAAAAAGGGTATATCATACTGTTCTAGTAAAGCAGGCTCATTCTCTGCTTGGCTTGGGACAAGGATACAAACAGAAGTCCACATACCGTATTTAAAAGTTATAAATCAAGCCTCAGACTTCATCCTACCTTAACAAATACACCTTCAAAATAACCTGAAAGTCTAGTTTAAAATGTAGAATTCTTGGGCTCCCTGGTGCTGCATGTCAGAATGGAGCAGCCCAGGGCAGCCTCTGACTCCCGGCTGCCAATGCCTCCCTTTTCTTTCCACCCCAGGCTTCATCCTGCAGCCCAAGGGCCTCACACATGTGTGTGGACACCTGAGCCTGCAAGGCCACCTCCACCTCCACTCCTGCCCGTTGAGAGCCTCTCTTTGGCCACCTCTTGGGCCTGAGAATGAGTTGGGAAGATGGACCCAAGGAGCCCTGGAATCGAGCTCAGGGACACGGGTGGGGATTCAGGACACAATCTAGAAGTGAGGGGGTGGGCTCTGGGATGAGAGAAATGTCCTTAGCCTCACAGATGCCATGCCCCAGAGGAAGGATGTGGCCCTCTGAAGTTTAGGGCCTGAGAGAGGCCCCTCTTGCCCCATCTAAGGGCGAGACTACTATTTGGTCTCCTCAACTCTGGTCATCTCACAAATTCTGTAACGTACCTTCCTGGCAGGCACACTGGCTCAGAACTCTTCAATCAAAATATTATTGGAAAATAAAAATCCATTAGCCCTAAAAGGATATGAACTGTTCTTTAAAAACGTAAATTATATTTTACCTGAATATATAGTTTAAGTATTGCTGGTCAATGTCACTAATGAATGAGAGAGAAAAAAAGATACATGAAATAGCAGAACTATTTTAAATACATAAAATAATCATTATCTTCTATTAATAAATTCTATTGTAGTTACTACTTTTATAAATTACCCATAAATAGAGGGAAAAGTATTTAATATTCAAAATCAGTTACTAGTTCATTTTAAATCACACACATTTTCACCTGTGGGCAACTGTTTCCCACGTATACATTTGTCACTTTCAAAGGAGTGTCACCTATCTCAGGCCACTAGAATGGCTTCTGTGGCTACCATATTTAACAGATAAAAATACAGGGCAATCAAATACATTTGAATTTCTGATAAAGGGTAATGTTTTAGTGTAAGTACTATCTGTTCCGAATATTACAAAAATTATTCGAGGCTTATCTGAAATTCAAATGCAACCAGGCATCCTGTATTTTATCTGGCAACTCTACTGGCTTCTTGCTACAAAAACACTTTAAGTTAAAAGAACAAAAGGTGCTCCAGGGAGTGGAAGCCCCACATTCTTAGAGTGGATGACCTTCTCTCAGGAGTCATTCCCTTCAAACCTTTTCTCATTAGGCCTTCAGCAGGCCCCAAAACCCAGAGGCCAGCTGGCCAGTCTAGGGGAACTGGCCTTACAGCTCCAGGCCTGAAGTCTTGTCTTTTCTCATTTACATTCACCAAAGCTGCTCCATTGACTGCCTGCAACAAAGGCCTCATTTTGCCCAAGAATGAGCTAGTAAGTGGAGAGACTTCTGGGTCTAAAGTAAGTCAAATTAGGATGGAGCTCGGGAAACAAGAAGAAGTACTGTCCCTCTGTGATCGATGCAGCCAATTGGCACCCAAAGCAGCTGGCCACATACACTTCATTCACATGTCATCTGAAAGGTGACATGTGAATCCCCTGAAGGGAGGGGATTGAGACTTCCATGCCTCTTCACACACGGCTAAAGGCAGACATGTCCCAGGTGTTGGCGGACACAACCTAGAGTGGCCCAAACAGCAAGAAGAGGGACGGCTTCAAGGACTAAGTCCCCTGCCCTCACCACAGTCCAGGCCTGCAGAGTCTCTGGCTGAATGCAAGAATCTCATGATACCACAAGTCTCAACCCTTTCCTTTAGGCCAACCACAGCTCACCAAACATTAAGAGTTTATCTTGTCCCAGCACTTTGGGAGGCCAAGGCAGGCGAATCACCTGAGGTCAAGAGTTTGAGACCAGCCTGACCGACATGGAGAAACCCCTCTCTACTAAAAATACAAAATTAGTGAAGCGTGGTGGCGCATACCTGTAATCCCAGCTACTTGGGAGGCTGAGACAAGTGAATTGCTTGAACCCAGGGGGCGGAGGGTGAGGTGAGCCAAGACCGCGCCATTGCACTCCAGATCGTGCCACTGCACTCCAGATCATGCCACTGCACTCCAACAAGAGTGAAATTCCATCTCAAGGGGAAAAAAAAGAAAAGAGTTTAAGAGTTTACCTTAATGCACTGGGTTTCTGGGACTTCCGCAGAATTTTATAAGCCCCTGAAAATGAAATAAAACATGTCACTGGTGATGGTATTCTGCTCAAGGAACTGCTGGCATGTCCAGGGAAACACAAAATCCACATGGATAAAGGCCCCCAAAGGTATGACTGCTGGTCCCTTTCCCTATGAGGGTCACCCCCAGCTGACAGGAGAAGACCATCAACATTTGGAAGGTTTCAAGGATGCAAATTCAATAATCCTCTATGAAAACGCAGTCAGTCTTTCCAGTGGTCCCCAGAGTACTGGGCATGGAAAGCATCATGATCAATAAAGGACACAATTAACAGGAAGGTTTTACTTCCTTGACATGATGCACATGAAAAAAGAAACACTCCTGGATTGCTGAACATTTCTGAGCTGTGTTAACAGTCGGGGCACTGCTTTTCCCCCAGGACTACAGACAAGCGACACTGAACATATGATTTGTAATAAAATCAGAAATTGGTCAAATAAAACCTTTATTTGACCAATTTCAACTTTTTTGGTAAACTACCGAAAAAAAAAAGTTTTTGACATGAACTTCTGAATATCTTCCCAATGTTTTTAGAGAAGACCAATCAGCATTCCAAAAGTTGACTTGAGCAAGTGAAACCCCAAGCCATGGTGAGTTAGTTCATATTTGTCATGAAAAAAGAGGAAAGTATATTGGAAACGGACACATTTGAGGAAAAACTTCAAAATAGAAAACCAGTCCAGAAAATGCCCATTTAATTTTAACCTTCGCACCTTGGATTTGAAGTTCCTATTGTCCAGGGTCACCAAAAAGTGGGTATACAATAAACCTCAATTATTCAAGTAAGCCTCCCTCCCTCCTTCCCTCCTTCCTCCCTCCCTCTTTCTCTCCCTCCCTCTCTCTCTTTCTTTCCTTTTTTTTTTTTTTTGACAGGGTTTCACTCTTTTGCCCATGCTGGAGTGTGGTGGTGTGATCATGACTCCTGCAGCCTTAACCTTCCTGGCCTCAGGTGATCCTCCCACCTCAGCCTCCTGAGCAGCTGGGACAACAGGCATGTGCCACCATACCTGGCTAATTTTTGTATTTTTTGTAGAGACGGGGTTTCTCGAGGTTGCCCAGGCAGGTCTCTGATTCCTGGGCCCAAGGGATCCGCTTGCCTTGGCCTCCCAAAGTGCTGGGATTACAAGTATGAGCCACTGTGCCCAGCCTTACGTAAGTACTATTTTAAAACTTACCTACACAGAATAAGTGAATTACAGCCCAAAAATATCCATCTGGATCAAACTGAAACACAGAATTAAAAAAAGAAAAAATGGCTGTAAGAGCAAGGCAAATGGAATCCAGTGTGGCCATCAGAAACCCTGTCATCAATGCGCAGTGCCAAGCAAGGGTCCCAAAATAGGACCCCTGGGACCTTACGTCAGTTCCTTGGTTCCCTCTCATTCCTCACCCAGGTGCCTACAACATCTTCCTAACAGGACTCTGCCTCCAACACCCCATGCCCGTCACTGCCATCACAAAGTTCAAATCTAAACTCATGGCACCCCAAGACCTCTGTGACAAGCCCCCATCAACCCCTCCAGTTGTATGTACAGCCTCCTGCTGTCCCTGAATAAGGATAACTTGCATTTTCCCAAGCATGACTGCTTCCCCCTACAACTCAACCAAGGGGACCCTCTACTTCTTCCCTTATTATTCTCCACAGGATGTAGTATCATAGGACACATCCTATTTATTTCTTCCTTATTTGTTTATGTGTTTCTGTCTCCCCCTGCCCTCCCCTCTCATAGATGTACATTCCAGGAGGGCAGGTGTTAGAACAGGGGTAGACACACAACAGGTGCTCAATGATGCTGGATCACAGGATACTCATGACACTCCACGACTGCCCTCGCCTGCTTTCTTCTCCTGGCTAACTCCTCCTCATTCTTCCAGATTTAGGTCCTGTAAGCAGAGTCTGGCTCTACCATCAGAGAGATCTGGGATAAATTCTAAAATCCCCACTTATTTGTTAGCTGCTGACCTTTTGGGCCTCCTTACTCTGTGCTATGAAATGGAGATAATAATGCTCCCACCTTTACAGAAATGTTGGGAGATTTTAAATAACGTAAGGCACGGAAAGCATTGGCACAGAGCCTGGCACACAGCAGGCTCCCTGTAATTGTGGCTACTGCTACTTCCTGAGATCCCACGTTGTCTTAGGTGCTTCAGAGCCTCCTGTATCTCAGGGACAGAGCCCTGGCCTCCCTGTGTGATAATGATCTGTTTACTTGACTGTTTCCCTCCGCTTTGCTCCAAATAGGCTTGACTTCTGCCTGAGCAAAGGTTAATTTTCCTCTGTGTGTCCCCAGAGCCTGGCTCAGTGCCTGACACTTGGTGGGGACCTAATAATCCTGAAGGAGAAAAGGAGGGAGAAAAAAAGAAAGAAAGGAAACCCAGAAACGAGAGGACTACTGGGGGCGGGGGTGGGTCCTCAGCACCTCATAAAGAAAACTCAACTTTAGCACAGGTTGATAAAATAAAAATCATTTTGCAGGTCAGGCACAGTGGTTCATGCCTGTAATACCAGCACCTGGGGAGGCTGAGGTGGGTGAATCACTTGAGGTCAGGAGTTTGAGACCAGCCTGGCCAACATGGAGAAACCTCATCTGTACTAAAAATACAAAAAATTAGCTGGGCGTGGTGGTGGGCGCTTGTAGTCCCAGCTACTCAGGAGGCTGAGGCAGGAGAATTGCTTGAACCCGGGAGGTGGAGGTTGCAGTGAGCCGAGATCGTGCTACTCCACTCCAGTCTAGGCAACACGGTGAGACTCTGTCTCAAAACAAAACAAAAACAAAAACAAAAACAAAATAAAAACAAAAACAAAAAATCACTTTGTAGGAGATGAGGCCCTTGGGAGGAGAGGAAATCAACTGTGCCTCCATGCCTGAGGCTGGGGCAACTTGGGCGTTGGCTTGCAGGTTCACCAGGCATGTACTGAGGACAGATGGCAGGCACCACAGTGCCCAGGGACCAGAGCTCTGCAGGCCGTGATGCCAGCAGCCTTGGGGAGAAGGCAAAAGCCTGGGGAAATGGTATCGCCCAGGCCCAAAGCTACCCAGCCTGCAAGCTTTGGAATGCTTCTGCATAGGCCAAGTTATCCTGCTTCTAAAAGGAAGGACTAGGAAATTCTGGTCATACACCCAGGCTTCAGAGAATAAAAGACACTTTGAAGGCAAATGAGTTCACCTGGACTTACCTGGGAGTCATTGAAGGGAAGGCATCCTGCTGCGGCCAGGAGGAAGAGGGCACTGCGGAGAGGGAGATAAAACACCGCAGCTTCACCTTTCAACATCAAAGCTTTCCCCAAGAGTGTGGAGGTGAAAATGCATCCTCTGGAGTTTGGATGAGGCACAGATCCTGCGAGACCAACTTGGTTCCTCTGTCCTTCCTCTGTGAATCTGACTACCTGTGTAGTTTTCAATTATGTGCTCTACTCATGAACAGACCTTTCCTTCTCTGGACCTCAGCTAGCTGTTTCCCAGAGTCAGGCATTTACAGGACATTTGCAAAACCACAGCTGGCTCACTCGAGGAAAAGAGTGTGCCTGTGACACATCTAATGAAACAAGTGTTTTTTCAACTGCAGATCCCAAAAATATACAAGTGAAAAACTGGGGAATCAAACCACAAATATGCCCGTTTCAAAAACAAAAACACTACAGAAATCGCATTAAAATCCTTTGTGCACTCCCACAACCAAATGATCAAACTTAATACCACCAATAACGAGGCAGATCCACATTGTGTGCCTCTTGAAATAAAGCTCGGAAGGACACCACATCACTCACGTGGTATTCCTGCCAAACATGCAGAGCGCGGATGGAACCACAAGGAAACACTGAGACAAACCCAAATTTAGGGACAGTTCACAAAACAACAGGCCTCCCCTATTCAAAAATGTGAAGGCAATGAAAGACAATAAAAAGCTGAGGAACTGTTTCAGATTAAAGGGTACAAAAGAGACATGACATCTTTTTTTTCCTTTTTTTGAGATGGAGTTTCATTCTTGTTGCCAGGCTGAAGTGCAATGGCACAATCTCGGCTCACTGCAACCTCCACCTCCCGGGTTCAAGCGATTCTCCTGCCTCAGCCTCCCGAGTAACTGTGATTATAGGCATGCACCACCTCACCAGGCTAATTTTGTATTTTTAGAGTCAGGGTTTCTCCATGTTGGTCAGGCTAGTCTCGAACTCCCGACCTCAGGTGATCCGTCTGACTCGGCCTCCCAAAGTGCTGGGATTACAGGCCTGAGCCAATACGCCCGGCTTAAACATGACATCTTTAGGGGAAAAAAAATGTTATAAAACATAATATTGTGCCAGGTGTGGTGGCTCACGCCTGTAATCCCAGCACTTCAGGAGGCCAAGGTGGGCAGATCACTTGAGTTCAGGAGTTTGAGCCCAGCCTGGCCAATATGGTAAAACCCCTTTTCTACTAAAAACACAAAAATTAGCCAGGTGTGGTGGCACATGCCTGTAGTCCCAGCTACTCAGGAGGCTGAGGCAGGAGAATCACTTGAACCTGGGAGGTGGCGGTTTCAGTGAGATGTGCCACTGCACTCTGGCCTGGGTGACAGAGCAAGACTCCATCTCAAAAAAGAAAAGAAAAGAATAATAATAATAATAATGATAATATTGTGGCCAGATAAGTGGCAACATTTGAACATCGACTCCATATTAAATAATAGTATCATATCAGATGTTATTTTCTAAATTCAATGACTGCACTTTAGTTATCTAAGGGATTGCTGCTTTTAGGAGACACAGCTTGAAGTATTCAGGCGTGGAGTCATGACCTCTACAACTTACTCTCAAATGATTCAGAAAAAATAAGAGCAAGAATAATATCTACATTACCATATATGCATGTGATATTTATGTATGTTTATGCATGTGTATACATATATACATTGAGATAGCAAGAAAGCAAATGCAAAAAATGTTACCAATGGGTGAATCTAAGTGAAGAATACATGGGAGCTCCTTGTAATATTCTTGCAACTTTTCTGTAGGTTTAAACTTGCCCCCATAAAATGTTTTATTAGAAAAATTTCTTATACATACTAAAATATTTACAGATGAAATGCTAGAGTGCCTGGAATAAATACTGAGCAAGGCAGTGGGTGGGGCCAGAAGCTGAAAATGGCTGAAGCTGGGAACTGGGTACACAGGACTTCATTCATTACAGTATTCTGTTTACTTTGATATGTCTTTAGAAATTTGCACAGTAAAGCAATTTTTTAAAATTCTTGCACAAAAAGTAACACTGCCAAACACAGATATTTTCAGGAAGCTATCCTCACTCATTAGAAAGTCAGTTTGGAGCTGGTTCAGCAATCCCTGGTTTACGGCCTATTCCTTCTGAGTTTCATATGCCGAAAGCTCTTGCCTCTAGCTTTCCCCACTCTCTCCTCCTAAAAGAAGGCGCCAGAAAGCATAAAACCCAAATTATAATTTAGTCTCTCTCCTCCTTCCATTTTATAGAGGCAACATATATATAGTGCCCCTTAACTACTGACTATTCCATCAGGCAGCAAACAGCCAAGGATCAAAGGCGTGAACAAAAGCGCTGAATACAATGTTTTCACTTTCAGGGAACTTTGCCACATGCCATCTCCTACCAACATAGATTCTGTATTCTATATAGAGACTACACGTTTTTATATGTACACATAAACATATATATGTAACACACAACAACTTGGCGTGTGTAATCTTAGTACACTGAAAACAGTGGTGCTGATCAATTCTGATGGTGCTCACTGCTATAACCATGTGTAGTTGCCACTGTACCCAACGGACCAGCACTGACCGGCTGGGCCAGAGGCAGGAGGACTGGCAGAGGGGCCCTCGGAGCTGGCGCCTCACAGCCTTGGGAAGGTCAGGACAACATGGAGCAGCCGAGGCACAGGACACTTCTCTACCCCAGCCCGCCCTACTCCTATAGCCTTGCTGACTTTCAAGGCACCCCAACACACAAATGACCTAGAGAAGAATCCAAGGCAAACAGTGGGATAAGTGGAGGAGAGACTGTCAGGGGAGCTTCTTGGGCCTGCCCAGGGATAGACAGGTTTTGTGGTGGGAGGAAAGGAGAATACTGATGGGTTTGGTGACTCTCTAGAGTGAAAGGCTTTATAGAATACAGGATGCTTCCCCATCCATGGGGAATGAGCAACAGAGATCCCCCCAAAACAGACAACCTCTTGGGGTTGTGGAAGACGGGGGATGCCCAACGGTGAGACACCTGCCTGCCTGCCCACCACACCTGGCCTCGAGCAGTACCTGATTACATCAGGTATCATGAGCTTTACTGCCTCTCTTTGACACCTGCTAATCTCCTTTTAAACAGGAGGACAGTCCTGAAGTTTGGTTTTGTCTTGTTCTTTCAAGGTGGAACCTGTAATAAAGAAATAAAAGGAGGGTGGGGGATTGGATGAAAGCCCAGAAATATCTGCAGCAGAAATCCTAAATCCATCTATCAAAGCACCTTTGTTGGTTTTCTGTCTCCAGGACTGAGCTGCTTGGCCTGCAGAGGAAGCGGGAAGCAGTCAGATGCAAGGCACCCAGGTTAGAATTCAAATGCTGCAGGCACCGGGGTCTGAATGAGAGGACAGCCGAGTTTACGCTCTAGCAGAGGAAACTGAGGCAAAGAGGATGAGGAAAGCTGCCCACAGTCACCCTGCTGTGGTCCAGGACTGCAGTTCTGATCTTACAGGCTGGTGCTTTTTCCACCACGGAAAATATTAAAGACCAAATAAACTGCAAACATTACTTTAAAATTTTTAAGTCATTTCCATGTTTTTCATTTTCATTCTCCATCAGTATCACACAACTGTTAGTAAAGTTTTGGGCATCAATGACTGAAATCTAGCACAGGTTGGTTCTGGTGTTTTCTCTTTTGGAATAAAATATTTCAGAAGGAAAAGAGAAACACAGGAAATTTTAGACTAAGACACAAATTAGGGATATATGAATGTTTATAATAAATTCCTCTGTCACCTCTTAGAGTATGAATCTTCAACAAACAGTTTATCATCCGAGTTAAAATTAGGTTAATCTTATATTAGGGCTTTTTGTGGGGAAGGTAGTAAACTTACCTACAGATCTTTGCAGGAGATATTTTCTGCAAAAAAGTAAAGAAACATACAATTAGACTTTTAAAACTTTTAAAATTCCTCTTAAAAGGAAACATTTTGATTAAGAAGCAAATAAATTATGAGTAGATTTATCAAGGGCTTAACAGCTTGCTGCACTTTAATGTTTACTGAGGCTTTTTCTGCTTGGACCAAATGAAGGATGACTCAGAATTCCAGAGTTGAGTCACTTCAGCAAAGTACTTTCACCATTAGAATGATGATGTTTACTCGTGAAAGACAAAATGACGCTGGGGCCGTGTCTTTAAAAATCTTACACCCTAAAAAGAGGAGCGAGAAAGAAATAGATGTAACCTGTATTTTAAAAAGCAATTAAGCTCTTGTTCTATTTATCCATTTATCTATCTATCTAATCTCACTCTGTTGCCCCTGCTGGAGTGCAATGATATGGTAACTGCAGCCTCAAACTCCTGGGCTGAAGCAATCCTCCCACCTCAGCCTCCTGAGTAGCTAGAACTACAGGCATGAACCACCATGTACGGCTACTCTTTTTATTTTTATTTTTATTTTTTTTTTAGATTTCTGTAGCAGCAGGATCTGACTATGTTGCTCAGAGGTATTGAATTCCTGGCCTCAAGTGATTTTCCTGCCTTAGCCTCCTAAAGCATTGAGATTACAGGCATGAGCCAATGCACCCAACCTCAACTCCTATTTTAGTTCTGTCTCTTTAAGTATTCCATTCACTAATCCAGCTGACTCTGAGCAGTCCTATAAATTATCTGATGTGATATGAAAATTAAAAAACAGAAAAAAAGAGAAGGAGTAATAACATTACTGCACCCCAAGGGAGAAGGGAAAAAAAGGCAGACTGGGGGAATATAAACTTGGCATTTAAATGACCTGAAATGAAGACATTCTGATTTGGACTCTACCATTATAACTCCTTTTGATGAGTCAGTTTAAGGAAATCAGACTTTTGTACTGAGAACGCATTTGCACATGTTAGCAGAGAGTAACACGTTAGGAGAGGGTAACACAGATTTTTCTATATTTGATAGAGGAAACGAACAGGTACAATTCAACTTTTGATTAATTCTAAACATTTCAGAAGGATTATTCTGCTAGCTGGGAACACACTGGAATTTTTGACGCCAGTTCAGGCAGTGTGAAGTATAAACATATTGTTTAGAAGTGAAGCGCTGACAGGAGAAACATGTGGCTTACTACAAAGGCTACCTTAAGTTTTCATGTGTGCTTAAATAATAAAGTTTTCCCTGTTTTAATGAACAGATTCTATTTTTGCAGCTTTAGATTCTAATCTTGGTCTTTGCCCAACCCTGCCTCTGCAGAGCACAGGACATGAGGCCAACCGTGCTGTACTGCCACCTGCTGGGAAGTTAGCCCTTAAGCGCCGAAAGGAGGAGGGCAAAGGTGATCTGGCTCACACCTGCATAACTGCCCCCAGTACGGTAAATATGTTACTCAAAAATGCTTTTTTTTCTTTTTTCTTTTTTTTGTTTTTTTTGAGACGGAGTCTTGCTCTGTTGCCCAGGATGGAGTGTAGTGGTGTGATCTTGGCTCACTGCAACCTCTGCCTCCTGGGTTCAAGTAATTCTCTTGCCTCAGCCTCCCAAGTAGCTGGGATTACAGGTGTGCGCCACCACACCCAGCTAATTTTTGTCATTTTAGTAGAGATGGGGTTTCGCCATGTTGGCCAGACTGGTCTCGAACTCACGGCCTCAAGTGATCTGCCTGCCTTGGCCTCCCAAAGTGTTGGGATCATGGGCGTGAGCCACCATGCCCAGTAGTTACTCAAAAATTGAGCTAACCGTAACCAAAACCTCAACAGCCTGGTGTAAGAGCAGAAATAGAGAGGAGGGACTGAAGGGATGCTCTTCCCCTTCTGCGAATAGCACGCTCACCCAGTAACTTCCAGGGCTAACGTTTCAGGCCAAAAGAAAAGGCTCCTTCCATGGAGGGGAGTAAAAGAGAATAGATCCTGGGATACAGAGAGTAAAAACAGGTAATATGTTCATTACTTAGCTCCATCTCCTAGGGCTCTGGATATGACTGAATTCATGGCAGCCATTTTCCTTTTCAGGATCCTCAGTCCAAAATAACCTAGCAACAAGTCCTACTGAGGTCTCAGGGTTCTGAATAGGTTAACTCCTCAAAAGCCACGCTGCCAAAGGGCCAGATGTGGTGGTTCATGCCTGTAATCCCAGCACTTTGGGAGGCTGAGGAGGGTGGATCGCCTGAGGTTAGGTGTTTAAGACCAGCCTGGACAACATGGCGAAACTCCATCTCTACTAAAAATACCAAAAATTAGCAGGTGTGGTGGCACATGCCTGTAATCTCAGCTACTCAAGAGGCTGAGGCAGGAGATTTGCTTGAACCGGGAGGTGGAGATTGCAGTGAGTGGAGATCACGCCACTACACTCCAGCCTGGGCGACAGGGCAAGGCTCTGTATCAAAAAAAAAAGAAGTCATGCTGCCAAAATTAACAAAAAATAGCTGACATTCCTCTGGGTCAGCTAACTGAACTGTGAGGGCTACTCACATTGCCAGGTGCTGTTCTAAGGGCTCTACGTGTACTGAATCCTTTAACCATGGGGTAAGTAACAGTCATCGGTTCTATGTTACAGAGGAGGGCACCTGAGGCACTGAGGAATGAGGGAAGCTGCCCCCCGCCCGCCTGCCCATCCTGCGCTGTTACCTCTGCTGGCACCCTTCCCCACCACCTGACGCTCCCGCTGCCTGCCTGACAAGGAGAGCCCTTTCTCTTGTCAAACTGGAAAGTCCCTTCCCATCCTGCCTGACTTGAATCTACCCACTAGGGAAGCTTTCCTTGCTCCTCCCGTGCCGACTTACTGGAACTCACCCGCTGGCCCACCCATACCCTGTGCCAGCCCGACTGTACAGGCCAGCCCCTCCGTTCAACTCTGGTTTAAGGCTAAGAAATGCGTCTCCTACATCTCTGCAGCTTTAGGCCTAGCGAAATGTTTGACATTTCATAGGTACTTGATAAATGCTGAACAAATGAATAAACCAACAGGAGTATTCTAATATTAAACTGTAATAAATAAGTCTGCAAGGTACATTAATTCCTGCAGCCACATAGAGTCAAACTGTGTATGTGTGTGTGTGTGTGTGTGTGTGCACGTGTGTGTGTGCATGGATACACAAAGATGTTGTGGATGGTGAAAATGAACTCTACAGCTCCAGATAGTTTATTTTCATAATCTGGGAATGAAGTCACAAGGAGGTCAACTTTTACTCTCCAGAAATGATTCTAGTAAAATCCACACACGGTAGACAAAATAGCCTTCATTGTAACATTTAACAGTCTGGGAGGTGGTGTGCAAGTGTGTTCCTTATGATAAGGGATTATTTCATCAAGGCTCCTAGCTGTATCATCAGAAATATAAGTCTCATCAAGAACGTATCGCAGCAGCATCATGGAGCAGATTTTAACCCTGAACTGCTAAATACCACCTACAATTCTATAAATAGGGAATGGCCAACACATGCCTCAACCAATGTGGAATGATAGCCTTAATACGGTTTCCTGACCAACTGTTAAATGGAAAAACAGGATGCATCTTACCATTCGTGTAAATACATCTATATATGTGCATAGGAAAAAAGTCTGGAAGAATAGAGTGGTTTCCTCAGGGAAGTAGAAACACAGTTGATTTCTGGGTTTTTAGAGTCAAGGTCTCACTGTTGCCCAGGCTGAGGTGCAGTGGCACAATCATGGCTCACTGCAGCCTCGAACTCCTGGCCTCATCTGATCCTCCTGCCTCAGCCTTCCAAAGCTTTTGGATTACAGGCATGAGCCACTGTGTGGCCTCCCTCTATATTTTCTACATCATCTTAAATCTTCTTAGATTTACAAAGGAAAGAAAGGTTTGTTTTAACAACAACAACAACAACAAAAAGTTACCCACTCACTTTTTTCTAGTTTGCCCTGACAAGAAATGATGTTTTCTGTTAGTGATCATATGGAGTCGAAGATTCAAAATCTTATGGTGTTCATTCAGTTATTTCCAAGGACAGGGCCTCTCAGCCAGACATCTGCCCTCGTCTCTAGAGTGGAAGAGGTCCCCTGCTAGATGGAAACATCCCTGAAGGACTTTCTAACCCTCAGTCCTACAGTCACCCTCATCTACAGGCTCTGACCTGCCCATCAGGAAGCAAAACCCTGTGGAGATGCCTTGTTCTTGTCCCTAGACCAGGTAAATCTTCATTTCTAAATTTATAAGAAAGTATCCTAGCCAGGCGCAGTGGTTCATGCCTGTAATCCCAGCACTTTGGGAGGCCGAGGTGGGAGGATCACAAGGTCAGGAATTCGAGACCAGCCTGGCTAACATGGTGAAACCCTGTCTCTACTAAAAATACACAAAATTAGCTGGACATGGTGGTAGGCGCCAGTAATCCCAGCTACTCGGGAGGCTGAGGCAGGAGAATCGCTTGAACCCAGGGGGCAGAGGTTGCAGTGAGCCGAGATCACGCCACTGCACTCCAGCCTGCGTGACAGTGTGAGACTCCGTCTCAAAAAAAAAAAGAAGTATCCTTTTGGAGAATATGAAGCCTTTTTCGAATTTGGACAGGTCAGGTTCCCAGAGCTAAGCCACTCTCAGGGAGGTTCTGCCCCTGAACTTCACTGACCATTTAGTGACTCTTTAGCTCAGTCCCAGTTCTGAAGGCTGAGCCCAGAGCTCTGAGGAGAACCACCACGTGGTTCCTGCCATTGGGAGACTCACGGAAGCAGGCCGGAGACAAGGGGAAAATCATGTCTTAGGTATCTCATAGACCCTAAGACACCATTGATTGTAAAACTTCCACTTATTTTATGTATTAGGGAGAAAGAAAAAAAAAACTACACCATGACACATCATTGATTGTAAGAGCCTTCCCACTGTAGATATTCGACTAAAATGTGAAAGAAAAGAAGCGCATGTTAGAACTACGGAAACTGCACGACGGTGTTGTAAGTAAAAGGTCAGAGGAAGGTGCCCATCCAGGGAACCCTCCAGCCGCACAGAGATCAGCTCAAGTGCCGAGACGCCTCCACCTCCCAGCCCGGGCCGTGGGACTGCCAAATAGAAAACGGCAACTGTCTCAGCCCAGGGCTGCTCACTCCAGGCCCTGCGCAAGGGCTCAGGGGATCAAGCTCTTTTTCCTCAGACCCAGCCAGGCCGCCTGGAGAAGAAAATGAGGACTGAACTGGGGCGGCAGCAGCTATGAGGGTGGAGGAGGCACAGGCTTGGTAATAGGCTGGATGTGGCCGGGAGGGGATACTGGGGACTCCAAGGGGCCTCCTAGGTTTCTGACTTGGGTGATGATGACCAGGATTGGGGTTACCAAGTGAGAAGCAGGTCTGGAGAAACAGATCAGTTTCATTTTAGATGTCCGGGGAGAACCAGGACAGCAAGTCCCAGAGCTCTGCAGGGGAAGCTGAGCTCAGCAGGGGGTCTGGGCTGGAGATGGAGACTTGGGGGTCCTCTATGAGCAGAAGGTGGCTGGCACAATGGGTGTGGATGAGATTTTCCAGAAAGTGTGTGGCATGAGGACAGAGGCTCCTAAGAAGCAGCCCAGGGAGACCCTGAAGAGGCAGACAAAGGAAAAGGAAAAGAAAGATGGATGAAGGAAAAGTCCAAGACACAGGAAGGGAACCAAGCAGGGAGGGGGCATGAAGGCCAAGGGGGCCCAGAGAGGCCGGAGGAGAAAGTGGGGGGAATGGTGGAAACAGACACGATGAGTCGCACAGACGAAGCCACCAGTGCCTTCAGCCAGGGCAGTCTCAGGGGAACAGTGGGGGCAGAAGCAGGAGCAGCAGAAGGTGACAGGGACAAGAGGGTGTGGACAACACCAAGCCCGGCCCTGTCTGAGGCCTGTGGCATGGGAGGGGAGAGAAGGGATGAGGCAGAGTGGGAGGTGCACGGGCAAGGCAGCTTGAGATTTTCCTGTGCAAGGGTTGGTTTTGTAAACACACCCTCCCAGGGCTGGGTGAGGTGAGTCTCTTCTGTCTCTCATTGTCACATGGGAAGGACAGCCCATCCTCTCCTCGTGGGCTGATAACACCAAGCATGTTCATGGGCTCAGGGAAATGAGCCGGCAGCGAGGGAGAGGCTCACAGGATAGGAGATGGGAGAGATCACTGACAGAGCCACCTCCGAAGAGCGGCGGGATGATGGGGGGAGATCGGGTATGGCCACGGCCTCCTTTCCTGCACACCTGTAAGAAGCATGTAGCTTGAGGTGACCAGCTGGCTTCTCTATAGTTTAAAAGTTCCAAAAATTGGGTGGGGTGTGATGTTTTACACCTGTAATCCCAATGCTTTAGGAAGCTGAGGCAGGAGGATCCTTTGAGCCTAGGAGTTCAAGAATAGCCTGGACAACATAGCAAGACCCTATCTCTACAAATAAAAATTTAAAAGTAGCCAGGTGCAGTGGCTCGTGCCTGTAGTCCCAGCTGCTCAGGAGGCTGGGGCAGAAAGATCGCCTGAGCGATGAGGAATTTGAGGCTGCAGGGAGTTATTACTGCACCACTGTACTCCAGCCTGGGTGACAGAGCAAGACCCTGTCTCTAAAAATAAAAATAAATTAAAATGCTCCAAAAATTGGTATGAAACCAAATAGCAAATGCCAGAAAAAAAAAAAAAACAAAAAAACAAAACGACTTTGAAAAGAAAGACCAAATTAAAACCACCTCTAATAACATTACTAATCGTTGCTGATGTGCAGAGCACCTACTGCATGCAGGAAATGGCTGGAAGCAGTTACTTAACAATGATAGTTGCTGTGTTCTTCGAACAAGCCTTGAACAAGTTGGTGTCATTATTACCACCTTGCACAGATGGAGGCCTGGAAGGTGAAGGAGCTTGTTCTAGCTGATATGAGGTATAGCTGGTATTGGAAAGAAAAGCAAATTTCCCTGGGGTGGGCTAGTGCCCCGGCACCCTGTGTAAAACTCTGCTATGCCTTGTCCTGTGGTGCTAGATTGGCTGGGGGTGGGAATGCTTCCCCGTCAGGCCAACAGCAAACTCCTCTTTGTCTCCCAAGGGTCTGGGTCAGCCTGGCCTGGATCTGAGTTCAGTTCACATCAACAATATTCCCACATATGTCTAGTGAATTGCAGCAAAGTCAAAACTGTGTCCCATGATATCAGTGACCACTGTCAGGCAATCTTGCCTGGAGACTGGTGGCAGGAAAAGGCAGACACCAATTTGGGCCATAAAACGAAGAGTGCTTCTTTGACATTTAAAACAAGGAAGTAACACTAGCATTTTGCATGATCGTTTACCTCTTTCTGAAAACACTTCTGGTACCCACAGACGATAACTTCAGCTACATTACACAAAGTGAAAAACACAGGAATGGCCTGAAAGAAAACAGATAAAATACATGAAAATATTTTCTTCGATCTCACAATCACATGGTTCTTGATTTTTTGCTTAAAAATAAAGGCTGTGGAAACTTTTGGCATCCACATATATAATCACTCCAGCAAAGACTTCTACGTGGATTAGCGCTCTCTGCTGCAGTATTTCTCTCGGTAGGTGGATGTAGAGGTTCCCCTCCTACAGGCATTCTCATCAACAAACATTTAAGTCTCCTGTGTGTCAGGCACCATGTCCGGTGCAGGGAGCACATCCCATGACAAGGTAAACGTGCCCCCTCAGGCGAGAGCTCGGATGGGGCAAGAGTGCACCCCGCCCAGCACACGCAGAGCAGGCTTTCTTGGAGGAGGTGAAGTGAAGGAATGAGAACTGAATGATGTATTGGCATGGGTCAAACAAAAAGCGAAATGGCCCAGGCAGAGGAGCACACCAAGATCCACAGGAGAGAGCGGATCCAGCTTCTGTGGGGAACGGGAAGAAGTGGGGCATGGGTGGAACATAATGAGGAAGGGAGAGTGAGGGACAGGAAGGGACAGAGGTATTCGCAGGCCACACTAGGAAACAGGATGGATCTGAGGGCCCCAGGAACCAGTGAAGAGTTTTAAAGCTGACCATGACATGATCTGCATGTTGAGAGGAACTCGGGCTGCAGGGTGGAAGACAGAAGGCAGAGAGGGTTGCAAAAGTCTAGGGGTACCATAGGTTGAAAAATGGCCCCCTAAGGCTGGGTGTGGTGGCTCACGCCTGTAATCCCAGCACTTTGGGAGGCTAAGGAAGGTGGATCACGAGGCCACGAGATTGAGATCATCCTGGCTAACATGGTGAAAACCTGTCTCTACTAAAAATAAAAAAAAAACTAGCCGGGTGTAGTGGTGGGCACCTGTAGTCCCAGCTACTTGGGAGGCGGAGGCAGGAGAATGGTATGAACTCGGGAGGCAGAGCTTGCAGTGAGCCGAGACTGCACCACTGCACTGCAGCATGGGTGACAGAGCGAGATTCTGTCTCAAAAAAAAAAAAAAAAACAAAGAAAAATGGCCCCTTAAAAGACATCCACATCCCAATCTCTGGAACCTGTAAATGTTGTCTGACATGGCAACAAGGCATCTTTGCAAATGTGAGTAAATGGAAGATCTTGAGACGGGAGGTTATCCTGGATTATTGGGTGGGCCCTAAATGCAATCACATGTATTCTTATAAGAAGAGGTAGGTTGACATGCACAGGGAAGGGGCAGTGTGACCACAGAGGCAGAGACTGGTGTGATGCAGCCACAAGCTGGGCAATGCCGTGGCCACCGGAAGCTGAAAGAAGCAAGGAACAGATTCTCCCCGAGAGGCTCAGGACTGAGCGCAGCCCTGCCCACACCTTGATTTCAGACTCTGGCCTCCAGAACTGTGAAGGATACATTTCTGTTGTTTTAAGTCACCCAAGTATGTGGTTATTTATTACAATAGCCACAGGAAACTAACACAAGGAAGGACAGGATGGTGACCTGAACTTGGTACTAGCAGCAAAGATGGAGGAAAGGGGCCACATCAAAGAAATACTTAGGAGACCAAACTGAATATCTGAATAACTGGATAAACTCTCACCAAAAACAAAAAAAAAAGGGGGAGAAGAAAATATAAAAAATGTAACAGTGCATTATTAGGATACGCTGATACCTACTGCCCATTTCCCACTGCTGGGACATTTGTTAAGAGTGGCATTCTCTCCTAATGGACAGGTAACCTTGATGAAGTGAAGGGGGAGAAAGAGGAGGAGAGGAATTCTGTTGTCTTTGTTTTTCATTTTTGTTTTTTGTTTTTTTGAGACAGAGTCTCGCTCTGTCGCCTGGGCTGGAGTGCAGTGGTGTCATCTCGGCTCACTGCAATCTCCACCTCCTGGGTTCAAGCGAGTCTCCTGCCTTAGACTCCCAAGTAGCCGGGATTACAGGCAACTGCAACCATGCCTGGTTAATTTTTGTATTTTTTTAGTAGAATTGGAGTTTCACCATGTTGGCCAGGCTGGTCTCGAACTCCTGGCCTCAAGTGATCCACCTGCCTCAGCCTCCAAAGCCCTGGGATTACAGGCGTGAACCACTGCCCTGGCCTGTTGTCTTTACAGTTGACGATGATAATGATGCTTCCTGGAAGGCAGAAAATGAGAATAAGAGCACAGGTTTTGTCATCACTCTGGGCTCCAGCTCCACGGCCTGCTAGTGGGGCAAGGCGTGCATCCAAACTTTTGTTTCCTCCCCTGTAAAGCAGGGATAACAACATCCCATAGCCTGGAGCTGCCAAGAGGAACGACCCAAATACTACAGGTTAAGGACCTTGATGAGTGGCTCAGGAGCACTGCACAAAGGGTGTCAATAATATTAACCGGTGGCCCCGCCCTCAGCAGCCTGTGCAGAAGATCAACCTGGGTAAATTGCTCCAGTTTAGAGGAGCTGCTTCAAAATTATGCTGCTCGCCTACTTTCAGATGAATGTATTCTTTATCTTTACAGAGGACATATTTTTACCTTGTTTTTAAAACTTCTACAGCTTTATATAGCTGTGCCATTTTAGTAATCTGTTCTAACTTGCACTGTTTCATTTCTGAGTTCTTGCCTTACATTTTTCTTACCTTTTTAAAAAAACATTTTCTATTTTTATCTTTCATTAAAGGTTCAACTCAAATTGTTTTTTTCTTTTAAAATAAAACTATTTCAGTTTCTACTTTTTCATGTATCTTTGTTTCTTTTTATTCCTCTTAAATTTTTAGATTTTAAGTTATTTTTTATGTTTGTTAAGATTATTAAAGAGATTACATATTTTAAAGTTGGCTTTCTCCATTAGGCCCATGTTTGGCAAACTTGGGGCCTGGCCTTCCAATTCTTGGCTTGAAAGGACAGCAAAAAAAAAAAAAAAATCTTGGACAGGTTAATCACATGACACATGGAAGCTAATATTAAAGTGGGGGGTGGATCTTACTGAATTAAGACCTTATGTAAATGTTTTTTGCCTCCTTGGCTATAAAATCAATAATGAGGTCAGATAATTCTAGACCCAACTTTAGACTTTGACGAGGCTTACTTTTCTCCATTTTAGGACCTGTAGGCTGTTTTCTCAGTCTTCCTAGGCCCTTACTCTGATCAGATTCTGGAAAAGGACCTATGTATACATGTAGAATTAATTTTAAAGTACACTAACAATAGCCACCAACAATGTATTAAACATAGTGCTAAGTATTTTACGTGCATTCTCTTATTTAAACTTCCTCCCAGCACCTCTCTTACTAGATGCTATTACCCTGATTTTATAAACAATGAAACTGGGGCTGAGAAAGACTGGCCACTTGCTCAAGTATTCACAGCTCGTTCAGCGGCAAAGCCATGACCCCAATCCAGGCCTGTCTAACCGCAAAGCCCACACCTTCTAGCCTTGGTGTTATGACACACAAATTATGTCAAGCCACAGTGAAAACTCCCTGGACCTCCAACTGTCCAAAGTTCAATGTGGCTGGTGTGTTCCAAATCCTGGCCGTTTGCTTACTCCAGTAATAAACCTGCTGATATGGTTTGGCCCTGTGTCCCCACCCAAATCTCACGTCAAATTGTAATTCCCAATTTTGGGAGAAAGAACAGGTGGGAGGTGATTAAATCGCGGGGTGGATGTTCCCCTTGCTGTTCTTGTGATAGTGGTTCTCATAAGATCTGGTTGTTTAAAAGTGGGTGGCGCTTCCCCCATCACGCTCGCTCTCTCCTGCTCCGCCATGGTAAGAGGTGCTTGCTTCCCCTTCACCTTCCACCTTCCACGACTGTAAGTTTCTTGAGACCTTCCAGCCATGCTTCCTGTACAGCCTGTAGAACTGTGAGTCAATTAAACATCTTTTCTTCATAATTACTCAGTCAGGTAGGTTTTTTTGCTTTTTGTTTTTTGAGATGGAGTCTTGCTCTGTCACCCAGGCCAGAGTGCAGTGGCGTCATCTTGGCTCACTGCAACCTCACCTCCCGGGTTCAAGTGATTCTCCTGCCTCAACCTCCTGAGTAGCTGGGACTACCGGCCCTGCCATGACGCCCAGCTGATTTTTGTATTTTTAGTAGAGACGAGGTTTCACCATGTTGGCCAGGTTGGTCTCGAACTCCTGACCTCAAGTGATCTGCCAACCTCAGCCTTCTAAAGTGCTGGGATTACAGGCGTGGGTCACCATGCCTGGCCTGTCAGGTAGTTCTTTATAGCAGTGTGAGAATGGACTAATACAGCTGGTAAGAACTAAAATGGATGAACTCAGAGTAAACCTATACCTTTTTAAAAAGGCTTTCTTCTACTCCTGCTTAGCAAATTTTAAATCTGATTTTCTCAAGCCATTTTTTCTACTGAGAAGCTAACAGGCTTTAAAGACCATTATTCTACAATTGACCAGTTGCACTCTATCAGCCTGTGTAGGGCTCTATTAAAAACAATATTAAGACAGTTCGCACTTTTTTTTTTTTTTTTTTTTGAGACGGAGTCTCACTCTATTGCCCAGGCTGGAGCGCAGCGGCGCAAACTCAGCAACCTCTGCCTCCCAGGTTCAAGCAATTCTCCTGCCCCAATCTACCGAGTAGGTGGGACTACAGGCATGAGCCACCACGCCCAGCTAATTTTTGTATTTTTAGTAGAGACGAGGTTTCACCATGTTGGTCAGGCTGGTCTCCAACTCCTGACCTCAGGTAATCCACCTGCCTTGGCCTCCCAAAGTGCTGGGATTTACAGGCGTGAGTCACCACACCCAGCCAGTTTGCAACTTTAATTACCAATCTTCCCCTGGCCTCCAACTCTGTCAATTTCTAACGTGAACTATAACCCATTAGTTCAGGAGACCCCTAGTGACTGATTCTTTCAGAAAATCTGCCTTTATTATCTTTAAGCAGTCAAGTTCAGCAGGACTTATTTTTGTTAAATCAAACAAAAACGCTAAGAAATGATAAAAGCAATAATAGTAGCTAAGATATCTTGAGTGCTTACTACGTGTCACTGTACCACTTTTATATATTCAAACTTCATAATAACCCTATGAGATAGATATTATTCACCTCTCCATTATACGGTCAAGAGAACTGAGGAATATGTTCTGGTTCTCTTTTTTACCTGACTCTTCATGATTTGAAACCACTTTTGGATGATCTAGATATCTGCTAAAGAGAAACAGAAAATTAGGTGATGCTCTTCACCACTGTCAAGACTATAGGAATGGCCTCAACGTCAAAAGGTCCTACTCTCCTTCATCAGGGAAAATGGCACAACGTCAGAAACCATAAAGCCCAAAGCAGCATTTTTAAAAAAATTCGGGGCCGGGCGCGGTGGCTCAAGCCTGTAATCCCAGCACTTTGGGAGGCCGAGACGGGCGGATCACGAGGTCAGGAGATCGAGACCATCCTGGCTAACACGGTGAAACCCCGTCTCTACTAAAAAATACAAAAAGCTAACTGGGTGAGGTGGCGGCGCCTGTAGTCCCAGCTACTCTGGAGGCTGAGGCAGGAGAATGGCGTAAACCCGGGAGGCGGAGCTTGCAGTGAGCTGAGATCTGGCCACTGCACTCCAGCCCAGGCAACAGAGCGAGACTCCGTCTCAAAAAAAAAAAAAAAATTCGGTAAAAATGTAATGGACCAAATTAAACTACACTGCAGGAAAATGCATTAAATTACTTAGGGACACAATTTGCAACTACTTTATTCCCAGAATCCATTAGCTGAAAATTCAACATTTCATCCATGCACTGTTGAAATGTTTCTCTGGCTATGAAGAGAAATTAGTAACTCTCACTTAGAAATATTTCATTATTCTCATACTTCCTAGAGTGGAATTTTGAAGGCTTGGTTATTTGTTCAGGTGTTGGAATGACTTAGCATGGTTTCCTGTGGAAAGTCTTGACCCTGCTCACAGGCACGGCTTGGGTCACTCCACAGAGGTGTGAACGACTCCCCTATTCAAGCACAAGTTCTGAGTCAGCTTCTTAATTTTTGTAAAAGAATGTCAATCCTATCTTTCTATCTGGGTGGTTTTTACATATGGAGGTGTGTCCTTAACCTACAATACAGAATAGCTGACCTCCAGGTCCTTGTCAAAGAAAGTAACTTTGAACTGTTGGCTACCGAATTTTTACCAAAATCGTGCATGCCAGAAATAATGTTCCTAGGCCAGGTGTGGTGGCTCATGCCTGTAATCCCAGCACTTTGAAAGGCTGAACCTGGTGGATCGCCTAAGGTTAGGAGTTTGAGACCAGCCTGGCCAACATGGTGAAACCCCGTCTCTACTAAAAATGCAAAAATTAGCCAGGCATGATGGCAGACACCTGTAATCCCAGCTACTCAAGAGGCTGACACAGGAGAATCACTTGAACCTGGGAGGCAGAGGATGCAGTGAGCCAAGATGGTGCCACTGCACTCCAGCCTGGGTGACAGAGCAAGACTCTGTCTCAAAAAAAAAGTCTCAAAAAGAAAGAAAGAAAGAAAAGAGAAAGGAAAGGAAAGGAAAGGAAAGAAAGGAAGGAAGGAAGAAAAAAAAGAAAAGAAAAGAAAAGAAAAGAGAAAAGAAAAGAAAGAAAGAAAAAGTTCCTAGAGGATTGTCTAAGGCCCTGCACGGAGCCAAATAACCAGAGACCCATGGATTTTTACCCCAGAGAACTGCTCCTACTGAACAGTGCTGTGTCATCATTCTGTCCCCATGGGCACTAAGAATTCTAGACACTGGTGACTGTTGTGAGTGTTATAAGGACGTTATTAAAGACCTGCCCACCGAGTCACCCAGCCTACCCTTTATGAGGACTCAGGAAAATTTCAATTAGTTGTAATGGTGTTTTAAGTTGACTTTTTTTGCTGGAATGCAGTGGCGTGATCATAGCTCACTGCAGACTCAAACCCCTGGGCTCAAGCGATCCTCCCACCTCAGTCTCCTGAGTAGCTAGGACTAGAGGCACATGCCACCAAGTCAGGCTACTTATTTTATTTTTTGTAAAGATGAGATCTGGCTATGTTGCTCAGGCTGGTCTCGAACTCCTGGGCTCAAGCAATCCTCCTGTCTCAGCCTCCTAAAGTCTGGGATTACAGGCATGGGCCACCATGTCTAGACCTCTGTAACTTTTTTATTTGGCTGCAGAAAGCTCAGAACTGAATTCAGACCCAACTGTAATTATGTTGTGAGATATTACAATATTACAGTATAAATTTCTAGGTGCTAAATCTCTCTGTGACATCATCTGTCTGTTACCTTTTACTTAGATTTCTTACCTTTTTTTTTTTTTTCAGACAGAGTTTCACTCTGTTGTCCAGGCTGGAGTTCTGTGGTACGATCTTGGCTCACTGCAATCTCTGCTTCCTGGGTTCGGGCGATTCTCCTGCCTCACCCTCCCGCGTAGCTGGAACTACAGGTGTGTGCCACCATACCTGGCTAATTTTTGTATTTTTAGTAGAGACGGGGTTTTGCCACGTTGGCCAGGCTGTTCTTGAACTCCCGACCTCAGGTGATCCGCCCACCTTGGCCTCCCAAAGTGCTGGGATTACAGGCATGAGCCACCATGCCGGCCCTTTTACCTAGATTTCTTTTTTTTTTTTTCTTGAGATGGAGTTTCGCTCTTTAACCCAGGCTGGAGTGAAGTGGCACAGTCTCTGCTCACTGCAACCTCTGATGCCCGAGTTCAAACGATTCTGCTGCCTCAGCCTCCCGAGTAGCTGGAATTACAGGTGCCTGCCACCAAGCTCGACTAATTTTTGTATTTTTAGTAGAGATGGGGTTTCACCATGTTGGCCAGGCTGGTCCCGAACTCTTGACCTCAGGTGATCCACCCACCTCGGTCTCCCAAAGTGCTAGGATTACAAGCGTGAGCCATCGCGCCTGGCCTTATCTAGATTTCTTACACAATTCTCTTCATAAGAGTGTTTATTTTTTTTTAACTGAAATTATTTTTGTAAGCCACCACACATCCTCTCTGGAAGAAGGTGAGGTGTCTGAATATGCATATGTGCACATATAAGTGAATATTCATAAACTGACTTGCATGACATAGACTGCAGTGTTTATTTACATTCATCTTACTATTCTGCCATTAGATGGCAAACTCCTCGAGGGCAGAGGACCAGACTGCCTTCTTTCCCAGTCTCCAGTACAAGCTGGGAGGTCCTTTTTGTCCTTCATTTGAGGATCACATAAAGTAGCTGCTGTAAGGGCCTCGACATATGAAAAATAGATACCTTGCAGTACCAGGAGCTCCTCCAATTTGGCAAAATGCTAATCCTAAGAGAGATGCCAGGAAATCAGAAAAGGTCTAAGGGGGCCTCGGTCTTCCAGCCTGGCATTAATGCATGGGTGGGAATGGTGGGCGGACTTGCCTGCTCTCAGGGAATGGCCGTTTTCTTCGCACTTTACCCAAGTCCACTAACCGAATTCAGTTAAACTAAATGTGCTTATACCACAGGAACACAGAGGAGTTCGGAGTGAGACAAGTAAGAACACATTATCACCCCCTCCTTTTCATGTAATCCTCAAGAAAACTCCTACTGGAACCTAGGTGATTTTTTTTTTTGGGGGGGGAAACAGAGTCTCGCTGTCGTCCAGGCTGGAATACAGTGGCGTGATCTCAGCTCACTGCAACCTCCACCTCCCAGGTTCAAGCAGTTCTTCTGCCTCAGCCTCCTGAGTAGCTGGGATTACAGGCATACGCCACCATGCCCAGCTAATTTTCTGTATTTTTAGTAGAGACGGAGTTTCACCGTGTTGGCCAGGATGGTCTCCTGACCTCATGATTCATCTGCCTCGGATTCCCAAATAGCTGGGATTATAGGTGTGAGCCACCAAGCCTGGCCTAGGTGATATTTCTTTTTTATTGTGGTAAAATATACATCACAAAAAGTTGCCACCTTAACCATTTTTAAGTGCATAGTCTGTTCACACTCCATTACGTACATTCACACTGTTGTACAACCAGCACCACTCTCCACTGCCAGAACTCTTTTCATCTCGCAAAACTGAAACTCTGTGCCCATTAAACACTAACTCTTCATTCTCCCCTACGCTCAACCCTGTTAGCCACCATACTACTTTCTGCCTTTATAAATTTCATTACTGTAAGTACCAGATACAAGTGGAGTCACACAGTATTTATCTTTTTTGTGACTCACTTATTTAGCATAACGTTCTCAAGGTTCATCCATGTTGCAGCATGTGGCAGGATTTTCTTCCTTTTTAAGGCTGAATAATATTCCATTGTTTGTACTTGTGTTTTTATTTTTATTTTTTTGAAACAGAGTCTCACTCTGTTGCCCAGGCTGGAGTGCAATGGTGCAATCTTAGCTCACTGCAACCTCTGCCTCCCGGGTTCAAACATGTCTCCCGCCTCAGTCTCCCAAGTAGCTGGTATTACAGGCACTCGCCACCATGCCTAGCTAATTTTTTGTATTTTTAGTAGAGGCAGGGTTTCTCCATATTGGTCAAGCTGGTCTTGAACTCCTGACCTCAGGTGACCACCGCCTTGGCCTCCCAAAGTGCTGGGATTGCTGGCGTGAGACACCGCGTCCAGCTCCATTGTTTGTATTTATCAATTTATCCATCAATGGGCACTGAGATTGCTTCTACCTTTTGTCTACTGTGAATAATAGCCAAATGAATACGGATGCACAAGTATCTCTTCCTGTCCCTTCTTTCAATTCTTTTGGGTATACACCCAAAAGTGGAACTGCTGAATCACAGAATAATCCTATTTTTGATGTTTTGAAAAAGCACCATCCTGTTTTCCATAGCAGCTGCACCACTGTGCATTTCCACCCGTGGTGCTCAAGGGTTCCAACCTCTCCACATCTTTACCAACACTTGTTATTCTCTGGTTTTTTGGTAACAGCCATTCTCACGGGTGTGAAGTGGTACCTCCTATAGTTCCAATATGCATTTTCCTAATGATTAATGATGTTGAGCCTCTTTTCATGGATTTATCAGACTTTAAATGTCATCTGTGGAGAAACATCTGTTCAAGTCTTTTGCCCGTTTTTCAATCAGGTTGTTTGCTTTTGTTCTGTTAAGTTTTATGAGTTCTCTATATAGCCTATAAGTGAATAAGCAATTGATGAATGATTTGCAAATATTTCCTCCCTTTCTGGGGGTTGCCTTTTTACTTTGTTGATAGTATCCTTTAAAGCACCAAAATTTTTCATTTTGATGAAGTCTAATTACTCTATTTTTCTTCTGTTGCCTGTGTGTTTGGTGTCATATCCAAGAAATCCTTGCCAAATCCAACATCATGGAGCTTTTCCCTTAAGAGTTCAATATTAATAATGAGCCATTTTATGGCCAGGCGTGGTGGCTCACGCCTATGGGTGGATCACGTGAGGTCGGGAGTTTGAGACCAGCCTGACCAACGTGGAGAAACCATATCTCTACTAAAAATACAAAAGTAGCCAGGCATGGTGGTGCATGCCTGTAATCCCAGCTACTCAGGAGGCTGAGGCAGGAGAATCACTGGAACCCGGGAGGCAGAGGTTGCGGTGAGCCGAGATTGCGCCATGGCACTCCAGCCTGGGCAATGAGAGCAAAACTCCATCTCAAAAAAAAAAAGCCATTTTATAAGAGTTACAGGACAATTTTTAGAGGGAGCAAGATGATAAGAAAAATCCGGGGAGGAGTTTACTGTATTGCCACTGAGCCCACATTTTAAAAACTAATCCTTGTAGTTGGACTCTGATCACCTGTGATGAAAACACAACGCGACAGGGGGAGCTGCCTCTCATTAGCAGTAACAGGGACATTAGGGGCGGATACTCCATTCTGCACCAACGTTTACATTCTTCCTTCGTGGATCCAAATTCCTTTATGATATCGGAGCCAAACAAGGAGAGAGGGGACCCGCGGGTACCATTTTGCTTAACTGAGTAACATACTCCACATGAGTTTAATGATCCATGTGTGTTTCCTCACCAACATCCTCCCACCGCACACACAGTCCCATCTCCATCCCCAGTATGTTGAGTGAATATTGTGCTCACGGAAGAGAGAAACAAGGACAAGCCGTTAGGAAGGACCAAGATCAAAAAGCTCAGCCAGGAAAACAATTCCTGTCCTCGGCCGGGCGCGGTGGCTCAAGCCTGTAATCCCAGCACTTTGGGAGGCCGAGACGGGCGGATCACGAGGTCAGGAGTTCGAGACCATCCTGGCTAACACGGTGAAACCCCCGTCTCTACTAAAAAATACAAAAAGCTAGCCGGGCGAGGTGGCTGGCGCCTGTAGTCCCAGCTATTCGGGAGGCTGAGGCAGGAGAATGGCGTAAACCCGGGAGGCGGAGCTTGCAGTGAGCTGAGATCTGGCCACTGCACTCCAGCCCGGGCGACAGCGAGACTCGGAGCAAAAAAAAAAAAAAAAACAATTCCTGTCCTGTCAAGGTGCCTTGACCTAGACTTGCAGGGTCCCTCCAGCTGCAGACCCTGGCCTCCCCCAAGCAAGCAAACAGCATAGCTTGAGCCAAATCACCAATGCCAGGATGGCCTCTCGCCACCAAACTCAGTAATGTAGGAATTTGTACATCTGTTCTGAACGCTGGCCAGCACAGGCTGAGGCAGTCCTGTCCAGCTGAGAAGGTTTTTGACCAGGAAATTATAACAAGAGTCATGAGCCATCAAAGTCATACTGTCCCTCCAAGACTGACACTGACCCATGAGAGCCATCATCACTGTGACCTTACTCAGTGTAGGACAGCTGGACAAGCAGGCCTGAATCAGCCCAAGTCCAAATCACATTTCATCGAGATTGGTGACAGAAAGTGCCTGGCACATGCTTAACATCAAACATTCATGGTGGCTGTTCCCATGGTGAGCTGTGTGTCTTTCACTCCCTGCCCCATCCCTTTCAGTTCCTCAAGGTCAGAAACCGGGTCTTGTTTGTCATTTTGTCCCCAGCACATAGTAGGTCCCGAATAACTATATGGTGAATGGATAGCTACAAGAAAAATCTCCTTTCCCTTAACTCTGTAGATCATTTGGTTGTGAGTCTGAGGTAGAAAAATCAACCAAGAGCTTTTCCCATGGCATCTGTGCAGAGTTAACTCAGCTTCCTACCAGGAGCTACACATCAGGCGAACAGAACTTCAAGGCCTTGTCAGATAAAGGAGGGCTTAAGTGTTTTGCATAACAATACATCTACAGATTTTAATGGAGCACTTTTCCCCCATTCCTTATGGATTCATTCAACTGACAGCTTGGCACCAGCATATTGATGCCTGTTTTCTATCCAACACAAACTGTACAAGTGCCTCATGTTTATCCACTCTATGAATTTCTAAGCAACAATGTAAAAACAAAGAGCTCAGAAAACAAAGATGCTGGGTTGAGTTATTTTACTATAAAACAATAATAAGCGTCTGCTTTCTGCCCTCCTCCCACTCTAATTGGGTGTATTTGGTTTTTGGTTGTTTCCCTTTGTTCAAAGATTTTGAATTGCAACAGCTTCTCTTTGCTTATTTAAGAAGACTGTGCTCTCAGCAGGGTGCAGTGGCCCGTGTCTATAGTCCCAGCTACTCGGGAGGCTGAGGCAGGAGGATGTGAGCCCAGGAGTTTGAGGCCAGCATGGGCAACACAGTGAGACCCCCATCTCTAAAAAATGGCTGTGCTCTACGGGAATGCCACTCAAAGTGCTGGTCCTCAAGAACATAAGGACTTGGCAAGAGAATGTAAAATCAATGCATTGCTTCCTTCTTCGAAATGTCTTGCTATGAAAAACAAAAAGCCAGCTTAATTAAACAGTGTGACTAGTGCCAAAGTTGATCTCCTCATGGACAGGTAACAAAGAATTCAAAGACCGGTACAGCTGCAGATCACAGCTCAAGAAGCCCTGCTGTAGGCTGCAGAACTCCCCACCTGCCTGAAAACACACTAGACTGACATTTACCATGGTCTTCTGAGAGGGTTTGGCCACCTCGTATCAGTACCTCTTTTTTTTTTTTTTCGTGGTAAAGCACTCCAATATTGAGGATCCATTACAACCTGCTCTCCATATGTGGGATCCAGGCAGAGATCCTATATGACTAGGCCTCTAGGTGTCTACAACCACAGTGAATAGTCCAGGAAAGTCTTGATCCAGGGTTGGCCAATCAACATAATTCCAACCTTGTGGCCAGTTTTCAGATCAAGGATGGGTAGTGGCCCTAACTGACCCAATCAGAGTGAAGCCTCGGACTCATGCAGGAACTACCAGGAAAATGGTCTCTTACCACTTAAGTTGTGAGAATGTGAGGCTGCACCCATTGTTGGGGGCAGCTGTACAGCACTCATTGTGGTGGTAGGGGCGGGCTGGATGTGAAAAGAAACAAAGACGGGGAGCAGAATTGAAAGACAGAGAAACTGGATTCTGAATATAATACTGGAGCCTCTGGACAAAGCCATTTGTGAAGTAGGTTTCTACCCCAAGACTTTTCAGTTATATGAATTGGTAAATCTTCCTTTTGCTTAGACCAGTTTTTGAGCTTTCTAACACTTGCAACTGAAAGAGTCTAATGTGATACAATGACTACTACACCCTGGGCTCACTCTAAAATCCCTATGCATTGGTCCTAAAGAAACAATTCTGAAATCTAACACTTGCAACTGAAAGAGTCTAATGTGATACAATGACTACTACACCCTGGGCTCACTCTAAAATCCCTATGCATTGGTCCTAAAGAAACAATTCTGAAAAGGCAAAAGGTGGGGAGTTGGAAGAGCTGCCATTCCAGGTGCAGTAGCTCGTGCCTGTAATCCCAGTGTTCTGGGAGGCTGAGGTGGGAGGATCGCTTGAGCCCAGGAGTTCAAGACCAGTCTGGGCAACAGAGCAAGACCCCATCTCTAAAAGAAAATAAATAAATAGCTGGGTGTATTGGCACATACTTGTATTCCCTGCTACTCGGAAGGCAGAGGTGGGAGGATCACTTGAGCCTACTGAGCCCAGAAGGTCGAGGCTCCAGTGAGCTGTGATTGTGCCACTGCACTCTAGCCTGGGCCACAAGATCACAAGAACAAGACCCTGTCTCAAAACAAACAAACAAACAAACAAACAGTAGCTGCCACTCTCTGGGACTAGAGGCAGGTTTAGCAAGACTTTCCACACCTGCTTCTCTTCCTGTGTCAAATGGTTAGCAGCTGCCTCACCTATCATCTGTCAAAAGATTGCAAGAATCACATAAAAGGACACGAAGGAAATCATTCTGGAAGCTTATGAAAAAAAGCACTGTATGAACAAAAAGTATTATTATTATGAACGCAACACCTTGTTATTCAAACTTCAAAATTCTGGCAAACGTAACTATCCAGAGCCTAGAAAAAAAATTAAAAGCACTTGAGCAACACATTGCTTTTACCAAAATGTGATAGTCTATGGCATAGGAGAGGAAACGCTCTCTGCAGGCCAAAGGGTATAAACGGAGACAGTAAGAGCCTGAGAACAAAGAAGGCACAGCAGACAACCAGGGCAAGCCTCGTGGTCTGAGCTGAGCAGCAACGTGCACCTTGGGTCAGTTCTCAAGCCCACCCAGGAAGGTTCTTCCCCATTGCATATATCACCCCATCTACTCAAGCTTATGAATCATGAAAGAAAAATGATTATTTAACCTCAAAATTACAGTCCTCACTGCTATTTTGCAACTTTAGAGTTGCTGTCCTAACAATAACATTGTTATCCAATTAGGCAGAGTTTATTTGTTTGTTTTTACTGTTTTTATAGCTGAGATCTAAGGGGCTAACATAACAACAAGGATGTTACATTAAAAGACTAAATTGTTTTGCACATTCTGCACTTTCCCCGAAGTCAGAATACAACTATTTTCTGATAGATAAAAACAGTTAGCAGTCATGGTACAAGACTGGAGGAGGTATTAACATCATTCCTGATTTTTAAGCCACCTTCTGTTAATGATGGTTTTAATGGATTCTCTTTTGATGGCAAAATAAATAAATTTTTGGAGTTCCAAATAATGTATCTGGAAGTAGCTTTGCTCTTCACAGTTCCTGCCTTTGAGGAGCTCAGTCCTGCTGGGAAGTGGTGGAAGAACAAAACAGCCAGCTTGTTTTACTAGCTTCCCCATGTACAGGACATCAACCCTGTGCCAGGCATTTGCATCCACGACCAAGCTCACCAGGCCACATTACTAATGGGCAGGGTTTGGTTTCTCAGAAGCAAGGAGTAGTTTGGGCCCTGCCTCCCTGCTCCCGTGGACAGCCTGCATTCAGGCAGAGCTGGGACATTCCCACTCTGCCCATCTCCACAGGCAAGCAGTCCCAGCAGGGCCTGTCTCTGGCCAGCTCCACAAATACCACTACTTTTTTTCTCCCTGTGCATCCCCACCTTGTAACACAAGTTGGCCTTCCCTGTTATCTGATTATCTTCAACTCAACAAAAGGGGGCAATAGGTCCCATGTTGGCCTCAGGCCCAAGACTTGTTCTCCAATCTAGCTTTATCATTATTAATGTAATTCTTTGCCCTTATTGATCTGAGGCACGGTAAGTTAAAAGGCAAAGGGGAAAGGGAGAGAGGAGTTGTTCCCCCTGAACCTCTAACACTTACCAGTCTGGACAAGGCTCTGGACCCAGCATAGATCATACCCACAAACAGCACTGAAGCAGGAAGCCACGCCAGAACATGAGATCTGAAAAGAGGGGGAAAAAGCAGTAACACTTTTGCCACTTTTTGTTAAGAAAGACATAGCTGGAAAGGTTGACCCTCCAGATGCATCAACTACAGCAACAGAGGCTGTCTAAACATCCCTGGCAGACTTGTTGAGTGAGATGTGGTCTTTATCCACTGAGTAGTGCAGGCAGACAAAGCCATCCTACCTACAATCCCATTATTTTTTTCAACTTCGTCCCTTGAAACTGATCACCTAGCCTAGGAGGTCCCAGAAATGGAAATGGTAAACGCCTTGCTGCAGCTTGGAAGAGAGAACAGATTGTTTTTTTTTCTAAGGCAGTGAACAATTATTCTTTGTATTTTAAGTAGCCAAAAGTTTTGAATCCACAACAAATTATTAAAAATTGAAAAGGTTATTTACCCAGGCACTACACCAAACAGCTCCGTGGAATCACAATAAAAAGAACCAGTTTCAAGGGACGAAGTTGAAAAAAATAATCCCAGAACTTCATGTGGGTGGCCATAGTCTGGCTTTTTCAACCATTAACCTGGCATTGCCGGAATTCTGGTTCCAGGACTCTTCAAGGACTTCCGAAGGGTACATTTATTTTTCAATTGTAGCCACACCAGGAACTGCTTTTCTCTTACAAGCCAGAATCAAAATCCTAGTTCTCACATGCAGTGCATATCACTGAGGTTGCAACCTGCTTCTCTCATTAGTTAGAAATGCATTTTATTGGCCAGGCATGGTGGCTCAGGCCTGCAATCCCAGCACTTTGGGAAGCCAAGACAGGTGCATCAGTTGAGGTCAGGAGTTCTAGACAAGCCTGGCCAACATGGTGAAACCCCATCTCTACTAAAAATACAAAAGTTAGCCGGGCATGGTGGTGGCGGGCACCTATAATTCCCACTACGCGGGAGGCTGAGGGAGGAGAATCACTTAAGCTCAGGAGGCAGAGGTTGCAGTGAGCTGAGATCAGGCCACTGCAATCAAGCCTGGATGACACAACAAGACCTTGTCTCAAAAAAATAAAAAAGAAATACATTCGATCTACTAATTCAAGTTCCCAGAGTTATCCTAATAATGAATAAAAATAAATGAAACTATTCCAGAGGATATAACATAATAATCCCAACTAACTCAATGAACTGATCTCCTGACATGATGCCTGCTCAAGAAATGGTCTTTGTTAATTTTATTAGCATGGGCAGGCACTCCACCCAACATGAGGCCTGATATGTACAACTTCCCAGAGAACCTAGCATTTAAATGTTTCCAATCTCTAGTAAGGGCCTTCAAACCTTACTTGCTGTATAAATTCATTGTGCAAATACAGCAACTTACAAGGTGGCGAGAATTATCAATAACGGCAGCATCACAGGTAACATTTATTGAGCACTTGCCACAAACCAGGCACTTTGCTGGCTTTTTGTTTCATATGTTTTAAATGTTTTATATGCTGCATTTTTGTTTTAAATGTTTTATATGCTGCATCTTTCTTAAAGTTACACAACAATCTTATGAGGAAGGTATTTATTATTACCCTCATTGTGCAGATGAGGAAACTGAGACACAAGAGTTTAGATAATTTGCCTGTGGTTAGAAGAGCTGGTAAATGGCGAAGCCAGAAGTTGAATTCAGGTCTGTCTGGCTCCAAAGCCCTACCTGTTAAACGCCCATTTGCATTTTGCCTTCACGGACCTCATAATCTAATGGGAGACACTGACATATAAATAGATAAGCTGCAAACACTCAGATAATTGACCAAGTGGCTGATTATCTGAGGGATATTCTGTTCTCACTAGTCCTGCTGCGACAGATGTCAGCATCACCAACCAAAAGATGAACAGATAAAGGAAGATCCCATCCTCCATTGCAATGGGTCAGGGGTGACATCAGTCAATTGCTATTCTTCTAGGAAATGGCTTTTCCCACTTGACATTAAGTTCGCACGAATCAAGGGAGGCAGGATACAGGCCCATGGCCTGTTGTGCACCAGAAGGAAGCCCAGAGCACATACTGCAGGCAGGGCATTGAGGAGGAAGGAGGAGGTGCACTGGGTGAGACGGCAGCTGGCCTCACTGCGGGAGGCCCAGGACTTTGGAATGTAAGGTCAGCGAGGCCCCAGACATGTGTACTCCATGCCCTCTTAAAACAAAGAAAACTGCTGAGTTATATATTCCAAGAGGCATCAGGGTGTCTGAATGGCCAGGGACGCGAGGAAAAGAAAACATGCCTAGGGAACACCTTGTATTTTAACCCTCCTACCCTCAAATACAAAGAAATAACTTTAACTAGAAAAGGGATACACAGGACTAGTAGGACCAAACAGACTTCTGGGAAGTGTTAGAGGACAGCGGAGTGAGCATCTGGCTCCAGACGTGGGACCACCTCCCAGGCACGGGATCCTGGTGCTTGTGTTCTCCAAAGTCATCTCCCTCAGGGGCAACAGGGCCAAAGCAACACACACTCATGGCACTTCGGACACACAGGAGAGGTGGCAGACTGCAGAGCCACCATGTCAGCGTGACGGCTGTATTTCTCCACCATACACCAACCTAAGACCACAGCTGCTGCTAAGAATAATACATTTGAGGCCGGGCGCGGTGGCTCAAGCCTGTAATCCCAGCACTTTGGGAGGCAGAGACGGGCGGATCACGAGGTCAGGAGATCAAGACCATCCTAGCTAACACGGTGAAACCCCGTCTCTACTAAAAAATACAAAAAACTAGCTGGGCGAGGTGGCGGGCGCCTGTAGTCCCAGCTACTCGGGAGGCTGACAGGAGAATGGCATAAACCCGGGAGGCAGAGCTTGCAGTGAGCTGAGATCCGGTCACTGCACTCCAGCCTGGGCGACAGAGCGAGACTCCAATTTGAATCACTGGAAAAACTGCTGACCAAACAGGTGTGGGCAAGGTGAGTGTGAAGGGATAGGGCAAAAAGGAAAAAGAATTAAAAATCAAAGACTCTGGATTTGTATTGTTTCAAAGTATCAAACGTCTCATTCTACTTTAACCATGTACTTCAGTAGAAAATCATAGAGTATATGCTAAGTGTAGTATATGCAAGAAAAGGACATCAGTCAACAATCCACACACAAACGAAAAGCCTTACCACAAAATCAGCAAATTAATGCACATTTATATGTCTTTAATTAAAATAAATAGATTGTTTCAGCAAAAGATGATTCCCTAGGCCAGGTGCAGTAGCTCACACCTATAATCCCAGCACTTTGGGAGGCCAAAATGGGAGGATAATTTGGGGCTGGGAGTTTCAGACCAGTCTGGGCAACACAGCAAGCCTGTCACTACAAAAAATTTAAAAATTCAGCTGAGTGTGGTGGGTTGAGACTGTAGTCTCAGCTACTCAGGAGGCTAAGGTGGGAGAATCGTTTGAGCCCAGGAGGTCAGGGTTGCAGTGAACCATGATCATGCCATTGCTCTCCAGCCTGGGCAGCAGGGGTAAGACCTTGTCTCTTAAAAAAATACATAAAAATAGGCCAGGAGCGGTGACTCACAGCTGTAATCCCAGCACTTTGGGAGGCCAAGATGGGCAGATCACAAGGTCAGGAGGTTGAGACCAGCCTGGCCAATATGGTGAAACCTTGTCTCTACTAAAAATACAAAAATTAGCTGGGTGTGGTGGCCGGCGCCTGTAGTCCCAGCTACTCAGGAGGCTGAGGCAGGAGAATCACTTGGATCCGGGAGGTGGAGGTTGCAGTGAGCCAAAATCATGCCACTGCACTCCAGCCTGGGTGACAGAGTGAGACTCCATCTCAAAAGAATAAAAAATAAAAAGAAGATTCCTGATTTATGTGACTTTCAATTAACCCACTAATTATCTGACTGACAGGGTCAGAAAAGGGAGCTCCTGGATACATTATTAATGTCTCCTCCACCCCTCAAATACACTGTGTCACACGGGTGGGAACTGTATGTGTTTTGTTCATATAAAATAAATGAAAACACTACATTGTAACTGTTATAAAGGAGACTAAAGGACTATGCTATACCATAAGGGAAATTGACCTAATCAGTGAGAATAGGGAAATCTTACCCATATAAGTAATGTTTGAGATGAAATTCAAAGCTAAACTGGCTACAGGAGACAGGGTAGAACAGTGCAGGGATGCGACATTCCAGACATAAACATGGCATGTGCAAAGGCCCCGTGGCAACAGGAAATTGGAGGAAGGCAAGTGTAGCTTGAGTAGATGGAGGAATAAACTCAGGGCAGGGAGGGCATAATATGGTCTAATTTGCATTTGACAAGGTTGCTCTGGCTACAGTATGGAGAACACGTTGGAACAGGGTTGGGGTAGTGCATTAAGACAGGAAAAAGTTGAAAAGGCTTGACTGGAGAAAATCATTAATTCAGTCTTGAAAATTATGAATTTGAGATGCTTTTAGGACACCTAGCCAGAGATATCAAGTAGGCAACTGGATCACGGATCCTTTCCTGTCCTCTAGTGAGCAAGAATGCACTGTTAAGTACGTCTTACATTTGGTTTTACTGTATTTCCTTATCCTTCAGTTTTGAGAATAAAATATACAAGACAGGCGGATCATGAGGTCAGGAGATTGAGACCATCCTGGCCAACATGGTGAAACCCATCTCTACTAAAAATACAAAAATCAGCTGGGCATGGTGGCTCGTGCCTGCAATCCCAGCTGCTTGGGAGGCTCAGGCAGGAGAATCTCTTGAATCTGGAAGGCAGAGACTGCAGTGAGCCAAGACTGCTACTGCACTCCAGCCTGGCGACAGAGCAAGACTCCCTCTCAAGTAAAAAATAAAAAATAAATAAATAAATACACATAACATTTTCTTCAACATGTCTCCCTTTAGTTTATTATTACAGCAATAAGAGCCTTCTGTGGCTTGGAAAGACGCGGTCACAAACCTATTCTTCATTGCTATGGTCTGAATCTGCGTCCCCTCAAAAGTCATATGTTGAAGTCCTAACCTCCAAAGTGATGGTACTAGGACGTGGTGTCTTGTGGGAAGTGATTATGCCATCAGGGCAGAGCCTTCATGAATGGGATTAGTGTCCTTATAATACAGCCTCAGGCAAGGCGCGGTGGCTCACGCCTGTAATCCCAGCACTTTGGGAGGCCGAGGCGGGTGGATCACGAGCTCAGGAGACCAAGACCACCCTGGCCAACATGGTGAAACCCATCTGTACTAAAAACACAAAAATTAGCTGGGCGTGGTGGCCTGTGCCTGTAGTCCCAGCTACTCGGGAGGCTGAGACAGGAAAATCGCTTGAACTCAGGAGGCTTGCAGTGGGCTGAGTAGAGGTTTCAGTGAGCCGAGATCACGCCATTGTACTCCAGCTTGGTGACAGAGCGAGACTCCCTCTCAAAAAAAAAAAAAAAAAAAAAGGCCAGGCACGGTGGCTCACGCTGGTAATTCCAGCACTCCCAGCACTCTGGGAGGCTGAGGCAGGCAGATTACAAGGTCAAGAGATAGAGACCATCCTGGCCAACATGTTGAAACCCCATCTCTACTAAAAACCCAAAAATTAGCTGGGCATGGTGGCCCGTGCCTGTAGTCCCAGCTACTCAGGATGCTGAGGCAGGAGAATTCATGGAACCCAGGTGGCAGAGGTTGTAGTGAGCTGAGATCGTGATACTGCACTCTAGCCTGGGCAACAGAGCAAGACTCCATCTCAAAAAAAAAAAAAAAAAATTTGCAGGTCCAAGGGCGTTTGTTCACCTCTTGAACCAAGTGAGGACGCAGCTGGAAGGCACCTCCTATGAATCAGAAAAGTGGGCCCTCACCAGTCATCAGATCTGCTGGTGCCCTGATCTTGGACTTCACAGCCTCTAGAGCTGTGATAAATAAATTTCTGTTGTTTATTTATTTATTTATTTGAGATGGAGTCTCGCTCTGTCACCCTGGCTGGAGTGCAATGGCACAAACTTGGCTCACTGCAACCTCCGCTTCCCGGATTCAAGTGATTCTCTTGCCTCAGCCTCCTGAGTAGCTGGGATTACAGGTGTCCACCACTACACCTGGCTAATGTTTGTATTTTTTAGTAGAGACGGGGTTTCACCATGTTGGTCAGGCTGATCTCAAACTCCTGACCTCAACTGATCCGCTTGCCTTGGCCTCCCAAAATGCTGGGATTACAGGCGTGAGCCACCACATCCAGCCAATTTCTGTTGTTTATAAGCCAGCTGGTCTATGGTATTTTGTTACAGAAGCCCAAATGAACTAAAACACTCGTTAACTCATTAATACTCATTAAGCACCCACTATATTCCAATCTTCTAGTCAATGAAGACACAGCTCTTAATATGACAGACCAAGTCCAGCGGGAGACTTAGGCAATAAACAGACTGTAGTAGTCATGGGAGGAGAGAGAGGGGTGTGGGGGAAGGAGCGAGAAAGCCTGTTGCAATGGCCGACAGCTCCACGTACATAATTTGAAGAACTGTTGACGCTTATTCCTGCTGCTCAGGAATAAGGCTTTGGATCTCTGGCTTTACAGGTTTCCACAACTGTTATTGTGCTGTCACAATCCAGTGGGGTCAGACCTTTCAACAGTTAGTTACCTGGTATGTATAAAATCCATGACAAGTGAGACTTCCCTACTTTTCCAGGTAGTATAGAGATAAGGTAAAGACATGAGCTACAAGTGTAGTGCTTCTTTGTGCTTTTGTCATCTCCTGAAATATTTTTTAAAATCATTTCTTCAGGAAGAAATGAAGCTACAACTTTAAAATCCTAGTTAGTTTTGCGGTACCTAAGGATTATTTTGTAGGGAGATATGGCAACAAGTGATACAACTCATACCTGATTCTGGGTACTACAGAGTATAATCTTATAACATTTACATGGTTATCCGAATCTTTTGAAATTATAGTTTTCTTGCTCCCAAGGAACTGCCAGCAATTTGCAGATTAACTTTAGCCAATAGCTCTATGAGACAGAGAAACTTCACACGTTTCCCTGGGCTGGGCTATGTTCTCAGTTCTAGTGTAAGCCAGGTCATGTAGGGGTGGCGGCGGGAAGGATGTACATAGTCCAGGGCAAAGGGTTTCATAGAGTGGAAAGAATGTGACCTTTGTAGTGTTACAGCAGATAAGGAGGCCATTAGTCTGATCCTGTCTCTGCACTAGAGGCTCCTAAGTAAGCAGACCACACCCAAACTTGGATGTATTTCTTGTAACTGACTGAAAAAGAAAAACCAAAACTGAGCCTCAACCAATTACAGTCAACCAACCTACTGGTTAAAAATCAGGGCCCTCCCACTGAACTATACCCAAAGAAAGCCAATGCCTAGCTATAGCCAATTATGTAGTTATCTTTATTTCCACATTCAGCTACTTCAGCTATAAAAGCTCATAGCCAGGCTGCTGCAGTAGAGTTCTCTAAGCCTCCTCTGGTTCTGAGTGCTGCCTGAGTCATGAATTGTTGTTTGACCAAATAATCTCTGTTAAATTTATTTTGTCTAAAGTTTTTCTTGTCTTTATTTATTTAGGGATAGGGTCTCGCTCTGTTGCCCAGGCTGGAGTGCAGTGTGCCATCACGGCTCACTGCAGCCTCAACCTCCCAGGCTCAAGTAATTCTCCCACCTCAGGTCTCCTAAGTAGCTGGGACCAGAGGTGCACGCCATCATGCCATGCTAATTACCTTATTTTATTTTTGTAGAGACGGTGTCTCCCTGTATTTCTCAGGCTGGTCTTGAACTCCTGGCCTCAAACAACTCTCCCACCTCAGCCTCCCAAAGTGCTGAGATTAACAGGCATGAGCCACTGTGCCCAGCCTAAAGTTTTCCTTTTAATGTGGTCAGGCAAAACTGGATCCATATCCATAGTCTGCAACGAGAACTCACTTTTTTCATTTATCAAATGGGGATAATAATGTTCAGAAGGATTCCGAGAAGAGAATGAATATACAGTATTTGGGGGCAGGGCACGGCACATTAAAAACAACAACCACCTCAATAAATGTTGCCCTTCTGGCTTCTCTATACATCAGTGAAAGGACAGAAACCATCAAGGAAGACTGAGAGATCTACCTACATAAAATGCAACAGCTAAAAACACCATAAAGAAAATCAACAGAAAATTAACAAACCAGGAAAAAACACTGGCAACATATGAAACAAGCTGGAGTTTAATATCCTTAATGTATGATAAATCAACAAGAAAAAAAAAATCAGCTCTCCAAAAAAAAAGTCACTGGACAAAAACAGGTAATTCTGTCTGTCTGTCTGTCTCTTTCTCTCTCTCATACACACACACACAAGAAATATAAATGGCCAATAAACATATGAAAAATTATCCAACTTCCCTAATAATAAAAGAAATTTAAATTAAATAATTTAGAATTAAAGATACATCAGGCTTTGCCCAAGAAACTAGCAATTTTTAAAAGTTATATCCAATAGAGAGGACAATGAAACCAACAGCTTCACACTGCTGTGAGATACAGACTGGTATCTTTCTGTAAGGTATGTACGTTCTACTTGGCTGCATTTATCAAAAGCCTCAATATGCATCCTTTTTGAGCCAGAAAATTCACTTCCATGACTTAATCCTTGGATATGAGTAAAGTTACCTACAATAAGGTTTTCATTTACAAGTGGAAATAAAACACACTCTGGCCTCATTGCTGGTCAGCAAATATGCCAAGCACCTCAGGGTTGGCTACTGTTTCCTCTGCCAGGAACCCTCTTCCCGCAAATTACCTGCATGGCCCGTTCTCTCACAGACTCAGATATCTGCCTAAAAGTTATTTTATCTCTGAGTCCTTCTTACCCACTCTATATAAAATAACCCCCAGTCCTCCGGCCTGTGACACACACACACACACACACACACACACACACACACAGCCCTAACCTCTTACCTGGCTATATTCTCTACACGTACCATGACTGGACACATTATGCACTTATATTTTCACGTGTTTATTGTCTCTCTACCTCAACTAGAGCATCAGCTCCACAAGGGCAACAATCTTTGTTTTGCTCCCTGCACATCTCCAGCACCAAGAACAATGCCTGGCATATAACAGACACTCAAATATTTGCAGAATGACTCTCCAAGCATTACTTTGGTAACTTAAAACATTTTTTTGTCTTCTCTCTCTAGATTGTTACAAGAGGAAAACAACAGCAACAAAATCCAACTATGACCATAACTGACATTTCTTCCTTTTCTCCAGCCCTTTAGAGACTTGCTCTGAACAGAATTGCTGGTGTTGACAGCTACTCGGTTTTCAACGGCAGGAATAAAAGCAAAAAATGCCTACATCCCACACCTGTCTCTCTGAAATGGCCCTAATGGGGATTTCTAACAATTTCAAATTCAATAAACGTTTATTAACAATCATGTTGTAACCTAGAACTGTGACAACAACTAACTGCATTAAAAAACACACATATTTTCCTTTAATAGACATGAACTTAAACTTAGAATCTTGGAATAGAGGTAGTTATTGTGCTTTTTATATCTTATCTCTCTTTTACTTATTAAAAAGTAGTACCTGGCTGGGCACAGAGGCTCACAGGTTTAATTCCAACACTTTGGAAGGCCAAGGCGGGCGGATCACCTGAGGTCAGGAGTTCCAGACCAGCCTGGCCAACATGGTGAAACCCCATCTCTACTAAAAATACAAAAATTAGCCAGGCATCATGGCGGGCGCCTGCAATCCCAGCTACTCAGGAGTCTGAGGCACGACAATTGCTTGAACCTGAGAGGCAGAGGCTGCAGTGGGCCAAGATTGCACCACTGCACTCCAGCCTGGGCAACAGAGTGAGACTCCATCTCAAAAAAAGAAAGAAAAAAGTTCATAACTGGGTACCAAATCACCTTCCAGGGAGGCTGTAATGACCTGCCCTCCTTTACAGATCTAATGCTGTCTGATTCTAGGATAGCCAGAGGCCTGAACATTAGGAACAAACTAGGCACATGCAACTAATGCAACAACTCGCCACCTCTAATTATTCAGCTGATGCCATCTGGGCCTCCTGTGCTGGTTTATTCTTTCATTGTCCTGTTGGCCCACAAAAGAGGCAAGATGGAATTAAATTCTGAGAAGGTCCTGGTGGGATCTCAGGTGCCTGTGGTGTGCGGGCCTCTAGGGAGCTACTGAGCTACGGAAGAAGGGAAGGGAAGGGAAGGGGAGAGGGAAGGGAAGGGAGAGAGAAGGGAAGGGAGAGGGACGGGAAGGGAGAGGGAAGGCAGAGGGAAAGGAAAGGAAGGGAAGGGAAGGGAAGAGAGAGAGAAAGAAGAAAGACAGAAAGACAGAAAAAAGAAAGAAAGAAAGAGAAAGAAAGAAAGAAAGAAAAAAGAAAAGAAAGAAAACACAAGAGACTAATAGATCTATATAGGTTTCTTTCTCTTAAAAATTTAAATCGAGGAAGTAACCTCTTCAGTTAGGTCCATGTGTAGTGGGGAAAACGGGA
>NC_045451.1:58586129-58655606 GCF_002776525.5 Piliocolobus tephrosceles | reverse complement strand
AAAGGAAAGAAAGAAAGAGAAAAGAAAAGAAAGAAAGAAAAGAAAAGAAAAGAAAAGAAAAGAAAAGAAAAGAAAAGAAAAGAAAAGAAAAGAAAAGTGTGTGCTGTAGGGTCTCCCAACAACTCCTAGCCACAGACTGCAGACCTTACCATGTTGAAGGACTATTTGCCAAGGGGTCTAATTTGAAAACTATGGTAATAGATGATCTTTCTTAACTATTAATAAGCACAACTATTGCATCTTGTTTGAATCATGGGCCTGTTTTTTGTTTCCATACACACTCTATCATCCCTAAGAACCCTGATGAACAAAGCATTTTACAAGAAGCTAACAAAAGTCTGTTGGCACAGTTTGCAAAACTGTTGTTATTGAGATGAAGGCTAATTAAATTAAATTACTTGTTTTTCAAATAGAGCATGCATTATTGAGAGAACATCTGCTCCCTGAAAACAATTTGCAGTTTAGCTCTTCGTGGGTGCTGAAAAGGCTCCTGAAGCTGAATTTTTGAAAAGTCTATGTTACACTGACACCTAGTGGATCATAAAATAGTTTCCAAACATGAAAATAAGACAGCAAAAGGCCAGGCGTGGTGGCTTATGCCTGTAATCCTAACATTTTGGGAGGCTGAGGCAGGAGAGGATCACTTGAGGTCAGGAGTTCGAGGTCAGCCTGGCCAACATGGTGAAACCCCATCTCTACTAAAAATACGAAATTAGCCAGGCCTGGTGGTACGCACCTGTAATCCCAGCTACTTGGGAGGCTGAGGCAGGAGGATCCCTTGAACTCAGGAGGTGGAGGTTGCAGAGCCAAGAACATGCCACTGTACTCTAGCCTGGGCAACAGAGCAAGACTCTGTCTCAAAAAACAAACAACAAAAAGAAACCAAGGTTCATGTTGACTACTGGCATTGCCTAAAATACTAATACCTTACAAATGTAAAGTCAGTATTTTCTTTAAAGTTGGAAAGGACTTCTGCATATTACGTCACTAATTATAGAACACCTCTAGATTTCTTTTTTTTTGGTCCACTACTGGTGACTATGCTCATCAGTCTTATTGCCCCCTTTCTCCCTTCTTCTCACTTTCTTTAGACTTTTCTCTTTCATGCTTTACTCTTCCTCCTGACTCAGAGAGGATCACATTCCCTTGACAAAGTCCAGCCCTAATATTTCTTGAACCCAAGAGCCCCGTGATGATAGTTTCTCATGGAGCATAATTTAGATGTGGAGTCAAAGAACTATAGCCCATAGACCAAACCCCACCTGCTGCCTGTTTCTGAAAATAGCATTTTATTGGCACACTGTCACACCCAACCGTTTATGTATTGTCTATGGCTATTTTTATGCTCTAACAGCAGAGCTGAGTAGCTGCAGCAGAGATAGTAGAGCCCACAAGGCTAAGATATTTACTCCTGGCACATCTGTTGGCCCAATTTAGAATAAGGCAGCCTGAGTCCCAACCTCTGGACCTTACTAGTTGTGGTGCTCAAGGCTTCACACACTAGGCAGTGCCCTGGGCTACACACAAAGGACCATATGACCATTGGGTTTCTGTAAAGTACCCCCCACCTTTTTTTTTTTTTTTTTAAGAGATAGGGTCTCACTATGTTGCCCAGGTTGGTCTCAAACTTCTGGGCTTAAGTGATCTTCCTGCCTCAGACTCCCAAAATGCTGGGATTATAGGTGTGAGCCACTGTGCCCAGCCTCAAGCTCCATTTCTCAAGGCACTTTCATCACTGGCTCTTCTTAGCTCTCTGACCGTGCAGAATCATAACTTCTTCCCACTTCATGTTTCATTTTTTCTGGTCCAAGATTCTCAACATGTAATCTAGTTCATGCTGAAATGGAAATCTTCAGTAAGGTTCTGACAATCCCTAAAGCCCAGTAAGAGCTTCAAAGAAACCAGTGTACAGCTCCCAACACCACAATGTTTGAAAGGCCACTGCTCTGCTCTCCTTCTCCACCAGGCAGTCAGGCTTTGACCCTGCTGCAGTGTTAGGGGCTGTTACCCTGTACCCTCCACTGTCTGGGCAGTCGCCTCCTCCAGCACCATCTTATCTACCTCACCCCTTCCTGGGAGGACCAAGGCTAGATGTGTCACTGGGTGAGCCTCAGGAAATGGACTACAGGAAAAGCACAGAACAGAGGCAATGTTAGTATAAAAAAATAGAGTTGGCTGGGTGTGGTGACTCACACCTATAATAGTACTTTGGGAGGCCAAGGTGGGTGGGTAGATCACCTGAGGTCAGGAGTTTGAGACCAGCCCGGCCAACATGGCGAAACCCCATCTCTACAAAAAATACAAAAAAAAAAAAAAAAAAGCCAGGCATGGTGATGTGCACCTGTAGCCCCAGCTACTTGGGAGACTGAGGCAGGAGAATTGCTTGAACCTGGGAGGCGGAGGATGCAATGAGCCACGATCAACCCACTGCACTTCAGCCTGGGCGACAGAGGGAGGATCCGCCTCAAAAAAAAAAAAAAAAGGTCCGGGCGCAGTGGCTCATGCCTGTAATCCCAGCACTTTGGGAGGCTGAGGCAGGTGGATCACGAGGTCAGGAGTTCAAGAGCAGCCCCTGGCCAAGATGGTGAAACCACGTGTCTACTGAAAATACAAAAATTAGCCAGGCACGGTGGCAGGAGCTGGTAATCCCAGCTACCCGGTAGGCTGAGGCAGGAGAATCGCTTGAACCTGGGGGCAGAGGTTGCAGTGAGCCGAGATCAAGCCACTGCACTTGAGCCTGGGCAACAGCGTGAGAAAGAAAAGCAAAGCAAAGCAAAGCAAAGAAGGAAGGGGAAGGAAAGAAGGAAGGAAGGGAGGGAGGGAGGGAGAGAGAGAAAGAAAAGAAAAGAAAAGAAAAGAAAAGAAAAGAAAAGAAAAGAAAAGAAAAGAAAATGAAAAGAAAAGAAAAAGTAAAGGAAAGGAAAGAAAAAGTAAAGGAAAGGAAAAGAAAGGAAGAAAGAAAGAAATAGATTTGGGGTGGGGTGCAGTGGCTCACGCCTGTAATCCCAGCACTTTGGGAGGCCTAGGTGGGTGGATCACCTGAGGTCAGGAGTTCAAGACCAGCCAGACCAACATAGCACATAGCGAAACCCCGTATCTTCTAAAAGCACAAAAATAAGCCAGGTGTGGTGGTGCCCGTCTGTAATCCCAGCTTCCTGGGGGGCTGAGGCAAGAGAGTCACTTGAACTCAGGAGGCTCGTGAGCCAAGATCATGCCACTGCACTCCAGGTTGGGTGACAGAGCGAGACTCCATCTCAAAAAAAAAAAAAAAAAAAAAGTACAGCCAGACACAATGGCACACACCTGTAGTCCCAGCCACTTCAGAAACAGATGGGGAGGATTACCTGAGCCCAGGAGTTTGAGGCCATCATGGACAACATAGCAAGATCCCATCTCTAAAATAAATAAATAAATACATACATAAATAAAATGTATGGCCAGGCATGGTGCCTCATGCCTGTAATCCCAGCACTTTGAGAGGCCATCAGGAGAACTGCTTGAGGTCAGGACTTTGAGACCTACCTGGGTAACACAGTGAGATGCCATCTCTACAAAAATTTTAAAAATTAGCCAGACATGATGGCTCACACCTATAGTTTCAGCTACTCAGGAGGCTGAGGCAGGAGGATCTCCTAAGCCTAGAAGTCGGAGGCTACAGTGAGCCATGACTGTACCACTGTACTCAAGCCTGGGCAACAGAGCAAGACTCTATGTCTAAATAAATAAATTTTTAAAAATAAATACAACATGGACCCTAAATGATTGGTTAACTGTTCATTTCTTTATAAACAGCGCTAAGTTAATTTGGAGGTTTTATCAAAGATACTTGTTATGGTTCTGCAGCAAAGACTCTTGATGAAAAATTAAGGGATGTGGGCTTCTGTTTCATCTCAGAAATTTCTGGTCACAAAGGTATTGTAGCATAAAATTTTTAACTTAGAATTTCTCATCTTTGAAAGCTTGCGAGTTCAAACTTTGCTCTCTTACTTATACCAGATGAAAAGTGGCAAGCAGGTTAACCTGTAGCCTGGCAATACAGGAATTTTAGGACTGCGTCTGAAGTCGCCAATGAAATTACACCTGAACCTGCCTTCTGCAATGGTTCCAGAATCAAAAAAAGAATGCCATGGTCTCATGGTGCTAAAAGATGTCCAGTCAGATAAAACGGGTCACAATGTTCTTTTAGAACTACTTTTTGCAAATACAGGAAGCCTTTAGCAAAGGACTTCAGCATCTGCTGGAAAAATTGCTTCAATGTTCTGCAATGGCTTGGCAACCAGTAACTGCCATGTATTGACAAGTTTATGGCTGTACAAAAGTGCTATCTGCCCCAAGACAGACGGTTCCAAGAGCCTCATCCAAGACTAGGTGGCAACAACCAGTCACCAGGCAAACACCTAGGCAAGAGAATGACCCCATAAGGTTGCTATGTAGAGCCAATACTGGCAGGCACAGGAGATATGGCCTCTTTGCAATATAAGAAATGTGTTGGTTGGGCACGGTGGCTCATGCCTATAATCCCAGCACTTTGGGAGGCCGAGGCAGGTGGATCACCCGAAGTCAGGAGTTCGAGACCAGCCTGACTAACATGGTGAAACCACATCTCTACTAAAAATACAAAAAAAAATAACTGGGCATGGTGGTAGGCGCCTGTAATCCCAACTACTCAGGAGGCTGAAGCAGGAGAATTGCTTAAATCGGGGAGGCAGAGGTTGAAGTGAGCCAAGATCGTGCCATTGCTCTCCAGCTTGGGTGATAAGAGCAAAACTCCATCTCAAGAAAAAGAAAAAAAAAAAGAAAAAAGAAATGTGTTGCCAGGTTCTGAGGTTCATTTGACATATGAGAGGGAATGGGGGCCTCTTTGAGCTCCAGGTTAGAAGGGCAATCTAAATGAGTTCTCCATGGCCTGTGCTGCCCAGTCCTAACTTAGGGACCCACTCTCCAGCCCCACCATTACAATCCCCACCCCACAGTAGCCTCTGGGACTCCAAACTGTCTTCCTGATATTTCCATTTTTAGAAAAGCCAAATCTCTGTCATCTCTGCATTCATAGTTACTCAGTAAAACTGGGCTTCACTTCCCTAATGACATAATCAGAAAACCAAGCCCAGGAGGAAACAGTAGCCACAGCAAATACAAACTCAGCCCAGCACACACGAAAGAACATGGGTGCTGGATCTTTCTGCTAAACATCTGGTAGCGCTCCTTCGCCAAGGGCCATGGCAACTGGAAATCCTGAGCTGTACCAGCAGTTACAAGATCCACCAAACACCCAGATATGGGGATCTCTGACAAAAAGTTTAATGGAGCTATGGGTGGCTGTGAATACAACTACCTACAGGAGACAGAGGTGAAAAGACTTCTATGGTGTTTAGCTAGGAGCTAAAAAGAAGATGTGATCACGGATATTCCGAGATAGGTAGAACCCAGCAGCACACTGTCAAGTCCAAGGGATAAGTGTCTAGTGGGTTTCAAACTTCTACAGTCAAAGGACCACTTCTTCCAGGGAAGCAATCTTGAGAATCTTCAGCCAGTTCTGCTAGTCATTACCAGCCCTTCAAAACATCAATTAGAAGGCTGGGCACAGTGGCTCACGCCTGTAATCCCAGCACTTTGGGAGGCTGAAGGAGTAGGATTGCTTGAGGTCAGGAGTTAGAGATCAGCCTGGGCAATATTGCAAACCCCCATCTCTACAGAAAATTAAACAATTGGCTGGGCATGGTAGTGCACACCTGCAGTCCCAGTCACTTGGGAAACTGAGGTGGGAGGATAGCTTGAGCCCAGAAGAAGTTCAAGGCTGCAGAGAACTAAGATTGAGCCACTGCACTCCAGCCTGGGCAACAGAGCAAGACCTTACCTCAAAAAACAAAATAATAAAAGTATGGAGAATTCTATCAACAGATAAATGCATAAAGAAAACGTGATGAATACATATGGACATTGTTCAGCCTTCACAAGGAATGAAATTCTGATTCCTGCTACAACATGCATGAAATTTGAAAACATTAATGCTAAGTAAAACAAGTCAGACACCAAAGAACAAATATTGTACAACTCAGTGTATACAAGGTACCCAGAACAGGCAAATTCATAGACAAAGAAAGTAGAACAGGAGCAATTGGGGGGAGGGAATGGGAAGATACCATTTAATGGGTACAGAGTTTATGTTTGAAATGACGAAAAAGTTCTGGACAAAAATAGTTATGATGATTGTACAATACTGTGACTATAACCAATGCCAATGAATTGTACACTTAAAATGGTTAAAATGGGAAATCTTATGTTATACATATTTTATTAATAACACAATAAACAAAAATTTTTTTCAAGTGAAAAATGGCATTGCTTTTAAGAAAATATGAGTAAGTTAATTTTTAAAGATGGCTATTAATAAGTAAATAATTTACATCAGAAATTATGTGATAATTAGAATCAGCAAGGAAGACTCATGTTGATCTGCACCAGTGGTCCCCAGGTCATAATGTGATAGCCAATTCCCGCATTCTGGCCCAAGCTCCTGCTTCTTCGAACGAATATGTTTACCCATTTGGAGCTAGGGTCCTTCAATATTTACATATTGCAACTATCTCAGACCTTGTGAATTCTGTATCCCTATTTGTTTAAATGAAGCCCAATTCTTACTGAACTATCCACCATTACAATGGAGTATTTAGTAAGACTTGTGCTTAATATAAATACAGAATCCCAAAAGTATCTTTATTTCATCCAATTAAGGATACTATACCATGAAAATGCAAAATAGTGACTTAATGAACTTCTCCTTTGGATTAGCTAAGCATATTGTGTGCAATATTCCTTCTGGATATGGATTATGATATAATATGGTCAGGTACATTAATGTACACCTAAGTTCCCAGGATCTCTCCTTCATAAAACTTCTTAATACTAGTTTTTTGTTCTCTGGTTTTAAATTTTCAGGAGAAGCCAAAATTATTATTCTTTTTTCTTTTTTTTTTCTTTTGAGACAGGGTCTCACTCTGTCACCCAGGCTGGAGTGCAGTGGCATGATCTCAGCTCACTGCAACCTCTGCCTCCCTGGCTCAAGGGATTCTCCTGCCTCAGCCTCCCAAGTAGCCATGCTGGGCTCATTTTTATATTTTGAGTAGACAGGGGGTTTCACCATGTTGGCCAGGCTGGTCACCTCAAGTGATCTTCCTGCCACAGCCTCCCTAAGTGCTGGGATTATAGGCATGAGCCACCACACCTGGTCAAAAAGCCAAAATTATTAATATTACCCTGAACATGTTCTCAAATCTTCTCCAGAGTGCCAAACAAAGGAGTGACTTAACAATTAAGCAGTTAATCTGATTAATGGAGAAGCTGGGCAGAGTCATCACAAGGTGAATGACTTGGCCTGCTCATTCAGCTGGGATGTTTACTTTATTCATATTAATCTTAACTTAGTTTTCTTTTCACTTTGTGCATCATTTCAGGATAGGAAGGATGTTCTCACAGAATCAGGAGGATATCTAGGTGAGGCGGGAGTAGATAACCAATTTGGATTATAGTTTTGGCTAGATAATGTCATCGTCTTTAAAATTTTTTCTTTTCTTTTTTTTTTTTTTTTGAGGCGGAGTTTCACTCTGTCTCCCAAGCTGGAGTGCAGTGGTGCAATCACTGCCTCCTGGGTTCAAGTGATTCTCCTGCCTCAGCTGGAATTACAGGCATGCGCCACCACACCTGGCTAATTGCATATTTTTATTACAGATGGGGTTTCACCATGTTGGTCAGGCTGGTCTTGAACTCCTGACCTCAAGTGATACACCTGCCTCGGCCTCCCAAAGTGCTGGGATAACAGGTGTGAGCCACTGCACTCGGCCTAAATTTCTTTTAAACATATTTAAAAGGCTGTTTTAATAGAATCATAACAACTAACGTATTGTGTGATCTGGATTGGACCCCGGACTAGAATTTTGGAGTGGAGGGCTATAAAGGATACCATTGAGATAACTGGCAAAATATGGTCTTTAAGTGGGATAATAGTATTGTATCAATGTTAATATCTCCCCGATTTTGATAATTTTATTGCAGTCTTGTAAGAGAATGTCCTTGCTGTTAGGAAAAATACCCTAAAGAATTCAGAAGTAAAGAAAAGAGACATTTCCTGTCAAATCTACAACTTACTTTCAAAAAGTTCAGGAAAAAAAAAGTTTATATATTTATATACATATATGCACAGTACATCAAGAGAAAATGATAAGAAAGGCGTGATAAAATAAGGGAATTGCCAGGCACGGTGGCTCACACCTGTAAATCCCAGCACTTTGGGAGGCCGAGGTGGGCGGATCACCTGAGGTCGGGAATTTGAGACCAGCCTCACCAACATGGAGAAATCTCATCTCTACTAAAAATACAAAATTAGCCAGGCATGGTGACTGGTGCCTGTAATCCCAGCTACTCGGGAGGCTGAGGCAGGACAATCGCTTGAACCCAAGAGGCAGAGGTTGTGGTGAGTTGAGATCATGCCATTGCACTCTAGCCTGGGCAACAAGAGCAAAACTCCATCTCAAAATAATAATAATCATCATAAGGAAATCTGAGTAATGGGTAGGGGAGTTCATTATATCATTCTAACTTTTCTATAGGTAAGAATTTTTTTTGAGGCACAGTCTCCTGCTGTGGCTCAGGCTGGAGTGCTGTGGTGTAATTATGGCAAACTACAGCCTTGACCTCCCAGGCTCAGGTGATCCTCCCTCCTCAGTCTCCCGAGTAGCAGGGAACACAGGCACGCATCACACCTGGTTAATATTTTTCTTATTATTTTTGTAGAGGTGGGGTCTCCCTATGTTGTCCAGGCTGGTCTCAAACTCTTGAGCTCAAGTGATCTTCCTGCCTTGGTTTCCCAAAGTGCTGGGATTACAGGCATAAGCCACCATGCCCAGCCAGAAATAATTTAAAATAAGAAATTTACTAAAAAAATTTTTTAAGCTAATATAATTTCATTCATCATATCCTATGATCTAAAACAAAGCAAAATTAATTTGACATTATAAAATACATATCTCAATTAACTTTTTCCCCACACTACATCAATGTATCAGTTAATACTATATTAGTGGCATTATTACCCAGGAAAATACTATTTGAATTTTATCTGAAAATAAATCACTAAACCTCACAGTTAGAAGGGAACTAAGAGAGCAAACAACTCAAACAAACCTCTGTGTTGGCCAGGCATAGTGGCTCGCGCCTGTAATCCTAGCATTTTGGGAGGTGAAGGCAGGTGGATTACTTGAGGTCAGGAGTTCAAGACCAGCCTGGTCAACATGGTGAAACCCCGTCTCTACTAAAAAATACAAAAATTAGCTGGGCATGGTGGTGTGTGCCTGTAATTCCAGCTACTCGGGAGGCTGGGGCACGAGAATTGCTTGAACCTGGGGGGTGGAGGTTGCAGTAAGCCAAGATCATGCCACTGCACCCCAGCCTGGGAGACAGAGAGAGACCCTGTCTCAAAAATAAATAAATAAGTAAATAAATAAACCTCCGTGTTTCCAGTGTAACATCATATGAAATTATACAATATCAAAAGGAAGCAGAGTGTGAATCATGCATGAGTCCAGCACAGAGAGGTTATACCTTGAACTGCTGTTGATCTCTACCCAGCCCAGTTTCCAGGACACACGAAGCAAAAGTCCACCAATGAGTGTCTGCCACCTGGAAAGGACAAGAGGCAATGTGAATTTCATAGAGTGCTACAGTCTCCAACACCATCCAGCCCCAGCAGATCTGCTGACTGACACAAAGAGACATGTTCAACTCTGTTTACTACTCTTTTCTCCCACTCTCTCCCAATTATCCCATTTCTCAGACTTTCCTTCTCAATCTCTACTATTCCCTTGAGTCCAGCTGTCCAGCAAGTACTGACATTGACATTCTTCTCCTCTTGTTTTCTTTTTTTTTTTTTTTTTTTGAGATGGAGTTTCACTCCGTCACCCAGGCTGGAGTGCAATGGTGCAATCTTGGCTCACTGCAACCCCCGCCTCCCACGTTCAAGCGATTCTCCTGCCTCTGCCTCCTGAGTAGCTGGGGCTATAGGCGCGTGCCACCATGCCTGGCTAATTTTTTGTATTTTTAGTAGAGACGGAGTTGTATCCTGTTAGCAAGGGTGGTCTCGATCTCCTGACCTCAAGATCCACCTGCCTTAGCCTCCCAAAGTGCTGGCATTACAGGTGTGAGCCACCGCGCCTGGCCTCTTCTCCTCTTATTCTAGACTTTTCCTGAACAGCCTCGCTCATAGTCACTGCTTCTCCCACTGTCTCTACTTTGATGATTCCCAAATCCCCATTCTCACCTGGATGCTGCCACAATGATCTCCCACAAGCTCTCAATGATTATTATTATTGTTATTATTCATAGATTTGGGGGTATATTTGCAGGTTTGTTACATGGATATAGTAAGCAAAGGTGAGGTTTGGGCTTCCAGTGTCCATCAACTGAATAGTATACATTGTGCCCAACAGATACCGTTTCAACCCTCAGCCCCCTCCCATCCTCCCTGCCAAGCTCCCAGTGATAACATGCCTAAATCATCACCCTGAACCTCTCCCTCAAATCATCCTCCCTATTCCTAATCAACCAAACCAGAAACCTAGGTGGCATTCCACCTCACCTCTTCGGCCTTCACCTCCCTCGTCTAAGCACAATATCCTACTGATTTTATTTATCCCCATAACAGCATTCAAATCTGAAGTCTTCCCTCCCCACCAACCCTCCTGCCTCCGTCTCAATTCAGGCTCTCATCATCTCATGCCTGGCTCACAGCATTAGTCCCTTAACTGCTCCTCCTCTTCCAAGGTTGCCCCCTGGCCATTCTTTACTTTGCAGCCAAAGAGTTTGTCCTAAAATGCGAATTTAATTGTGCTACTTGCTTGTTTTAAAAACAGATGATTCTTCCTGGTGCCATAGGCAGCAACCCTCAGCCTCTTTTCTGCCTACAACACACTCCTAGGTCATGAAGCTCACCTGAGACACACAGCCCCCAGCATGCACAGTGCAGGGGCAGCACAGGTCACAAACACCCCTCCCCCTCCCAATGCAGAAAGCACATCAGAATGCCAAATGGGTGAGAGGGACAGTTGCTTGCTCTAATCGCTTTTTTATTTTACTTGAGTCATTCATAAATTTCAAAACCTTGTTTTTCAAGATAAATGACTTGAGACACCTCACCTCGGAAGTGACTATGACCACCACACACCCATGTGTTGTGACATCACGGTGGAGAACTCTGGCCTAAAGGACAAAGTCACTTGGATGTGACACAGAAAGTCCTTTGGGACTTGCACCTGCCCCTGTCCAGGGTTAGCTCCTGTCTGTTTGCTGTGTGCAGCCACATTCCAGCCACACCCGATGGCCCACAGCCCTGGGAACATGCCAGGTCATGCCATACTTCTAGGAGTCCGGGCGTGCCATCTTCTTGCCCCATAATGTTCTTCCCATCTCTTTGTCTGTGGTGAACACCTGCTCAGCCTGTAACACCCAGTTTGCATATATCCTGTGTGAAGTTTCACTGACCCAGCCAAGCAGAACACACTAAATGTGGGTCCTGCCTTCAAACAGTTTGGTCTAGCACAGTGATTCTCAACCAGGCAATCTTGCCCTCCAGGGCACATTTGGCAGTGTCTAGACCAATGTTTGGTTGTCACAGCTGGGGAGAGGAGCAGAAGGTATGCCACTGGAATCTAGCCAGTAGAAGCCAGGGATGCTGCTAGACATCCTACAACGTGCAGGGCCGTCCCCACTGCAAAGAATCATCCAACTCAAAATATCAGTGCTGGAATGTCATTCCAAGGTTGAGAAACCCCAAACTAGTGAAAGTAGGGTAATTAATCAATAATTACAACAAAGTGCGTGAAGCCCTAAAAGGAAGTGTACCAGGTATATAAGCCACTCTATTGAAGGAAACTAACCTAGTCTAGCGAGTGGGTAAGACTTCCTAGAGAGAATAAATTTGTGCAAAAACCCGAAGCACGTTCAAAGCAGAAGACCCAGAAGGGACAAAGGCTCAGAAGTGAGAGAGGCAATGGCTTCATTCAAAGCTTCTTGGAGAAGTTCAATTGGTCTGGACCCCAGCACTGGAACATTGGAGAGAGGGTAGCAAGAGCTGACCCTGGAGAGAAGGGGATGATCCTAAAGGACCACGTCAATCATAAGGAGCTGGGACTTCAAACTGGGGACTCAGTGAAGGCTTCCAGGCATGGGAGTGACCCTGTCCCATTTACATTTGGGGAAGCTCCCTCTCTTTGCAAGGGAGGGAATGTTTCTGAGAAGCAAGACTAGGGGCAAAGAAGTAAGTTAGGAGTTTTTACAGTAATTGGAGAGAAGACAGTGGCTTGGAAAGGGGCAAGATGGACGAAGACAGTGGACAGATTCTGAAGATGTCTAGGAGGCCCTGGTGTTGAGGATGAAGGAGGATGTTGAGGATGAAGGAGACAAAGGAAACAAGAATCACTCCCAGGTTCTGAATTGTGCGGTTAAATGGAGGGTAACCATTCACTGCAGGTGAATTTAAGGAACAGATGGAATTTAAAAAGCAAGCTCCATGAGGGCAGGGATCTGTTTTCTTCACTGATGTACCCCAGGCATCTGCAGAATACGTTGCTCTGCCCTACCAGACACCAGGCATTGTTCTAGGCACTGGGAATATGCCAGTGACAAAATGGATAAATCAAAATTCCTGCCTTTGTAGATCTTACATTCTATGGGGGAGGTGCATTCAGTCTGTCTCATCCAAGGACAGGGAGGAGAATGGCAATCCAAGCATAGAGATCACCCTTTCCTACGCACATTCCCTCGGTCCCTCTACCTTTAGAGATGTGGAAAGACAATCAGAACCAAAACACATTTGCTTCTCTGTAAGAAAGAAACCAGTATCCCAGCTTTATTCACTAAAATACCCATAATCACAGAAGATACTTTAAAACTTTTGCTATGAGGCCGGGCACAGTGGCTCACGCCTGTAATCCCGGGAGGATCGCTTGAGGCCAGGAGTTCAAAGCTGCAGAGAACTATGATCATGCCACTGTACTCCAGCCTGCATGACAGAGAGGGAGCCTGCCTCTACAAAAACAAACAAACGTGTTTGCTATGAAATATTAGGGAGGAGCTTGATAAAGTATTTTAAAGTTCACCTGAAATAACATAGTGGGGATAATATAACGAACATTTTTTTAAAAGAAGAAGAATGAGGGACCGCTGGCTCTAAGACATATTTAAATGGTTTAATAATTAAAACAATTCAGCACTAGTCCCTTAACATCAAAACTGACGAATACATACCCAAAAAGAGACCTTAGAAAAATGACTTTTTAAAAAAATCCTTTATTTTTGGGACCGTCTCACATTGTTGCCCAGATTGGAGTGCAGTGGCATGATCTCAGCTCATTGTAACCTCCGCTTCCTGGGTTCAAGCAATTTGCGTGCCTCCGCCTCCCAAGTACCAGGGATTACAGATGCTCACCATCACACCTGGCTAATTTTTGTATTTTTAGTAGAGACAGGGTTTCGTCATGTTGGCCAAGCTGGTCTCAAACTCCCGACCTCAAGAGATCCTCCCACTTTGGCCTCCCAAAGTGCTGAGGTTACAGGTGTGAGCCACTGTGCCCAGACAAAAAATGACTTTACACAGATGCTTTTCAACTTACAGTGGGGTTATAGCCCAACAAACTGATCATACGTTAAAAACGTCATAACTGAAAGAGCATTGAATACACATAACCTACCGAACACCAGAGCTTGGCCTCACCTACCATAAACATGTTCAGAACATTTATATTAGCGTGGCTGGCTGAGAGCTGCAGCTCACCACTTGCTACTACTGCCCAGTACCAGGGGAGAGTATTGTATGGCATAACGCTAGCCTGGGAAACAGCAAAACTCAAAAGCTTAAGTATGGTTTCTACTGAAAGCATATTGCTTTCACATCATCGTACAGTCAAACAATTGTAAGTCCAACCGTCGTTAAGTTGGGACAGTCTGTATATGATATTAACAAACATATACAGATTATTATGCCTTTGGACATAAGGCAAAAGGAAGGATTACACAACAAATGAGGCTAGCATAAATTAGTTAACTACTGGGGAAGGAACAATTTCCTTACATTGCACCATACACTAAATTAAACTGTCAACAATTAAAGCTTGAATAAAGCTTTAAGAAAATATAGGTGAATATCTAAATGATGATTATGCCTTTGGGAATAAGGCAAAAGAAAGGACTACAGAATAAATGAGGCCAGTATATATTAGTTAACTACTGGGGAAGGGACAATTTCTTCACATTGCACCATACACTAAATTAAACTGACAATGATGAATAAACTTTTAATGAAATATAGGTGAATATCTAAATGGTTTTATGATGGAGAAGAAAAAAACAAAAGCAATGGAAACAATCATGAAAGAAACAGTCAATATATTTGACCACATAAAAAATATTTAAATAATCGAAATAATTATAAACAAATTGAAAGGCAAAGAACAAATTGCAAAAATTATTTCCAAAAACATAATGGACAACAGATTGAGCTTATTAAAATATAAAGAATTTATTAAATTAATAAGAAAAACACTAAAACCTCAATGAAAATACATGGATAAAAGGCACAACTAGACAATTCACCGAAAAGAGATACAAGTGGATAATATGCATAAGAAAATTGTCCAACTTGATGAATAACCTAAAAAATTATACGACAAAACAATACACCTTTTGCTCATGAAATCAGCAAACAGAATCACAGTTTGAGCACAATATTATCGAAACGTTCATGTAGAGGCTGGATGGCAATGTCAATTGGTCAAACATTTTTGGAAAAGAATATGTTAATATTCAAGGAGAATACTAAAGAAGCTCATGCACTTTAACCCAAATTAATTAATTTTTTTTTTTTTTAGAGACAGGATCTCACTTTGTCACCCAAACTGGAGTTCAGCAGTAAGATCACAGCCCACCGCAGCCTCTAACTCTTGGGGTCCAACAATCCTCCTGTCTCAACCTCCTGAGTAGCTGAGACTACAGGTTCATGTCATCATGCCCAGCTAATTTTCTTTCTTTTTTGTTTTTAAGATTCAAGGGGTGCATGTGCAGATTTGCTACACGGGTACATTGTGTGATGCTGGTTTCAGCCTCTGTTGATCCTGTCACCCAGTGAACACAGTACCTAATAGGTGGTTTTTCAATCCTTACTTACTTTTCTCCCTAACTCTCCCCTTGGGGAATCCCCAGTATCTACCATTCCATCTTTATGTCCATGTGTACCCAATGTTCAGCCACCTTTTACAAGTCAAAACATGCAGTATTTGGTTTTCTATGTTAATTCACTTAGGATAATGACCTTCAGCTGCATACATGTTGCTGCTAAGGACGTAATTGTGCTCTTTTTTATGGCTGTGTAGTATTCCACAGTATATATATACATATATATACACACATATATACATATATACCAAATTTTCTTTATCCAGTCCACTGTTGATGGGCATCTAAGTTGATTCCTTGTCTTTGCTGTTATGAATAGTGCTGTGATAAAATACACGTGAGTGTAGGTACATTTTTGGTAGAAGAATTTATTTTCCTTGAGTATATACCCAGTAACGGCTGCTGAGTCAAACTGTAATTCTATTTTTCATTCTTTTAGAAGTCTCCAAACTGCTTTCCATAGGGGTTAAGCTAATTCACAATCCTGCCAACAGTGTATAAACATTTCCTTTTCTCCAAAACTTTGCTAACATGTTATTTTTTGCCTTTTTTTTTTTTTAGACAGATTTTCGCTCTTGTTGCCCAGGCTGGAGTACAATGGTGCGATCTCGGCTCACTCCAACCTGCCGCTCACTCCAACCTCCACCTCCCAGGTTCAAGTCATTCTCCTGCCTCAGCCTCCCAAGTAGCTGGGATTACAGGCATGCGCCATTATGCCTGGCTAATTTTTTTGTATTTTTAGTAGAGATGGGGTTTCACCATGCTGGTCAGGCTGGTCTTGAATTCCTGACCTCAGGTAATCCACCCACCTTGGCTTCCCAAAGTGCTGGGATTACAGGCATGAGCCACCACACCGGCCATTTTTTGACTTTTTAATAACAGCCATTCTGACTGGTATGAGGTGGTATCTCATCGTGGTTTTGAATTGCATTTCTCTGATGATTTGTGATGTTAAGCATTTTTTCATATGTTGGCCACTTGCACATCTTGTTTTAAGAAGTGTCTATTCGTGGACCTTGCCTACTTTTAAAGGAATTATTTAGTTTTTTTCTTGTTGATTTATTTATGTTCCTTATAGATTGTGGATATTAGTCCTCTGTTGGATACATAGTTTGCAAATATTTTCTCCCATTCTGTAGGTTATCTCTTTACTCTGTTAATAGTTTCTTTTGCTGTTCAGAAAGTCTTTAGTTTAATAAGGTACCAATTGTCAAATTTTGTATTTGTTGCATTTGCTTTTGAGGACTTATCATAAATTATTTGTCTAAGACAATGTCCAGAAAACTATTTCGTAGGTTTTCTTCTAGGATTTTTAGAGTTTGAGATCTTACATTTAAGTCTTTAATCCATCCTGAGTTAATTTTTGTATATGGTGAGACATAGGGGTCCAGTTTCATTTTTCTGCATATGGTTAGCCAGTTTTCTTTTTCATTTTTTTTTTTTTTTTTTTTTGGAGACAGCATCTTGCTATGTTGCCCAGACTGGTCTCGAAATCCCGGCCTCATACAATCCTCTTGCCTCAGCCTCCCAAAGTGCTGGGATTATAGTAATAAGACACCATGCCTAGCCTAACCCAAATTTCTTATGTAGGAATCAATCCCAAAGAAATAGTTGGAAATTTGGCAGACTTGAACACAAAAATGTCTAGTAACATTGTTTTCATACCCCCAAAATGGAACATAAATGTCTGTTAATAAGGTGGCTAAATATCTTACAATATGTCTATTTGCCAAAAAAAAAAAAAAAATCTATGCAGTTATTAAAACTATTTCAAAGAATGATGTTGGTTGGACATTTCCTAAAAATGTATATAAAGAGCAAAGAAGATACTCACCCTTGGAATAATGTAGGGTAGGTAAATTTCAAGACAGACAGCACATACTGAAAAACAAACACCAAATTATTGGACATTTCAAATGATAGAAAATTGACAAACCATTTAATCAAAGACATTTCTATTAAAGAAACACAACCACATAACCACATTACCTAGGTAAATTCAAGTTTTAAAAAGGCCATTATTCTCATCAAAATCACAAACTGGGCAAACAAATGACCTCCTAAGTCATACTAAAGAAACTGAGCCGGCCGGGCATGGTGGCTCATGCCTGTAATCGGTGGCTCACGCCTGTAATCCCAGCACTTTGGGAGGCTGAGGCAGGCGGATCACAAGGTGAGGAGTTCAAGACCAGCCTGGCCAATATGGTGAAACCCCGTCTCTATTAAAAACACAAAAATTAGCCAGGCGTGATGATGCACACATGTAGTCCCAGGTACTCAAGAGGCTGAGGCAGAAGAATCGCTTGAACCTGGGAGGCAGAGGTTGTAGTGAGCAGAAATCGTGCCACTGCACTCCAGCCTGGGCAACAAAGTGAGAGTCTATCTCAAAAAAAAAAAAAAAAAAGAAAGAAAGAAAAGAAAAAAGAGATTGAGCCGCTTTTCCCAGCGCTGCCAGAAGCCTGGCTGTCTTTTAATTGGTGAAATGGAGCTGGCATCATGAGCAAACAGGGAAGCACAACAGTTGGGTCTGATGTTACAGATGTTAGAACACTCAGCACCTTCCCAGATGCCAGAAATGTCACATTGTAACTGTAGCAGCCCCAGAGTCATTCAGACAAGTCCCCGGACATAGTCTGTTTTCTCAGGGTATCCACTTTATCTATGGTCCAGTTTACCTAAAAACCCAATCCTTTCTTTGTTTCTCTTCAGGTAAAACCACATCCTAGTCTTTCTTTCCTTTGTTGTCCTTCAATTTTTAGGGTTTTGCATGTCTTTTGTATTAAATGATTTTTTTTTCAAACTAATTCTGCATCTTAGGATTTTGTATGTTGTTTGCATTAAATGATTTTTTCAGACTAATTCTGCATAGGAGTTATAGTTTTTGCTGTGTTTTAGCATGTTACGGACTTTTTAAAAACCAACTCAAGGTCAATTTCTATTTCTCTTATGTATATTTATGGATAATAATTGAATGTATAGCACTTTATGAGTGAAGGAATTGTGTTTCATCCTTCTGGGCATCTTTTCCATTTTTTTCCTATTATTGACCACAAAGAATTTATTTTTTTAGTCTAAAACCTTCAAATGGCTTTAGGCAAGGACTCTACTGATCCTTCACATGCTCTAAAAAAATGGAGTGGACTGGTGTTGGGCAAGTTTATATATCTTCTTTTTTCCCAAGGATTAGTCCACACAGAATTCCCCTTGTTTGAGCTCCTAAATGCCACAATTATGTCTAACTGCCTATGCGTTGTTCTACACTTCCTCTTCTTCCTTGAAATCTATTTACTACATAATTCAGTATGTTCCTCCCTACTTTTCTGATATTTTTATTCTCATATGGAGAAAAGGAAAGGATTAAGTGAGCATCTGAGTCACGGCCTGAAATACCCTTAACAAACTTCATTACGACAATAAATGTTTAGTTTATTGTGTGCTTAGCTTTGGCCTACATACCGGGTGAAATCAAAGATCCTGAAACTCTTGCCTCACCTTGCTAAAGAACAGAGAAAAAAGAAATCTATGACAAATGGAATCAAGGTCCTAATTGCTGTCCCCTTCTGGCAATTCCTCGCGTCACTGAGAAGTGTTGTTCAGACAAAATGCTATTGGATTGAACAGCAAAGCCCTAGCAATGAGGTTCTTGAGGAAAGAGAAGGAGCAATTTGGGAGCTATTCACACCTGTAATCCCAGCACTTTGGGAGCCAAGGTGGAAGGATCACTTGAGCCCAGGAGTTGAAGACCAGCCTGGGCAACAGGGTGAGACCCCATCTTGACAAAAAATACAAAAATTAGCTGGACATGGTTGTGCAAGCCTGTAGTCCCAGCTACTTGGGAGGCTGAGGTGACAGGATCACTTGAGCCTGGGAGGCAGAGGTTGCAGTGGGCCAAGATCACACTGCCGCACTCCAGCCTCGGCAACAGAGCAAGACTCTGTCTCAAAAAAAAAAAAAAAAAAAATTGGAGTCATTGAAAGGGATGTAAGCAAATTTCTTATGCTTATTATCCACTTGTAACTCTTTTTTTTTTTTTTTTTCTTTTTTTTGAGATGGAGTCTCGCCGTCGCCCAGGCTGGAATGTAATGATGTAATCTTGGCTCACTGCAAACTTTGCCTTCCGGTTCAAGCAGTGTTCTTGCCTCAGCCTCCCAAGTAGCCATGACTACAGGTGCGCACCACCACGTCTGGCTAATTTTTGGCTACTCTTGAACTCCTGACCTCAGATGATCCACCTGTCTTGGCCTCTCAAAGTGCTGGGATTACAGGTGTGAGCCACCGTGCCCGGCCTTGTATCTCTTTTTTCTGTGAATTGTCTACTTCTGCCGTTTACCCATTTATTTTCACTGAGGTTTTAGTATTTATTAATTTAATAAATTCTTTGTATTTTACAGATGCCAACCACTTGTCCAGATCAGAAATGAACTTTGCTTCTGAGCTGAAGGCTCAATTGCTATGAAGGGAAGAAGGACAGCTAGCTGCCTAGGGCCTGATTACAGCTGGAACCTCCCAAAGGACAGAGCAACATGTCATCAGCCTGGGCCAGCCCAGACCACCAAGCCAGAGCTCAAGGGTGTGGTGCTTTCTCCTCCCTCCCTACCTAGGGCAGCTTCCTTTGACAGCACACTTGCTGCTTCAAATTTCTAACAAATATCGATCATTCTTTCAAACAACAGAAGGGGTCAGAATGAGCTATATAAGATTTTTTCAAAAGAATTTTCTTTCTACAAATAAATAGAGGAACGGCTGAATGAGAAAATTACACTAAGGAATACGGAAATAAACTGAAATGGAAGCTTCAAAAAACGAGAAGAGAGCATCCTCTACTTTAGACAAAAAAAAAAAATCTTCACTAATTCAAAAGAAAATTAATGTGGCAGAGAAATTACACGCTCTCTGCCACATTAGAGTAGAATATGCTTATAATAGAATATGCTCATAGTAGAATATGCTCATGGTAGAATGTGCTCATGGTAGAATACGCTCATGGTAGAATATGCTCATGGTAGAATATGTTCATAGTAGAATATGCTCATAGTAGAATATGCTCATAGTAGAATACACTCATGGTAGAATATGCTGATGGTAGAATATGCTCATAGTAGAATGAATATGCTCATGGGGTATCCACTGCAGATTTCTTCCCAGTTGGCCTCTAGTTGGTCCAAGCAGACCCCCCCAAGCCTTGATTGTCAGAAGGGAACATCACCGTCCTGGTTGAGAAGAGGAAACAATGGCCATAAAAGGCTCAAGCTTCCAAGATATATAAAGTTCCTCACCAGGGTCTCATAATGTACAGCCTCCCTGGCTCTGCCATCTCCTCTCCTCCACTCTCGAGCTCACCTCCTCCTCCCTCTGTGGACAATCTCCTTTGTCTCCCCTTCTTTCCTGCCACTAATTTGTCACTAGACAAATTAGAATAGTTAAATTGAAAAAACCAGAGATTTCACAAATCCACAAATTCCTGAGTAGGTGCTACCAAAAAAAAAAAAAATCTTCCTTTAGCTACTTGTCCCATGAGAAGAAAACAAATCTATTAAAAGTTATAAATTACTGTCACAGAATAAACAAAAGCTGTTCTTGACCTACTCTTTCCACTAGTTCTGACACTTCCCAACATCCCCAAGCCAAAGCATTCCAAACCATCGTATTTACATTCTCAGGGCCTGTGGTCAGCTATGATTTCGATTATTCAGATTATATATTCTCAGGACCAAACAATTTTGTTTAATTTAATCTAACACCTAGACGCATTATGCACATGGAAGGTATTTTGTCTTTTTTATTAAATTTGTTGGCTGGGCACGGTGGCTCATACCTGTAAACCCAGCATTTGGGAGGCGAAGGCAAAGTGGGCAGATTGCTTGAGCCCAGGAGTTAAAAACTAGCCTGAGCAACATGGCAAAACTTCGTCTCTATAAAAAAAAAATATATATCTATAAAAATTAGCCAGGCATGGTGGCACGTGCCTATGGTCCCAGCTACTGAGGAGGCTGAGGTGTGTGGATCGCTTGACCCTGGGAGGCAGAGGTTGTAGTGAGCCATGATTGCACCACTGCACTCCATCCTGGGTGACAGAAGAAGACCCTGTCTCAAAAAACAGACAAAAATTTATAAAATGCCATGGGGCTCCAAAAAATTTTGTAAAAGTACCACAAATGAACACATACATCCAGGCCAGGCGTGGTGGCTCATGCCTGTAATCCCAGCACTTTGGGAGGCTGAAGTGGGCAGATCATCTGAGGTCAGGAGTTCGAGACCAGTCTGGCCAACATGACGAAACCCCATCTCTACTAAAAATATAAAAATTAGCCCAGCATGGTGGTGCACGCCTGTAGTCCCAGCTACTCGGGAGGCTGAGGCACTAGAATCACCTGAATCCGGTAGGCGGAGGTTGTGGTAAGCTGAGATTGCACCACTGCACCGCAGCCTGGCTGACAGAGTAAGCTTGTGTCAAAAGAAAAGAAAAGAAAGAGAGAGAGAGAGAAAGGAAAGAAAGAAAGAAAGGAAAGAAAGGAAGAAAGAAAGAAAATGTACATCCAGAGAGGGGCATACATTTCTATGAACTAAATGCTATTTGTCTGCTTTTTTTTGCTTAGATAAAATGTTTTTTATCTAATCAATGCCATGGCTCATGGCCTTTCATGACAGATGTGTTCATCTACCCCTTCTAATGATTATATGGAAATAAAAGAAAAGTTATTTTGTTTTAAAGTAAAATTTTATCATTATGTCCATCAGGTTCACTAGACAAATTAGAATAGTTAAATTAAAAAATCCAGAGATTTCACAAATTCCCAAATTCCTCAGTAGGTGCTACAAAAAAAAAAAAAAATCTTCCTTTAGTTTAGCTACTTGTCCCATGAGAAGAAAACAAATCTGTTAAAAGTTATTAATTACTGTCACAGTAGAAACAAAAGATTGTCCTTTCTTTTCTTCCAGAGTAAGGACCACTTACCTTATAGTTTGCTACAATGGCAAGCACTAGGCCACCTACCTTACAAACATCATTTCTTTTGCTGAGATGAAGTCTCACTCTGCTGCCCAGGCTGCAGTGCAGTGGCCTGATCTCTGCTCACTGCAACCTCCGCCTCCCTGGCTCAAGTGATTCTCATGCCTCAGTCTCCCGAGTAGCTGGGATTACAGGCGCCCGCCACCACGCCCAGCTAATTTTTGTGTTTTTAGTCAAAATGGGATTTCACCATATCTACCAGGCTGGCCTCAAACTCCCGATCACAGGTGATCCGCCCACCTCAGCCTCCCAAAGTGCTCGGATTACAGGCCTGGCCTGAGCCACTGTGCCTGGTCAACATCATTTCCATTAACTCTCACAACAAGACTTACTTTCTTTCTTTCTCCCTTTCTCCCTTTCTCCCTTTCTCTCTTTCTCTCTTTCTCTTTTTCTCTCTTTCTCTTTCTCTCTCTCTCTCTCCTTCCTTCCTTCCTTCCTTCCTCCCTCCCTCCCTTCCTTCCTTTCAGATGGAGTTTCGCTCTGTTGCCCAGGTTGGAGTGCGAAATCGGCTCACTACAACCTCCGCCTCCCAGGTTCAAGTGATTTTCCTGCCTCAGCCACCTGGGTAGCTGGAATTACAGGCGTCTGCCACCACACCTGGCTAATTTTTGTATTTTTAGTAGAGACGGGGTTTCGCCATGTTGGCCAGGCTGGTTTCGAACTCCTGGCCTCAAACAATCCACCCGCCTCAGCCTCTCAAAGTGCTGGGATTGCAGGCGTGAGCCACCGCGCCCGGCCACAGCACTTTCAAGAGCACGCTTTGTCCCATCTTAAAGTTAAGAAACTTAGGTTTAGAAAGAGTAAGGTTCCAAATGCCAAGTAAGTGGAGCCAGGAAGTAAAACCCTTAACTGCCTCCCAGGAAGGCTGCATTTATGGACCTTCAAAGGCATATCGCCATAACTAAAAATCAACTGGAGGCCAGACGCAGTGGTTCACACCTGTAATCTCAGCATTTTGGAAGGCTGAGGCGGGCGGATCACCTGAGGTCAGGAGTTCGAGACCAGCCTGGACAACACGGTGAAACCTCATCTCTACTAAAAGTACAAACATTAGCCCCCGCATGGTGGCGCACAATTGTAGCCCCAGCTACTCGGGAGGCTGAGGCAGGAGAATCGCTTGAACCTGGGAAATGGAGGTTGCAGTGAGCCGAGATCGCATCGCTGCACTCCAGTCTGGGTGACAGAGCGAGACTCTATCTCAAAAAAATGAAATAAAAATAAAAATAAAAATCAACTGGAGAAGGAAAGGGGGTTGGGGAGCATCCTCTGAATATATAAAGGCAGCCATTCACCGTAGGATAGGAGGTAGAAGGAAATGCTGTTTGTTGATGGTTCTTTTCCAGAGAGGAAGAGAGGGGAGAGGAAGAGCGGAACAGGTGGGGAGCCTGCCGTAAGACCCCGCAGTGGGGCCAGGTGGTCCTGCACCCTGTATTCCCACTTTGGCTGGGGCCAGCCCAGAGCCCAGGCCAACAGGTAATGCACCAGCCATGCTCACTCGGTCCTACTGGGTCCAACCTTTCCCTGCGTGGTACCAAACCTAAAGCCAGCTTCCCTCTCCTTGCAAAACAAAGCCCCAAGCCTGGCACCACTGCTTCTCTGCCTCCTAGCCAAAAGGTTTTCATGATTTCATGACATTAGTTTAAATCTAAAACTAAATGTACGTTTTATTTTTTTAAATAATTTCATGAAAATCTCCTGAAGTGCTTACAGTGGAGACGTACAAAAAATTGATTCGGGAATCAGCAGTGCGAGGGGGAGACGGCTTAATCTCTTCTATTTAAAGGCTTCTGGAACCTCACGGGGCTCTGGGACAGGGGCGTGTTTAGAAAAAAGGCAGGATGTGTCAGATTTCTTCTGACTCTTCCTCCCCGGGGGAGCAGGAGCGAATTGCTTGCTTGCTTGCTCTTAAAACTAGCACACACAGCCCCACACCAAGTTCCCGGGAAGTGGCCAGCCCAAAAATCCTGTTTCCCTGGAGATGTGCCATGCTTTACAGTGCAGGAAACAGGGACAGTACAAGCTGACAAATCCTATTTCTAAAAGAGCATCCCACACGCGGAGGAGGTTCGCTCTCCATCGCCACTAGGAAGAATGAAGTAAAAAGCAGGAGGAGGCTCCGTTTGTCACGGGAAGATTATCCAACTCAAACCTCCCATGTGCAGACTCTGCCTCCCGCGCCCGCCCCCTCACCTTGTTGGTAAGGTAAGAAGCCAGGTAGCAGGTACAAAAGGTGAGGCCGACCAGGGACCGCCTCACGCACATCTGTCGACTCGTCCCCTTCCTGGGGTCCAGCTGTGCCTACCCAAACCCCCTGGCCGCAGCCCGACCCCGGCAGCAGCAACAGCAACAGCTGCAGCCCCGAGACGGCCACGTGGCTCCGAGCTCCGCCAGTCAGCGCGGGGACCGCCCCCGCCGTCTGCCTCCTTAAAGGGGCCGCGCCGGCGAAGGCCCGGCAGCCTGGGGACGGGCAGGGAGGCACCCAGCCGGTGGTCTGTCTGCAACCATGGCTGGCCTGGGCTGCGACAACCGGTACAGGAAGGTCAGACAGTCATCCTTCTTTTAAAAAGTAGAAAGTGGCAGAAGAGGAAAGAAGCATACCGCAGTTCACAATACCCCATCACTGTTTAAAGAAAAATGTTCATTGCTATCTCTATATCATAAGACCAAAATATTACCCGTGCTTCACTGAATTTTCCCAATTTTCTCCACTGAGTCTGTAGCGCTTTGGCAAATGACACAAAAAAGGTAACAACAACAAATGTTCATTTAAAAGAGGGAAGGTGAAGGAGGAAAGAACTGAAATTTAGTATAGGTTTTTAAAATTTTGTTTGTAGTTAAGTCATTCCATTCCGTTGACATTTCTATAAATTAAGAATCCTTTCCCAAAGTAGAGTTTCAAGCATAGCTCCTATTGCTATTCCTATTCCTAGTCTCTAGTGTGGAAAATTGGACTCATGAGGCTTCCGGCAAATATTAGTAAACCATGCAAGAAAATCTATTGATGGACTTAGACAATAGCAAGAAGTGCCAGTGTTCTCTGCCTGTAGAAACACACAGATTTTCAGAAACACCCACACACAGGGAAACTATCACCTTAAGCCACAGCAAATGTCCTCCTGGCCCTCGGTGCTGGAGCAGTGGATGGGAAATGACACACCAACCTTTACGTAATTTTTCTGTTTTTCAGAGGCATGCCTTTTTTCTCTCTGCTCCCTCCAGCGTTGAGGGACGGCTGACCACGGCGTGTCCCCTTGAAGCCACTCCGCAGCCACCACTGTCTCATCGCAGTCCTTTGCCTCTGCTCACTTTTCCACAGGTCTCTTCCTGGGCCTACTGGTTGGTCTGCAGAGGGGATCAGCATATAGAGATGGAGGTGGACTGGTCACCCCTTCCCTCCCTTTTCTCCCACAGTCTCCTTCAAACCACTTGTACCGATGGATATAGCTTTCTCTACTCAGACTGGATGATATGGTTTGTCTGTACCCCCAAATCTCATCTTGAATTGTAGCTTCCATAATTCCCACATGTTATGGGAAGGACCTGGTGGCAGATAATTGAATCATGAGGGCAGTTTCCCCCGTACTTTTCTCGTGGTAGTGAATAAGTCTCACGAGATCTGATGGTTTTATAAGGGGAAACCTCTTTTGCTTGGCTTCCATTTTTTCTCTCTTGCTGCTGCCATGTAAGATGTGCCTTTTGCCTTCCACCATGATTACGAAGCCTCCCCAGCCCCGTGGAACTGTGAGTCCATTAAACCTCTTTTTCTTTATAAATTACCAAGTCTTGGGTAAGTCTTTATCAGCAGCGTGAAAACAGACTAGTACACGGGGTTATCAAAAAGGAAAAATAGCCGGGTGCAATGGCTCACGCCTGTAATCCCAGCACTTTGGGAGGCCGAGACGGGCGGATCACGAGGTCAGGAGATCGAGACCATCCTGGCTAACATGGTGAAACCCCGTCTCTACTAAAAAATACAAAAAACTAGCCCGGCAAGGTGGCGGGCGCCTGTAGTCCCAGCTACTCGGGAGGCTGAGGCAGGAGAATGGCGTGAACCCGGGAGGCGGAGCTTGCAGTGAGCCGAGATGGCGCCACTGCACTCCAGCCTGGGCGACAGAGCGAGACTCCGTCTCCAAAAAAAAAAAAAAAAGGAAAAATACAGAACAGGAAGAGAGGAGATGAAGCTTCAAATGCACTAAATTTTCCTCTCCATAGAAATAAAATCTTGTAAGAAGTTAACACTTCACAAGGAGGCCCCTTCACAAGACTACACTCAGTTCTCACCCATCGCTCTTGCCCCAGCGTTTGTGTCTCCTTCTCCAAAACACCAGTCTTTAATGACAATTTAAAAAGATCTTTGTGGCCGGGCTTGGTGGCTCATGCCTGTAATCCCAGCACTTTGGGAGGCCGAGGCAGGTGGATCATGAGGTCAAGAGATCAAGACCATCCTGGCTAACATGGTGAAACCCCGTCTCTACTAAAAAAAAACCAAAAAAAATTAGCTGGGCATGGTGGCAGGTGCCTGTAGTCCCAGGTACTCGGGATGCTGAGGCAGGAGAATGGCATGAGCTCGGGAGGCGGAGCTTGCAGTGAGCCAAGATCACACCACTGCACCCCAGCCTGGGAGACAGAGTGAGACTCCGTCTCAAAAAAAAAAAAATCATTGTAACAAGACCAGTAGAGATTTATAAAAGAAAAATTAGCAAACCAATACCACACTCTTCACCACCACTACCCACATAACCAGTGTTAACAGGTTGGTGTATCCTTTTACACTTTCCTCAGTATTCATAGATCAACATATACCCATTTATAAGTCGTTGCCTCACAAAAATGGATCTAGCTATTCACATTGCTAAACAACTTACTTTTACAACTACAGGTCAACACATAGAGATTTAATATTTTTAAAAAGCTGCAGGCATTCCATAGTATGGATATACCATAATGTATTCAAACATTCTGCTGTTGACATAATTATGTTGTTTCTAGTCATTTGCTACAACAAACAAGGCTATAATAAACATCTTTGTACATATGTCTTTACCTCCTGCTGGTTTAATTTCCGTAGAATAGATTGCCAACAGGAGGATTGCAGAATCACAGCGTGTGTGTATTTTCTTAAATCATTACTTTCCACTTCCCTTTACTTTCTGCCTGTAGGAATCCTACTTAGGTCTAGCTCTTCTCAAGCACTTCAGGCATAACTTATTCTCCTCTCTTTTCCAGTACTACTTTTTAATATGTGTTACAGTAATTAGCACCTTACATTTTTTCCATATTGTGGTTCATGAAGAAAATGATAGTATTTGTTCAGAGCCCCAGGCTAAATTGCTGACACTGCTTAGAGTCTGAAATGCCGTCCAGGCCTCCCTGAAGATGAGGAGGAACTCCTGTAACTCTTGCCCAGCCACACCAGTTAAGAAGCTGTATTAGGCCGAGGGTGGTGGCTCAGGCCTATAATCCCAGCACTTTGGGAGGCTGGGGTGGGTGGATCACCTGAGGTCAGGAGTTCGAGGCCAATCTGGCCAACATGGTGGAACCCCATCTCTACTAAAAATACAAAAAATTAGCTGGGCATGGTGGTGTGTGCCTGTAATCCCAGCACTTTGGGATGCCAAGTTGGGCAGATCACTTGTGGTCAGGAGTTCAAGACCAGCCTGGCCAACATGGCAAAACCCCATCTCTATTAAAAATACAAAAGATGCCAGGCGCGGGGGCTCATGCCTGTAATCCCAGCACTTTGGAAGTCCAAAGTGGGTAGATCAGGAGATCGAGACCATCCTGGCTAACATGGTGAAACCCTGTCTCTACTAAAAATACAAAAAATTAGCCAGGCGTGGTGGCGGGCACCTGTAGTCCCAGCTACTCGGGAGGCTGAGGCAGGAAAATGGCGTGAACCCAGGAGGTGGAGCTGGCAGTGAGCCGAGATCGCGCCACTGCACTCTAGCCTGGGTGACAGAGCCAGACTCCGTCTCAAAAAAAAAAAAAAAAGAAGAGCTGGGCATGGTGGTGTGCACCTGCAATCCCAGCTACTTGAGAGGCTGAAGCAGGAGAATCACTTGAACCCAGGAGGTGGAGGTTGCAGTGAGCCAAGATCACACCACTGCACTCCAGGCTGGGTGACAGAGCAAGACCCTTTCCCCCCAAAATTAAAACAATAAAAAGAAGCTGTATTAGAGTCAGGGTATTGCATACCCTCTCTCCTCAGCCACATGGCAGCTCTTGGAGAGCATAGGCGCCCCTCTGCTTAGCTCGGTGCCTTACACAAACTAGATACACTGATAAATGCATGATGAAGGAATCTGTCAACTGAATGACTGCAACAACGAAGTGATGTAGGAATGGGATTTTAAAATGGTAAACAACATGTAACACATGTAATACCAAAAAGGCCTGGAATCCATAACCCAAAAGACACCTACAGTCACCAATTTGCCGCATGAGCATCAAACAACCTCACAGGAGATTGCCTTTAAAGGGATATTGCTATTAAGAGGATAACAACTACAGCAAATGAGTAACTTAAATTGCATTGGCAGAAACACTTTTGTTGGTAAACTTCTTTTTTTTTTTTTTTTTTTAGACGGAGTCTTTCTCTCTCGCCCTGGAGTGCTGGAGTGTAGTGGCCAGATCTCAGCTCACTGCAAGCTCTGCCTCCCAGGTTTACGCCATTCTCCTGCCTCAGCCTCCCGAGTAGCTGGGACTACAGGCGCCCGCCACCTCGCCTGGCTAGTTTTTTGTATTTTTTAGTAGAGACGGGGTTTCACCGTGTTAGCCAGGATGGTCTCGATCTCCTGACCTCGTGATCCGCCCGTCTTAGCCTCCCAAAGTGCTGGGATTACAGGCTTGAGCCACCGCGCCCGGCCTGTTGGTAAACTTCTTTGATAGTTGTTATTGCTTTGTTTCACTATTGTGCAGGCTTTGTACGGTGTTGCCTAAAAAGTAATGAGTATGCCAATTCAGTTCCTAATTAAAGGTATTCATACTATATTAAGTTTAATCTCACTTCTGCTATATAGTATTACTAAAGAAATCTAATCATTCTTTTTCTCTCTCTCTCATTTGAGGTGAGGTCTTGCTCTGTCACCCAGGCTGGAGTGCAGTGGTATAATCTTGACTCACTGCAATCTCTGCCTCCCGGGCTCAAGCTATCCTCCCATCTCAGCCTCCTGAGTAGCTGGACTACAGGTGCGTGCTGCCATGCCCAACTAATTTTTGTGTTTTTTGTAGAGTTGAAGTTTTGCCATGTCGCTTAGGCTGGTATCAAACTCCTGGACTCAAACAGTCTGCCTGCCTCGGCCTCCCAAAGTGCTGCGATTACAGGCATAAGCCACTGTGCCCAGCTGAAATCTAATAGTTCTAATATAAGATTGTAATATTTTGTTATTTAATTTTATTTTAAGTGTAAAAAAATAGGCAGAGTGTGAAATTGGTTTCCAATCAAATGCAGAAATGCCAGTTGAGTGGTATGTATAAACGTATGTGATGGAAGATTATTAACATTGTTTCCGGACATGTCCGGAAATTCCAATGGTTTCAAAACAGAGAAGAAATTGGAAAGAAGTTGAGAGACTATATTAATTAGGATATTTTATAGTGTAAGTCAGAGAACTTCAAACACATATTGGCTTAAATAATAAGAATACATTGATTCATGTAACTGAAAAGTCCAGATAGATAAGGCTTCAAGTATAGTTTGGTCCAGGTATTCAACAATACATGGGGTATCACCAAGAACTTGGGTGACTATGGATCCTGATTTGCTTAAAACACTTCTGATTTATGCTTTTGTCCTAGCATAATTATTAACAGCACCCCTTTCATTCCTACAAGGGTCTTGGTTTGGATGATAAATGGTCACCAACCAAGAACCTAGTTTCTTCCTACTCTTGGCTCTGCTTTCCAGGGCGCCTGGGTTCTCACATGATTACTGCTGCCAGAGTAACCAGGGTGACTTGTGACCCATTCAGCTTCAGAATAAGAGTGAATTTCTCTTACCTCATTCAACAAACAACAAGCCTGTGGTTCCTTAAAACTAGACCATCCCAGGACAAATGCCTACCCAGAAACAATCATGTGATACCCTACCTTGTTTTAACCTGAGTGACTCTCTCCTAGCACAGAGAGAGCCGGACAGACTCCATTTTTAGTTTCTTCACTTGCAGGCCTCTTTCACCTCCCTCCCTTAAGGCATACCTAGTGTAAAACTGACTCAAAGCACGTTCAGGAATGCACCTACTGATAAGATATTGAGGCAAGCTGCACCAGCAGCTCCTGGGGACGCGCTCGGTGGATGGCACCCAAAACCCCTGCATTTATCTCTTTGTGATAGTTTAAGCCCCTGTACCTGGAACTGTTTATTTTTTTGTAACTGCATTTGTAACCACTTAGTTTTTTAACTTTTTGCCAGTTCTGCTTCTGTAAAAATTGCTTCAGCTAAAATCCTCCCTCCCCTATTTAGACCACAGTATGAAAACAAAACTAGCCCCTTCCTCGGGGCTGAGAGAATTTTGGGCGTTAGCTGCCTTTCGGTCGCTGGCTAATAAAGGACTCTTTAATTTGTCTCAAAGTGTGGCATTTCTCTATCACTCGCTTGGTTATAGCAATCACTGTGTCTAAGATAATTTAGACTTCTTTAGTTACAGGATTAAAGTTTACAAAATTATTTAGAGATTGTATAGCCAGCAAATAAAGAACTAATGATTTGTTTTCCCTAAGTAAACTGCTTATCAAACTGTATTATCCAAGCAAACACCGGATGTATAGTCTCTACATCAAAGGTAAATAAACTTTTGGAAAAGATAAATACAGCTTAAATCAGATAAATAGCATAAAGCATAAATCAGATAAATAAAGAGTTATATTTCCTTGAAGTTACTTTGGGAAACTTATTTCAGAGCTAAATAGTCTTTACAAAGAAAATTTTTGCCCAGTAGAATTTGCTTGAAATCCATGGTTGGTATTTACCTGAGATTTCTCTGAGCTCTTTCAGCAGAAGAGCAAATTCAATTCAGGCCTTATTATTTCCTAATCATTGCTTAACTTGTTTTCTTTTACAAATTTTGCGTACCAAGCGGGAACAACCAGAACAGTGAGTCATGAAAATTGATATTGACATTAGCAGTAAAAGTGCTGAAAGATATTGCCAGAGGTATTGATTTTTCCAAAGCTGTATTATTCTGTTCCACAGAGACTGAGTTAAAACAAAATCAGCAGATTTTACATTGACAAACCATAGCTGTTAATGTAAGATTGAAGTAAAAACTCTCTATGCACATGAAAATATGTACTTGTATTATACATTGAGATGTTTGAGACCAGAGAGGCATTATCTTTAATTAATTAATTAATTAATTTTTTTTTTGAGACGGAGTCTCGCTCTATCACCAGGCTGGAGTACAATGGCACGATCTTGGCTCACTGAAACCTCCATCTCCTGGGTTCAAGCGATTCTCCTGCCTCAGCCTCCCGAGTAGCTGGGACTACAGGCACCTGCCACCACACCCAGCCAATTTTTTTTTTTTTTTGTATTTTTTAGGAGACGGGGTTTCACCATGTTGGCCAGGATGGTCTCAATCTCTTTTTTTTTTTTTTTTCTTGAGATGGAGTCTCGCTCTATGCCCAGGCTGGAGTGCAGTGGCGCAATCTCGGCTCACTGCAAGCTCTGCCTCCCGGGTTCATGCCATTCTCCTGCCTCAGCCTCCCAAGTAGCTGGGACTACAGGCGCCCACCATCAAGCCCGGCTAATTGTTTTATATTCTTTTTAGTAGAGACGAGGTTTCACCGTGTTAGCCAGGATGGTCTCGATCTCCTAACCTCGTGACCCACCCACCTTGGCCTCCCAAAGTGCTGGGATTACAGGCGTGAGCCACCGTGCCCCAGCCATTAATTTATTTTTTGATAATATATTCATAAATGCTCAATAAATGTTTATTGAATGAAAAAAGAGGGAAGCTTGGATGAAATAATGACTTGTGGGATTTTTCCTCCACAAATCTTTTTTTAATAATAAATTTTAACGATGGCACACATGCAGAATTCTCAAAAGATGGCAGAAGCAATAGCATACATTTTGAAACTCCTTAAATCACCCTTAAAAAAACAGAGCAAATATAAATATCTCCTGTGAATATAGGTGCAAAAATCCTCAACCGAACACTAGCAGAAGGAATTCAGCAACATGGAAAAGGAATATACAGCTTGACCAAATGGGACTTATCCCAGGAATGCAATGTTTGTTTAACCTACAAAAACCAATTAATACAATACACAATATCTAATAAAGGATAATTTATTATATTGATACCTAGACATAGATAAGGCATTTGACAAAATTCAACACCCCTTCACAATAAAAACATTCAGAAGCTAGAAATAGGAGGGAACTTCCTCAATATCATACAAGGCTTCTATAAAAAACCACAGCTTAACATCATAGCTAATGATGAAAGAGGGTTTTCCTCCTTAAGATCAGAAGCCAGACTAGAAATAACCACCTTGTCACTTCTATTCAACATTGTGTTGGAGGCTCTAGCCAGGACAATAAGGCAAGGAAAAATAAATAAAAGGCATCCAGATTTCAAAAGAAGAGATAAAACTATCTCTAATACAGAAGACAAAATTTCACGTATAGAAAACCATAAAGAATACACTAAAACACTGTTAGGACTAGTAGATGAATCCAGCAAGTTGTAGAATGCAAGATCAATATACAAAAATCGATTATATTTCTATACACTTGCAATGCACAATCTGAAAATAAAACTAAGGAATCAGTTTTATTTAAAATATCATACAAAACAATACTTAGGAAAAATTGGCAGAATGAATGCAAAATTTATTATCTGACAACTATTAAATATTTTTGAAGGGCATTAGAGAAGACCAATTGAATTAACTAATACATAAATAAAATTAAACAGAAAAATATCCCATGCTTATGGATTGGAAGACTGGATATTATTAAGATGACAATAATCCCCAAGTTGATCTACAGATTCAGTACAGTCCCAATCAGAATTCTAGCTGGTTTATCTTTCTCTGCAGAAATTAACTGATCCTAAAATTCATACAGAAATTAAAGAGACCCTTTATAGCTAAAAATCTTGAAAGAGAAGAACAAAGTTAAGGGATTCACAGTTCTTAATTTCAGAGATTATTACAAAGCTACACTAAAGACAGTATGGTGCTGGCAAAAGGGTACACATATAGACCAACGGAATAGAATTGAAATCCCTCACATTTATGGTCAACTGATTTTTGACAAGACAATCCAATGGACAAAGAACAGCACTTTTAAACAAATGATGCTAGAAGCCGGGCACAGTGCTTCACACCTGTAATCTCAGGACTTTGGGAGGCCAAGGCAGGAGGATCACTTGAGCCTAGGAGTTTGAGACCAGCCTTGGCAACATGGTGAAACCCCATTTCTACAAAATATAAAAATAAAAATGTAGCCAGGTGTGGTGGCGCACACCTCCCAGTTACTCAGGAGGCTGAGGCAAGAGAATTGCTTGAGCCTAGGAGGTCAAGGCTCTTGTGAGCCATGATTGTGCCACTGCACTCCAACCTGGATGACACAGCAAGACTCTGTCTTAAATAAATAAAAATGAATTCCCTTTTGTTTATCCCTTATAGTCAGATCATTATATATCAATTTTAAAAGATACTATGCAGTAAAGGGAGTAAAACAAAATCTTTGTTATTAAAAATGGCAATGGGTTAGATAGGCTTGAGAACTGCTGAGTCCCAGCTGACCTTAACTGAACCATATCTGTAACATTTCATCTAGTAATCTTATGAAACTACTCAGTAGTCACTAAATATACTATGGGCTTTCTTGCCCCTATGCCTAGTCTTAGGCTGTTCTTCCACCCAAACTAGTGGTACAGCTTCTCCCCAACCTTCATGACCTACTTTGGTGCCATGCAGCCTTTCCAGATCTCACTACCCCGCAATGAATCCTGAAATGTTTGTGTCTATAGCTGTCATTTGGAAATAAATCATGCACTCTTTGAGGCAGAAGTGTTGTATTGTGATTTAATGTTATTGTGTGACTATTGTTCTGTCTCCAAGTGCAATCTCACAGTTCTTTGTTTTTCCCAAAGGACTTTGGGGGCTCCTAGGTAGTTAATAGATAGTTGTTAATTGCCTGAAACAGCTATTTGCAGAATAGACTTATTTCAATATTAAAAACTAAAGAGCCTTATTTCTATTCTCTTTAGAGACCAAAGAATCTGCTGGTTCATGTGTTTGGGCAGGGCAGATTCTCGAATAGTTTCATTCCTGCTGAGAACCAGTGAGTTTGGCCGGGCGCAGAGGCTCACGCCTATAATCCCTGCACTTTGGGAGGCCAAGGTGGGCGGACCACGAGGTCAGGAGATTGGGACCATCCTGGCTAATGCAGTGAAACCCCGTCTGTACTAAAAAAAAAAATACAAAAAAAAAATTAGCCGGGCGTGGTAGTGGGTGCCTGTAGTCCCAGCTACTCGGGAGGCCGAGGCAGGAGAATTGGCGTGAACCCAGGAGGCAGAGCTTGCAGTGAGCCGAGATCGCGCCACCACGCTCCAGCCTGGGCGACAGAGCAAGACTCCGTCTCAAAAAAAAAAAAAAAGAGAGAGAACCAGTGAGTTTATCAGCAGAGAAGACAGGGAGTAGGAGCTGGAGCCAAAACCTCTAAACATTGTGCTTACTCTGCCTGACAGCAAAATGGCCATTTCCCCATTGAAGAATTCTCTATTAAATCCCAGCTACTCAGGAGGCTGAGGCAGATGAATCACATGAACCTGGGAGGCGGAGGTTGCAGTGAGCCGAGATTGCACCATTGCACTCCAACATGGGCGACAGAGTAAGACTCTCTTCTAAAAACAAACAAACAAACAAACAACAAAAAAAATTACGTCCACAGCCATTATAAATCACATAATTCATTCTGTGTTACATCAGGCTCTCCAGCTTTCAGCTTTCTGATACAGGAATAACAATATCCACCATAATCATTTTAAGAATTGGCCAGGAGTGGTGGCTCATGCCTGTAATCCCAGCACTTTGGAAGACCAAGATAGGAGGATCACTTCAGCCCAGGAGTTCAAGACCAGCCTGAGCAACATAGCGAGACCCATCTCTACCAAAAATTTAAAAGTCAGCCAGGCGTGGTGGCACGTGCTTTACTTCCAGCTATTCAGGAGGCTGAGGTGGGAGGATGACATAAGCCCATGAGTTCCAGGTTCCAAGCTGAGTGACAGAGGGAGACCCTATCATGAAAACAAAGCAAAACAAAAAGTAAAACCTAATGAACTAATGTATTTGAAATGTTTAAACACATAGTAAGCATTTAATAAATGGTAGTTATGATGATGGCTACTAAGTTTTTGTTTTCAGCCCCTATTTTTTCTCATAAACTCTAGACTGCCTCATTGGCCACTTTCAAACAGCATCCATACAGTTTGTTCATTTGCAAATATGTATTGAGTGCCTACTATATGCCAGCCACCATACGAGGCACTGGTTTACAATAGTGAACACAATTCCTGCTCTCCTGGGAGGGGGGAAAAAAGAACAGATAGACAAATAAGTGTGCATTTACAGTTTTTGATAGCTGCTGTGTTCCATAAACAACCTAACTGTGACATGTATAATACAAAATTAATTCTATCATCTTCCCTTCAGACCAGATCTCCAGGCACCGCCTTCCACCCAGTCAACCAATCAAAAAATGGAAGTTATTTCAGACTTCTTGACCTCCATTGAGATGTCTGCCTCCCATCCTGCCCTGCCCGCATCTGGCACTGCCAACATCGGCACCAAAACCCAAGAATCAAATCTTGGAAATAAGAGGAATTGGATCAAAGTTGGAATAAAGAAAGAAAAGGTTTCTGAGACTTGAAATTAGACTGAAGGTATTAACACATTTAAACACTGTGTGGGCCGGGCGTGGTGGCTCACATCTGTAATCCCAGAACTTTGAGAGGCCGAGGCAAGTGGGTCACCTGAGGTCGGGAATTCGAGACCAGCCTGGTCAATGTGGCAAAACTCCGTCTCTTAAAAAAAAGAAAAAAAAAAAAATTAGCCGGGCGTGGTGTTGGGCACCTGTAATCCCAGCTACTCGGGAGGCCGAGGCCAGAGAATCGCTTGAACTTGGGAGTCGGAGGTTGCAGTGAGCCGAGATTGCGCCACTGCACTCCAACCTGGGCTACAGAGTGACATTCTGTGACAAAAAAAAAAAACAAAAAAATCTATTAGCTGGGTGTGGTGGCACATGCCTGTAGTCCCAGTTACTCAGGAAGCTGAGGCAGAATTGCTGCTTGAACCTGGGAGGCGGATGTTGCAGTGAGCCGAGATTGTGCCACTGCACTCCAGCCTGGGTGACAGAGCAAGACTCTGTGTCAAAACCAAAACCAAAAAAGTCTTGGACCTGGACCTTTCCTGCATTCTCCAACCCATTCTTTCACTTTGTGCCTGTTGAGCCCTGCATCTGACCATGCCAAATCACCTGGTCTTTTCTGAGGTACCCTGAAGACTGCTCCCCTTGTACAGAAGGTCCCGCTCTACCTTACAGCCCATCTCACCAATGCCTGGTCATCTTGTGAGGCTGAGACCAAGTGTCATCTATTCTAAGGAATCCTTCCTGACATCTGGGTAGATCTGACCTCTTCCGGCCAGGCGCGTTGGCTCACGCCTGTAACCCCAGCACTTTGGGAGGCCAATGTGGGCGGATCACGAGGTCAGGAGTTGGAAACCAGTCTGTCCAACATGGTGAAACACCGTCTCTACTAAAAATACAACAATTAGCCAGGCTCAGTGGCATGCGCCTATAGTCCCAGCTACTCGAAAGGTTGAGGCGGAAGAATCGCTTGAACCCAGGAGGCGGAGGTTGCAGTGAGCCTAGATCACGCCACTGCACTCTAGCCTGACGACAGAGCGAGACTCCGTTTCAAAAAGAAAAGAAAAGAAAAAAGTTAAAAAAAATCTGACCTCTTTCTCCTTTACATTCAAAACAAAACAAAATTCAGATTCCTAGTTTTATTTTCGACTTCCTGTCCTTTTCTGATATATCCCCCAAATAGTCTCTCACTGGTACATTTTTGTCATACACTGCATCTCAGCTTTTCTTTCCGGTCTGCTCTTTTCCTTCTTTTTTTTTTTTTTTTTTTTTTTTTTTTGAGACGGAGTCTCGCTCTGTTGCCCAGGTTGGAGTGCAGTGGCATGGTCTCAGCTAATTGCAACCTTCACCTCCCTGGGTCAAGTGATTCTCCTGCCTCAGCCTTCTGAGTAGCTGGCATTACAAGTGTGTGCCACCACACCCGGCTGATTTTTGTATTTTTAGTAGAGACGGGGTTTCACCATGTTGGCCAGGCTGGTCTCAAACTCCTGACCTCAGGTGATCCACCCGCCTTGGTCTCCCAAAGTGCTGGGATTACAGGCATGAGCCACCACGCCCAGGCCTCTCCTACTTTTTTCCTAACCAGAATTGAGAAGTCCATTTCTATTAATAGTTACACCCTTTTGTCTTCAACTACTTATCCTCCAATTAAATCCTTTGAACACTAAGAAGGAACACAATTTCCACACACATTCATATATATAGGCAACATTTGCCAAGCACACGTCTGTACCCTATCATATGGCTAAAGTTTGCCTTACTGCAAGAGGAGTGTTTGGAGGATTCAGAACATGTTTTCACCTGGAATGGAAAGGAGGCAAAGATTGCATGCTAATGGAAATCATTAAGATCAGTAACCCAGGGCTCTCAAGTATGGACAGAGATACTGACTCGGAACTGAGATTTAGGGAAAAGAGTTATTCAGTACCTATTTCTAGTATGTTTGAATATACAACATGTAGACAGTGTATTGTTTATAGTTGAAATATAATGTACAACTAGTCCAGTTCCCAAACCGATTGTCTGGGTTCACCCCTTATTAGCTTTGCCATTTGTTATCTGTGTGACCTCAACTAAATTACTTTACCTCTCTGTGCCTCAGTTTCAATATCAGTAAAATAGAGATAATGACAGAATTTAGCTCTCAGGGTAATTTTGAGGACTAAAAAGTTCATGAAAGATTTGAAGAGTGCATTGATATACCAAGTGAAATGCAATGCTTCGTTATCTTTTAAATGGTCATTTTATTAGAATTTCTGTACAAAATACAGAATCAAAACTATCATTATGCAGTCTTATTTTTGTTCACTGTTACATAACACATTTTACACATTTTCCGCATTCCACGCCCCGCCCCCCAACAACCACCACCACAAACTCCGACCGTCCTCTCCAGGCCTTTTCCCTCTATAAACCTGCCATTTTCTGTCTCCCAAGTCATCCCAGTTTAGAACTGCTCCAGGAAATAATGAATGAACAGAGAAAGCCTAGTTTATTTATTTACAATCCACTAGTCTAATCTAGTTTAGATCCAGCTGCAGTCTCGGGGTGCCAAGGAGGAAAGAAGGAGATGGCAGTGCGGGGACAGGGCAGAGCCTGGGCCAAAGGAAGCCACACCCAGTTCTTGCCACGCCCTGCCCGACATAGGCAACGTGACCCCAAGCGACAGCCAGCTGATCCTTGCTTCCCCCAGCCCGGCGGTCAGCGGCCGGAAGTAGCCGGCCCGGGGGCGGGGAAAGGTGCCTTAAGGAGGAGCTAGGGGCGTGTGCCCAATTGCAAGCGACTGTCCTAGCGAAGAGGGCGGAAGAGGAGAGATCCAGTTCCGGACGCGGCCGCCGCAGTCGCCGCCATCTGTCACCTCCGCTCCGGCATCAGCAGCCAATCGTCCCTGCCCCGCCTGTCTCCTCGGCGGAGCCTGCTTCCCATCTTGCCACCCCTCTGCTCTGTTCTTGTCTCTGCCTTCATCCCCGAATGGATCTGGTAGGAGTGGCATCGCCTGAGCCCGGGCCGGCAGCGGCTTGGGGACCCAGCAAGGTAAGTGGCAGAGGAGGCTGGAGTACTTGCCTTGGTCACACGGGCTGGTTCTCTCGGAAGGCTCGGAAAGGGCGGCTTCGTGGGCGACTCGGGAAGTTCTGGGGCGGGACCCTGCCGACCTTGGCAAGGGGGCACTGGCCGCGGGGGTGCCGGGGTGGGGATGGAGGGAGCGGAAAGAGGGGCGGAGGGCGGCTGGATCTCCCAAATGCCACCTTGAGTGGTTAAGGCTCTCTATTTCTTCAGCGTACTTTCTGTGTCACCGTAGCACGTATTTGAGCAGTACTGGCTTACACACGCTGATAGTGGAGGGGAAACAAGCACGATCTTGTTTTTCACGGGCCAAGTGAGTCAGCCGAATACACAGCTAGCCAGACAGAAAGTTGGTTTAGGGAGCTGTTTACTTAATTTGTCAAGTGTGGTTATCCCAGTTCGGAAATTTCTTGTTTTTGAAGTAGTAAAAGATAAAACCCAGGCGCACCCTCCTCCCTCGATGCTAATATTCATGTGCACGCCACGGACTGTAAAGTGGTTATGAATTTCATGATCTGCGTAAGTTTTGACGTTTAAACTTTTTCATAGAATGGCAAACTAAAGACCTTTATTTCACATTTACTTTCTGGTTTCCAGGCAGGTCTTTTTCATGATACTTTGATTATATGGATGAAAATACTTTTCTGCCATTTTATGGAGGGTCTGCTTGAGAGCGGAGTGCTTCCACTGGGATTTTTTGTTCCACAAATTAAGGTCGTGAAGGAGTCTAGCATTTTTAGCTTCATAATTGTTCTTTACATGCTAACACAGAATATTTGTTCCCATTTAAAAGGTCACCTGTAAAACTTATTAGATCTTCAGGCTAGGTCTTAACAGGAAAAGGGGTCAATAATTAGCTATTAAGTAAAGGAAAGTTAATTTTATAAAAGTTCTCATACAACTGTTGGAAGAATCTGAGATACTGCATTGACAAATGTGGTTACCATCTGCATGTTATTTTGTGTATTTTTCCTTAAAGCCTTGTTTACAAGGTCAAGATTAGTAGACATAAAAGGATGAAATCAGTAGACAGGCTAGTATTATAAATATATACTTTGTATGTTAAAGTCCTTCAGTTAAGCATTGGTAAAGGCTGATAAAAATGTCAAATGAGACAAACTGTATTCAGAATACATCCTAATCTCAGAACAAATTTCACTTACAAAACTAATTCAGTAATAAAATATTTAACAGTCATATTTTTATTTAAGTGTACATCGTCAGAACTATACAGTTCCATTTTCATTGTGCAACAAAAATGCTTCTGGGATTTATAGATGCTGTCTATTGGGAGGACAGTGTTTTGAAAGGCAAAACAATTAGAAACAGGCTGAAAGTACTATCATTAATCCTTTTTTTCTCTAACCTTTTGGAAAACCAAAGTGACAGAAGCCTACATGGAGGAGGTGAAGATTTGAGGAGGGTTTTGAAAAATGGAAGGATTCTCAAAACTTTTTAGTCAGTACTTTTTTCTTTCTTTCCTTTCCTTCCTTTCTTCTTCTCTCCCCTCCTCTTCCCCCCTCCCCGCTCCTCTCCTCTCCTCCCTCCCCTCTCCCCTCCCCTCCCCTCTTTCATTTGAGATGGAGAGGTGCTCTATCGCCCAGGCTGGAGTACTGTGGTTTGCTCCCAGCTCACTGCAACTTCTGCCTCCCGGGTTCAAGCAACTCTTGTGACTCAGCCTCCTGAGTAGCTGGAATTACAGGCACCCACCACCACGCCCAGCTAATTTTTGTATTTTTAGTAGAGACGAGATTTCACCGTATTGGCAAGGCTGGTCTCAAACTCCTGACCTCAAGTGATCCGTGCGCCTCAGCCTCCCAAATTGCTGGGATTACGGGCGTGAGCCACCGTGCCCAGCCTCTTCCTTTTTCTTTTCTTTCCTTTTTTTTTTTTTGAGACAGAGTCTTACTCTGTCACCCAGGCTGGAGTGCAGTGTCGCGATCTGGGCTCACTGCAAGCTCCACCTCCCAAGTTCAAGCTATTCTCCTGCCTCAGCCTCCCGAGTAGCTGAGATTACAGGCGCCTGCCACCACGCCTGGCTAATTTTTTGTATTTTCAGTAGAGGCGGGTTTCACTGTGTTAGCCAGGATGGTCTCGATCTCCTGACCTTGTGATACGCCTGCCTCGGCCTCTTTCTTTTTTAATTAAGACAGGGTCTCACTCTGTCACCCAGGCTGGAGTGCAGTGGCATAATCACAGTTCACACTGCACCTTGACCTGGCAGGCTCAAACAATCCTCCCACCTCAGCCTCCTGATTAGCTGGGACTACAGGCCAGTGCCACCACACTTAGCTAATTTTTGTTTTTTGGTTTTTTTTTGAGACAGAGTCTCGCTCTGTCACCAGGCTGGAGAGCAGTGGTGCGATCTTGGCTCACTGCAACCTCCACCTCCTGGGTTCAAACGATTCTTCTGCCTCAGCCTCCCGAGTAGCTGGGACTACAGGTGCGTGCCACCATGCCCAATTAATTTTTGTATTTTTAGTAGAGATGGAGTTTCACCATGTTGGCCAGGATGGTCTCGATCTCTTGACCTTGTGATCTTCCTGCTTTGGCCTCCCAAAGTGCTGGGATTACAGGTGTGAGCCACTGTGCCCGGCTAATTTTTGTGTTTTTTTGTAGAGATCGGATTTCACCATGTTGCCTAGGCTGGTCTTGAACTCCTGGGCTCAAGCAGTACCCCACCCCCTTTCACCTGGCCTCTCAAAATGTTAGGATTACAGGTGTGAGCCACCATGCCTGGCCCGGGCTTCTTTATACTCTTAAAAATTGAGGACCCCAAATGTCTTTTGTTTACATTGATTATATCAATTGATATTTATCATATCTGAAATTAAAACTGAGAAATAGAAAAATTTTAAGTCATTTAAAAGTCATGCTAGTCTGATGGTAGTGGGTTATCAGAACTTATTACTTTAATGTCACTAAAGTTGATATACAACCTCCCCACTGCTAAATTTAGCTGGCTTAAACAAAAAAAGTCATATGTTAACATAAATAACATTTTTATATTTAAAGAAAACTTAGAAAAATAGATTAGAACATATGAGAAAAGTAGAAAAAGAAAACAAACAAAAAAATTGAGTTGAGATCTTACTGTGTTGCTCAGGCTGGTCTGGAACTTGTGGCCTCAAGCAGTCTTCCCACTTTGGCCTCCCAAAGTGCTAGAATTACAGGTGTGAACCACCACACCTGGCCAAAAGAAAACAAATCTGAAAACAAAAATTAGTGAACAGTATTTTATATGTTTGCAAATCTCTAACATCTGAGTTATTAGAAGACATCTGGATTCTTCTGTCTTCTTTTTTCATTCAACCTGTTGTGAGGTTGAAGTATTTGAAGAAAATCCATCCTCACAGCTAAGTAGATTGTAGGAGATATAAGTGAAGATGGGTAATAAGAGCATAGTAGAAATACTGAGAACAAACTGGGTTAATCTCTAAAAATGCATTTGTATCTTAAATCTACTCTTTAGAAAATTTTAGAAAACACCAGAATACCAAGCACACATTCCATTAGCCATCAGTGATGATGTCATCACATCTGATGTAGACTCTGGAAAGCTCCACACTCTTGGGGGAATGAGAGTTAAAAAGACAGATAATGTATTATTACTATTATGAAAATTTTGACATCATAGACCCTCTGAATGGGTCTTGGGGATCCTTCTCTCAGAGTACCAGGGTGCAAGTTACGAAATGCCTAACTACTATTGTGGACAAAGAATTTTAGGAGATATTCCAAGAAGGGAGGATTGGCAAACTGTAAGCAAAAGTGAGGAAGTGTGTAGCTCTGTTGATAGAGAGTTGTAAAAAAAAAAAAAAAAAAAAAAATCGCAGTACACCTCAAAACTGTCAAAGTTATCAAAAACAAGGAAAGTCTGAGAAACTCAACAGCCTAAGAGGCGCTTAAGGAGACGTGGCAACTAAATGTAATGTGGTATTCTGAATGGGATCCTGGAACAGAAAAAGGATGTTAGAGAAAAATTAAGGAAATCTGAGTAGAGTATGGACTTAGTTAATAATAAAATGTATCACTATTGGTTCATGAATTGTGACAAATGTAGAATACTAATAAGGTGTTAATAAGATAAACTACTGAGTATAGTATTTGGGAACTCTGTACTATCTTGGCAGTTTTTTTCTGTAAAAGTAAGACTATTCTAAAACCAAAAAAATTTTTAAAGATGGATTAGTGTTGTTATGTAGTCCCAGATTATTTTTTTCAAAGACACTTGTCTTGAGTTGAAAAATTACTTACTTAAATATTCTACTTAGATTATGTCTTCTGCCTGTATGATTAGAAAGGGGACCTTCCTGTAGGTTACATTTCTCTTGACTTGCTTCCAGTAGAGGACTGAATTTTTGTTACTGTGTGCCTCTTTCATGTTTGCTGGTTTTCTTTTATTTATTTATTTATTTATTTTGGAGACAGAGTCTCACTCTGCCGCCCAGACTGGAGTGCAGTGGCGCAATCTTGGCTCACTGCAACCTCCGCCCCTGGGCTCAGGCAATTCTCGTGCCTGAGTCTCCAGGGTAGCTGAGACTACAAAGTGTGCATCACCATGCCTGGCTAATTTTTTTTTTTTTTTTTGTATTTTAGTAGAAACGGGGTTTCACTATGTTGCCCAGGGTAGTCTCGAACTCCTGAGCTCAAGCAATCGGCCCGCCTCAGCCTCCCAAAGTTTTGTATTACAGGCGCGAACCACTGGCGCCCAGCTGCCGTTTTTAATTTTACTTGATTCTTTACCCATAATTGTCTGCAGGAAACCTTTAAAAAAAACAATGATACAAGCAGCGAAGGTCATATCTTTAGGAAGTGGAAGGAAAGAGAGATGATTCCCCACTAATGTGCAGCCAGCCAGGTGGGGGAGCATGCGGTAGTAGTGAAGAACCCCAAGGAACAGAGTTCAGTGGTGGCGGTTTTGCAAAGGAGAGGAAAACAGGGTGGGTCTTAGGGTTATTTAGCAATAGGAAAGAAGGAACCAAGAGGCTGGTGAAAATCTTGATGGATGTCCTTTGAAGAAGAGTTGCTGACTGGAAAGGATTGTATGAGGCATCTCATCAGATTGTGACACTATAGGGAGTTTGTGTTGATGAGTGGAATAGTAGGAAATGACTTTGGATAGCTAGGATGGAGCAAGATTATGGAGGGCATTTCCCCCATCTCGTTAGCTTTTTTACAAAGAGCGGTTTACTGAAGAGTCACAGATGACAGAGGATTCCCTTACATACCACCGATGGTACCTGTTCATAGGAGGAGCCTGAAGTAAATTTTCTGAGCACTTGGGATAGCAAACTTCTTATGCCTATAGCAAAAACCCAGGGGGTCTTCTCCCGACCCCAGAAGCTGTCCCTCTCACAGTCTGGAAAAAGTGGATGGAGGGCTTTTAATTGTTGGCTTGAAGAGTTTGGGTTTGATTTCAAAGTATGGGAGTGGCAGCCTTTCTGGAATCTTTACTTATTTACCTCACCCAAGGAAGTTGCCTCAGTGTGAGGTGGACCACTTGAGCTGGTACAGGGTAGTATAGTCTTTAGAGTCTAGGGTCAGTAGGAGTGGACAGCGAGGATGCTTTGGTGCGGTTTGAGGTCGGTTTGAGGTCGCTACATGTTTCCCTTTCTGATTCAGTGTATCTGTGAGTAGGTCGATCTCTGCCTCAAAATAACAAAATTCCTGCCTGTCATTTTTGCCTCTTCTGACAGATTGTCAGCTAATACTTTAATACCTTAGCAGAATTAATTAACAGATGGCAACAGACTTGAAGCCTCTGAAGTGGGCAGGCAAAAGGGCAGACTTTCCAAGATGGGGGAAAGGACATTAGATTAGTAGCGATGTAGAAAGACATCAGACTTCTGCAGCCAATCACTCCAGTGTTTTCTTTTGGCACATACTGCTCAGGAAATATTGGAATGCCTCTTTATATCCAAAACTCTATGCTGGGCTCTGAGGGTGGATAAGAAGTGTGTACCCTTCAAAGAGCTCATGCTCCATTGTGGCTAATGCATGAACTCTAATACAGGGATGAGTTCTGCATTAACAGTGTTTGCATACTGCTATGGGAACACAAAGGAAAGGGTCCAACTTTGGTAACACTGAGACAGCCTTATAGAGGAGGCGACATTTAATTGGTGTAAATAAAGAAGGAAGAAAAACTAATGGTAGAGAAAGGAATGTGTGAAGGCATGCAGTGGGGAAAGTATGCCATCTTTTTTGTTTGTTTTTGAGACAGGCTCTCCCTGTCACCCAGGCTGGAGTGAAGTGGCGGGATGTCAGCTTGCTGCAACCTCTGCCTCCTGGGTTCAAGCGATTTTCCTGCCTCAGCCTCCTGAGTAACTGGAACTACGGGCACCCGCCACCATGCCTGTAGTGTAAATTAGGATAAAAAATACTAATTTTTATATTTTTAGTAGAGACGGGATTTCTCCATGTTGACCAGACTTATCTCGAACTCCTGACCTCAGGTGATTTGCCTGCCATGGCCTCTCAAAGTGCTGGGATTACAGGCGTGAGCCGCTGCGCATGGCCTAAGTATGCCATCTTTGGCATATAATTAGTGTCACTAGAGTGTAGGATAGAAGAGGGTTGAGATTGGACAGATAAATCAGGGCAAGTTGGGCATCCCTTGCTGAGGAATCTGGATTTTATTTATTTAGAGACAGGGTCTTACTCTGTCACCCAGGCTGGAGTGCAGTGGCACAACCATAGGACTCAAATGATCCTCCTCCTACTTCAGCCTCCTGAGTAGCTGGGACTGCAGGCATTTGCCACTGTACCCGGCAGTTTTTAAATTATTTTGTAGAGGTGATATCTTGCCGTGTTGCCTAGGGTGGGGAATTTGGATTTTGTATTGCAGACAGTAGGGCAGTTTGCTTCACACATTCCAGGGTGAGGGGATAGGGAAGCTGTATAGCAAAATGCTGAGAGTGCAGCCTGGCATCGCCTTGGTTCAGAGCTTGGTACTTCCATGTATGATGTTATCTTGGGTTAAAAGAAAAGCCTTTATGTATCTCAGTTTTAAAATCTATAAAATGGGGATGGATTGCAACTACTCAATTGTTGTGTGATTTAAGTAATCTAAGTTGTGTGTATTTAACCAAATTACTTAAATATAGTGAATATTCAGATATTGTCTGTTATGCAACTGTTAGTCATTGCCAAATGTGATTGAAAATTCTGAGTTAGACAGTCACCTGCCTTTTGGAGCCTGGACTTTGAAACTGATCAGATGAAACATGTCTAGGCTAAACAGCATTGTATCTTCTACCTAGAGGACACAGAAGGAGCTCAGCAGAGTCATGAGGCCAAAAAATTAGCTATGTTCTCCAGATGATAGAAAGCTTCAAGATTCTAGACCTTAAAATCCTTACCAAGAGAGTTCTCCACTCAATTACAGAGTGAATGAAAGTCACACCAGACCTTCAGGAAGCCTCTTCTTCTCTCCCAAGTCTGGCCTTACGGAAGGCTGGAACAGTTCTGTGATGGTGTATGGTAGGTATGAGGTGTATTTCCTCAATCTCAGGGTGAGACTAGGTCAAACTTGATTCTCATTCACTCAGGCATAAATATAGTTATCATTTGTCACCCTTAGGTACTCCACCCAAATAGCCTGAGCTAAGTAAATTCCTGAATGTCAGTACTGTGGAACCTGAACAAAGGTCACTTGCCCAGTTGTCTCTGAGTGTCATGCAGCAGGCCTTTAGACCAACTAGAGGGCCTACACTGGCTGAACTTGATCAAATAATTTTGTGGCTAAAACAGATATCATTTTATGCTATATTCTAAATTAGACACTCAGTAGTAGTTAAGGAATGAGTTTGGACTTTATCCTAAAAGCAATGGGAAATAATAAAAGAGATTTTGAGTAAGGAGATGGAACCCATCACATCTGCATTTTAGAACAATTACTGTATTCCAGTGTGAAGAATGGAAACTACCAAGACTGAGAGCAGAAAGATTCGTTAGGATGCTCTGAAAGTAACCCAGCAAATGGGATACCTTGGAGTAGAGTTATAGAAGAGGGATGGAAGGAGCTGGGCAAGTTCAGGAGATGCTTAGGCATCTTACTCAATATTGAAGGTCTTAATCAGTAGGCTATAAAATGTAATCATTTGCTGCTGCTAAGTAAAGCATCTTGCCCCCTCAAAAATTATGAATTTGAAATAAAACCTGCAGTTTGATTTCAAGAAGGCTGAGGCAGGAGTGTGTCACTGAGGAAGGTCAACTGGATCTGACAGAATATTACTGTGTGTATTGGTATTGTTTTAAGAGCCTGTTTCTCAGCTTCTAAAGTTCAGAAGTAAAATTTTGGGGCTAGGCTTGGTGGCTCACACCTATAATCCCAGCACTTTGGGAGGCTGAGGCGGGCAGATCACCTGAGGTTAGGAGTTCGAGACCAGCCTGGACAACATGGCAAAACCCTATCTCTACTAAAAATACAAAAGTTAGCTGGGCATGGTAGCTCACGCCTATAAACCCAGCTACTCAGAAGGCTGAGGCAGGAGAATCGCTTGAACCCGGGGAGGTGGAGGTCGCAGTGAGCCGAGATCCTGCCACTGCACTCCAGCCTGGGCGACAGAGGAAACTGTCTCCAAAAAAATAAAAAATAAAATAAAAAATAAAATTTTTGTTGTTTGTTCTTGCTTTGTGTGTGTGTGTGTGTGTGGCATGGGGTCTCATTCTGTTGCCCAGGCTAGAGTGCAGTGGCATCATCTCTACTCACTACAACCTCAACCTCCCGGGTTCAAGTGATTCTCCTGCCTCAGCCTCCTGAATAGCTGGGACTACAGGCACGCACCACTACACCCCATTAATTGTTTGTCTTTTTGGTGGAGATGGGGTTTCACCATGTTGGCCAGGCTGGTCTCAAACTCCTGACCTCAGGTTATCCACCCGCACTTGGCCTGTTCTTGTTTTTGTCTTAGTATATCCTAAGATGTTTTGAGAGGGGCTGATGTAATTTGTACACTTAGATAACTCAATGCTTAAATTAGAATGAGATATAACTTTCCATTAGGCTTCAAATTGTGCTAGTTGGTATAGTCTATTCCTATAGGAAAATCTACTTGAGAAATCAGATTATAAGCAGAAAGTAGCTTGGTGAGCAAGGATTGGAACAAGAGGAATTACATGAACTCATGAGCTAGTGGGGGGATGCCAGTGGGCCTGATGCTTCCCCTCAGCTTTAAGGATATACCTACTTAGCAGGCTAAAAAGTGCTTTTGGCTATTTTAGTTTAGATATATCCTTGACTAAATTTGACCTGGGAGATATTTTTACTTTTGAGATGATGTCTGCAAATAGCTAGTTATTCATTTCTGGTTTTTAACTACATAGTTTAATTCTCAAAATATAACATTATTTGTAAAATGAGAGGTGCTTTATTTCATTATGATGAGTTGAGCTGTTCTTTTTTCTTTTTTGGTAGTGTCCATGGGCTATCCCTCAGAATACGATATCTTGTTCGTTGGCTGATGTAATGAGTGAACAGCTGGCCAAAGAATTGCAGTTAGAAGAAGAAGCTGCCGTTTTTCCTGAAGTTGCGTAAGTAAAATTCACAAAGTACTTTATCTAGCAACTTATAGCAGAGTTTTAGAATTTGATGAGTAATTGTCATGACAAGTGGTTTGGAAAAAGCAGGGCAGAAGAAAGCACCATGTCGAGAGTCCACTGATATTTGAATTTTAGTCCTGATTTTGCATTGGTTTTCATTATTATCTTGGACAAACCACTGTTTCTGTGAGTTTTAGTTATATCATGTTAATGCCGCAGTTGAACTAGATGAGGTACAGTTTTGATCAAGTGTTTTTAGTTTATCTTTTCATGAATATTTACCTGTTCTTTCATTATGGATGAATGAAACATCCAGACTTTCTTTTTTTTTTGGAGATGAAGTTTCGCTCTTGTTGCCCAGGCTGGAGTGCAATGGCACAATCTTAGCTCACTGCAACCTCTGTCTCCCGGGTTCAAGCGATTCTCCTGCCTCTCGAGTAACTGGGATTACAGGAATATGCCACCACGCCTGCCTAATTTTGTGTTTTTAGTAGAGACGGTTTCTCCATGTTGGTCAGGCTGGTCTCGAACTCCCAACCTCAGGTGATCCACCAGCCTCAGCCTCCCAAACTGCCGGGATTACAGGCATGAGCCACTGCTCCCGGCCTCAGATTTTCATTCAGAACAAATGAATTCTAGGTCTCAGTGTAGATTTTGTTGTAGAACCTTTAGCTTTCTCTCCTAGCTCTCTTAACCCTAGTTGGTACTCCCACAGGTGCATGCCATTGGTCTTAAGGCTAGCTGTGCAGGAGAAGGTGAATGGTTTGATAGAGTTCTTTGAATTTTAACATGGAAAAGGCACCTCCTACTCTGATAATTGGCAACCTCTGTTTACTTAAGCACATTATATTAGTTTATATTGCCTTATTTTGAATAGCGTTGCTGAAGGACCATTTATTACTGGAGAAAACATTGATACTTCCAGTGACCTTATGCTGGCTCAGATGCTACAGATGGAATATGACAGAGAATATGATGCACAGCTTAGGCGTGAAGAAAAAAAATTCAATGGAGATAGCAAAGGTACTATAACCTTATTGTGACAGCTCCATTGAGTGGTAGAAAACACTCATAATGTGCTCCTAAGTAAATCTTCAACTATTTTTGCTTTTTAAGTTTCCATTTCCTTTGAAAATTATCGAAAAGTGCATCCTTATGAAGACAGCGATAGCTCTGAAGATGAAGTTGACTGGCAGGACACTCGTGATGATCCCTACAGACCAGGTACCAAAGCTTTTACTTTCTGGGGGCAGCAGAATAGGGGTATAGGAAGACTAATCTTTTCAATTAACTCTTACTTTTATATTTTTCTTTGAATCTCATTTGGTAATTTACTCTTAGATTCAAATGTCTTTTCAGACAATGTTGATTGCAACAATGTAGTCTTTGCTATTTTTATATACCTGGCTTGTTTCGATTGCCTTTAGCAAAACCGGTTCCCACTCCTAAAAAGGGCTTTATTGGAAAAGGAAAAGATATCACCACCAAACATGATGAAGTAGTATGTGGGAGAAAGAACACAGCAAGAATGGAAAATGTAAGTTACAGAAAGTATCTATCTCTGAATTTAGAGTTTTGCTTGAATACCTTTTAAAATATAATATCTTAGATTTCTAAAAATATCTTTCTTTCTAAAGATGTTTTTAGATAACAATATAGCAATATCATGAAAACTGAGACATTAATGAAAATATAAAGTACCTCAGAATGAAATTCCATAACAGTGTTGAAAAACTATTTTGACTCACATTGATTGATTCTAAAATTAATAAGTAGTTATTATGAAAATAACATTTATTCTTCATCATACTTGTATAAAATAGCATCCCTACCCAAAAAACAGATAATGGTGGTGATTGGGGAATACGAATGGGAGGGAGAAATACTTTTCATCATATACTTTTTTGTGCATTTTGAATTTATTATCTTGTGCCTGAACTACCTGTGTAAAATCAGAAGTAAAGTGTAATTTTAAAAAATAGCATTCTAGGCTGGGCATGGAGGCTCATACCCGTAAGCCCAGCACTTTGGGATGCTGAGGTGGGCAGATCACCTAAGGTCGGGAGTTTGAGACCAGCCTGACCAACGTCGAAAAACTCCGTCTCTACTAAAAATACAAAATTAGCCAGGTGTGGTGGCACTTACCTGTAATCCTAGTTACTCGGGAGGCTGAGGCAGGAGAATCGCTTGAACCCGGGAGGCAGAGGTTGCAGTGAGCTGAGGTCATGCCACTTCACTCCAGCCTGGGCAACAAGAGTGAAACTCCATCTCAAAAAAAAAAAGGCATGCTAAATCCTTCATAAATATTGTAGTTAATATAATATATTAAACATTTAGATTTTAAAGCACAAATGCTTGTTAAGTAAATATATTCAATTATATCATTTCTAGAAATATTCCAGATCTGATTCTAGAAGAGTTCTGTCCAATAGAACTTTCTATGGTAATGGAAATGATCTATATGTGTGCTGTTCAATATGGTAGCCACATTTGCTATTGAGCACTTGAAATTTGGGTGCCATAATAGAGGAACTGAATTTTTAATTTAATTTTAATTAACTTAAATATCCAAGTGTGGCTAGTGGTAACCTAACTGAATTGCACAGTTCTAGAGCATAATTGTCATGGTGTGATCATAGTCTGCTATAACAACCCACTCTCCACAAATAATTACAAAATTGTATTTCTTTGGTAAGATTTGGTGTAGCCTTCACAGTTCAATATTGTGTCCTTTGGATAAAAGCAAAGTACAACGCACATGCTGAAAGACTTTAGTTTTGGATGTGATGAGATGTTTTCTATGCCTGGAATAAATGCCTTCCTTTGGGTTGTAATTTCTTAAATAGTATTGCTCCTCTTTCTGTGAGTTATTTAATTTTTTTCTCTGTAGTAGCTATGAGTTCTGGTTTTCTAGTGTGATCATCTATTGAGTAAGACATTAAAGATTAATCTTCTTGTTTTTTTTTTTTTTTAGCTGTCCCTATTTTAAAATATTTAGATGCTAATTCTTCTTTTTGGCAGTTTGCACCTGAGTTTCAGGTAGGAGATGGAATTGGAATGGATTTAAAACTATCAAACCATGTTTTCAATGCTTTAAAACAACATGCCTACTCAGAAGAACGTCGAAGTGCCCGCCTGCATGAGAAGAAGGAACATTCTACAGCAGTAAGGATTTATAGTTTTTTTTCTTTTTTACTGGAAAGATTCATATTAGAAAACTTTGGGTGAATAAAAAAAACTTCATGTTTGATATTTTTTCATGAGATTGGCTTTTCAAATCAAAGATGTAAATAGATGTAGCCACTGTGGTGCCCGCCTGTAATCCCACTACTTTGGGACAGGAGGATTACTTGACCTTAGGAGTGCAAGAACAGCCCGGGCAACATCATGACCCCCAGCTCTACAAAAATAATTAGCTGGACATTGTGGCACATGCCTGCGGTCCCATCTACCCCGGGGGGCTGAGGTGGGAGGATTGGTTGAGCCCAAGAAGTTGAAGCTGCAGTGAACCCTGATTGCGCCACTGTACTGCAGCCTGGGTGACAGATTGAGACCCTGCCTTAAAAAAAAAAAAAAAGAGAGAGAGAAATGTAAATAAGCCAGGTGGGGTGGCTCCCAGCACCTTGGGAGGTCAAGGTGGAAGGATTGCTTGAGCCCAGGAGTTCGAGACCAGCCTAGGCAACATAGGGAGACCCTGGGAGACCCTGTCTCAGCAAAAAGTTTTTAAAAATTAGCCGGACATGTTGGTGTGCACCTTTAGTCGCAGCTGCTCAGGAGGCTGAGGTGGGAGGATCACTTGAGCCCAGGAATTCGAGGCTGTAGTGAGCCGTAATCATGTCACTGCATTCCATCCTGGACAACAGAGTGAGACCCTGTCTCTGTCTCTGTCTCTCTAAAAAAAAAGATATTAGGCCAGGTGTGGTGGCTTAAGCCTATAATCCCAGCACTTTGGGAGGCCAAGGCGGGTGGATCATGAGGTCAGGAGTTTGAGACCAGCCTGGCCAACATGGTGAAACCCCATCTCTAGTAAAAATGCAAAAATTAGCCAGGTGTGGTGGCGGGCGCCTGTAATCCCAGCTACTCAGGAGGCTGAGGCAGGAGAATCACTTGAACCCGGGAGGCGGAGGTTGCAGTGATCAGAGATGGTGCCATTGCACTCTAGCCTGGGTGACAAAAGCAAGACTCCGTCTCAAAGAAAAAAAAAAGTTATTAGAAGTGGCTCAGAAAATATTTTATGATTAGCAGTGATTTTCACTTACAGTGCTTTATCTCTTGCAGGAAAAAGCAGTTGATCCTAAGACACGTTTACTGATGTATAAAATGGTCAACTCTGGAATGTTGGAGACAATCACTGGCTGTGTTAGTACAGGAAAGGAGTCTGTTGTCTTTCATGCATATGGAGGGAGGTAAATGAGCAAAATATGATACCATCACGTGAAAACTTAGTCTCTTCTCCCCAAGATTAATGGATTTACACAGAATCAAAGATAATGCTGCATGGCAAGCAGCGTAATTTTTCAAGTGTTACTGTAGAAAGTCCAGGCAGTATAGGAATGTATAAAAAACACAGTCATCCTAATAGCACCACCCAGAGATAATCATTAATAATTTTGGGTAGACTCCTCCAGTTTTTTTCAGTGTGTATATTATTTTCTTTTTTTGAGATGGAGTTTCACTGTTGTTGCCCAGGCTGGAGTACAGTGGCATGATCTCGGCTCACTGCAATCTCTGCCTCCTGGGTTCAAGTGATTCTCCTGTCCCAGACTCCAGAGTAGCTGGGATTACGGGCGCATGCCACCACGCCCGGCTAATTTTTGTATTTTTAGTAGAGACAGAGTTTCGCCATGTTGGCCAGGCTGGCCTCGAACTCTTGACCTCAGGTGATCCCCCCGTCTCGGCCTCCCAAAATGCTGGAATTATAGGCGTGAGGCACTACTTCCGGCCTTCCTCATCTTTATCAATGTTTAGTACTGTCAAATCTAATGCTTTTTGTCAGTGTGAAAGATGAAAAGTAGTATCTTGGTATTTTGGTGTGCATTTATTTAATTATGATTAAGTTGTACATTTTTTTCAAGTGCTTTATTGGCCATTTGTATTTCTTTTTCTTCTCTCTTGTTTATCCTTTGTCCATTTTCTGTTATACTTAATATACTCTTTTTTTTTTATTTTGAGATGGAGTTTTGCTCTTGCTGCCCAGGGTGGAGTACAATGGCACAATCTCGGCTCACTGCAACCTCTGCCTCCTGGGTTCAAGCGATTGTCCTGTCTCAGCCTCCCAAGTAGCTGGGATTACAAGCACACACCACCACGCCTGGCTAATTTGTGTGTTTTTAGTAGAGATGGGGTTTCACCATGTTGGCCAGGCTGGTCTCAAACTCCTGACATCAGGTGATCCACCCGTCTTGGCCTCCCAAAGTGCCAAGATTACAGGAATGAGCCCCTGTGCCTGGCCTGTTATACTTAATATACTCTAATAAAATAAATGATCAGTCTTTCTGGTGGAATTGGTATCATAGTCTGTACTTTAACATTTCTAAGTTAGCAAAACTAGAGAACATTCCATTTTCTACAGCTAAAAGTAAATGCTTTTAAAAGTTTGTTAGTTTTCTGTGGTACATAACAAATTGCCACAGACTTAGCAGCCTAAAACAGCACCATTTATTGTCTCGTAGTTTGTGTTGACAGAATCCAGGCACGGCTTAACTAGGTTCTCTGTTCAGGGTTTCACAAGCTTGCAGTCTAGGTGTTGGCCAGGCTGTGTTCCTTTCTGGAGTGTGGTGTCCTCTTCCCTTGGCCCTTTCAGTTCCTTGCAGCTGTAGGACTGAGGTCCCACTTTCTTGTTGGCTGTCAGCAGTGGGCTGCTCTCAACTCCTCGAGGCCCCTGCAGCCATGGGGCCATCTCACGGGCGCCTTCACACACTAGCTCACACCTTCAAAGCCAGCAGGAGAATCTCTCCAGTCTGCTAAGACTGAGGCTTAGTGGGATGTTATCATGGGAATGACTAGACCATCACCTTTGCCACATGACCTAACCAGGGAGTGGCTATCCCACACATGCTCAAGGGAAGGAGATATTATACAGGGTGTGCACACCAAGGGGGCTGGGAGTTTTTGGAGTCATCTTAGAATTCTGCTTTCCAGAAAGCTCTGGTTAATTGGTTTCTTCCCTCCCTCCCTCCCCCCCTCCCTTCCTTCCTTCCTTCTTTCCTTTTTTTTTTTTTGAGATGGAGTCTTGCTCTGTCACCCAGGCTGGAGTGCAGTGGCACAATCTTGGCTCACAGCAACCTCTACCTCCTGGGTTCAAGTGATTCTCCTGCTTCAGCCTCCCCAGTAGCTGGGATTACAGGTGCACACCACCACGCCAGGCTAATTTTTGTATTTTTAAGTAGAGATGGGGTTTCACCATGTTGGCCAGGCTGGTGTCAAATACCTGACCTTGTGATCCACCCACCTCAGCCTCCCAAAGTGTTGGGATTACAGGCGTGAGCCACTGTGCCTGGGTCAAAGCTCTGGTTTCTGTCACTCTCAGGTTGGTCAGGCAATCAACAATTATTCAAGCAGTAATTTGTCCTAGATTACTCAGGGAATAAAATATAAGACATATTTTTTACTCTCAAAGAGCTTAAGCTTTAGCTAAAAAGAGAACATTACAGTAAGAACCATTATGGTCAATGAAAGATAATTACATAGTAAGAGTACCCAGTTATGCAAATGAGACGTTATATGGGATAGGAATAGCAAATAGAACAAGATCATTGCCAGGCACATTCAGGGACGATATCATAATGAAGTCGGATCTCAATCTGGATTTTTAAAATAGGTTAAAAAAAAAAATCCATTGGGAGGCTGAGGATCATGAGGTCAGGAGATCGAGACCATCCTGGCTAACACAGTGAAACTCCATCTCTACTGAAAAATACAAAAAAGTTAGCCGGGCATGGTGGCGGGTGTCTGTACTCCCAGCTACTCGGGAGGCTGAGGCAGAAGAATGGTGTGAACCTGGGAGCGGAGCTTGCGGTGAGCTGAGATCACGCCACTGCATTCCAGCCTGGGTGACAGAGCAAGACTTCGTCTCAAAAAAAAAAAAAAAAAAATTCCAATGTTGAGTATAAAAGGTAGTTGCAGAATATATATACAGAATATATATAACTTAAATATCGTCTATTTAAGTTTTTTAAGTCATACAGAAAATTACAGAGATATTTATAGATGCTTGTGGATAGTTATATATTATCTTTTAAAAGAGACTAGAAATACAGCATTTATGATAGTTATTGCCTCTGGTGAGTTAAGATGGGGAATGGAAATCAGAGGGCACTTCAGCATCATCTGTGATGATTAATTCTTTAAGATAAAGGCTAAGGGTGGGAGAATTGAAGTTTAGGTACTGAGAAGATTAGGAAGGTATGTGCTTAGAGGTAGTAGGAAGTAAAGTGGTGTAAGCAAATTGGAAATTGGTAAGGAGGACCTTAAAATCTAGGCAGATGGATGTGTCATTTGCCAAGGAACAGGATCTTTTTGTAGTAGGACAATGCCAAGGCAAATCTTATAAATTGGACTCGATCCTAGAGACCTTCCTAGTAAGGGATCTCTTGTATGACATTTTTGGTAGGGCCTCACCTACTGTGTGGTTAAACTAGTCCAATGAAAGGAGCTTCTTATCTCAAAATCTAGCCTATTCTGTCATAATGTCTTTTAAGTTATTAGAGATTTCTTCTCTGAATAGAGTCTCTAATCTGTCTCCCTGAAAATTGTGTCATCTGTTTACCAAATAGTTGAGCAGCTGTCATGTACTCTTCCAGGTACTAGGGATACGGCAATGAATGGTACAAGGAAGGTCTCTGGTCTAATGGAATGTGCTTCCCCAATCCTCAACCCTTCTCCATGACAATAATAAACAAAATATCAGATATGTGCTATGTGGATAGTTAAAATAGGATGATGTCATAGTGACAGGCTGACTATCTTTATTAGTAGGACAGGGAACGCTTCTCCAGTGAAGTGACATGTGAGTGACACATCTAGGATACATCAAAGATCAGATGGATGGGCATTCTGGACTAGAGAATAGCTAGTGCTAATGCCTTAGGATAGGTACAAAGTTAGTATCTTTGAGGGAGCATAAGAAACCCAGTCTCCCTGGAGCATAGGATGTGAATGGGAGAGGGGGCTAGAGGAGTAAGCAGGGGCTGGACCAGGTAGGATTTTGTAGGCCAGGGTAAGGAGTCTGCTCTTTAACTGCTCTGGGAACCAAAGCTATGACTTGATTCTTATTTTCAAAAGATTGCTGTGTGGAAAATGAATTATAGGAGAAGAGAAGAAGCAGTAAGATCAGTTAAAAACATTGTAGTAGTTGAAGTGAGAAATGGTGAAGGGTTGGACTAAGGAGGGCAGTAGTGGAAGTGAAGAGTACGAGAGTGTTGGCGTGTGTTTTGGAGCGAGAGTGAACAGCACATGCTGTTGGATTGGATGTGGGTGTGGGAGGACAGATTCTCGGCTAGAGCAGCTGATGGTGGTGCCATTTGATGAGGTGACAGCCTGGGGAAGGGTAGGGTGAGGACTCAGTTAGCATGAGTTTTGTTTTGGGCATGTTAAATTTGAGATGACTGTTAGACTTCTAAGTGATGTGAGGTAGGAGTTGGATAAATGGGCCTGAAGTTCTAGGGAAAGTCAGGACTGGGATGGAAATGTGGGAGTTATTGGCCAGGCACGGTGGCTCACGCCTGTAATCCTAGCACTTTCAGAGGCTGAGTTGAGTGGATCATCTGAGGTCAGGAGTTCGAGACCAGCCTGGCCAGCATGGCGAAACCCCATCTCTACTAAAAATACAAAAATTAGCCGGGCGTGGTGGTGCGTGCCTTTAATCCCAGCTACTCAGGAGGCTGAGGCAGGAGAATAGCTTGAACCTGGGAGACAGAGGTTGCAGTGAGCCAGGATCATACCACTGTACTCCAGCCTGGGTGACAGAGTGAGACTATCTCAAAAAAAAAAAAAGAAAAAAGAAATGTGGGAGTTATCTATATAGAGATGATATTTAGAGCCATGGGGCTAAGTGAAATTGCCCGGGAAGAGAAGGGAGGTTTCTTGGAACCTTTTGAGACTAGATGGAAGAGGAGTCAGCCGGGAGAATATGGTGCAGAAGGAGGTTTGATTCAGATTCTGTCCTTTGGAAATACAGTTCCTTTCTGTCCCAGATTAACATCCTATCAGATATTTAAAGGTAAATATTAATATTGTTTCTCATTCCATCCACCTTTTCACTCCCACTGCCACCATCATGACTGAAGCTCACTACTGGGGGACTATCGCAGTAGCATCCTGAGTCGCCTCACACCTCTAGCCTGTCCCTGTGCCCTCTCATGCTGATGGTATCGTTCACTAGATCTTCATGAAGGACGCATTTGAGAGTGCCATACACAGAAACCCTCGCAGCTCCCCATCACCTCTAGGAATTTGTCCAGGCTCTTCACAGATGTGCTTCTGTCCTATCCTTTAGCTCCAGTTTATTTTCATTATCTCTCCAGCCAAGTCTTAACTCTAGTGTTTGTTGTTCCTCAGACATGTCCTGTGGTTTCCTGCCTCTGCTTTTGTTCATGCTGTTCAAATTCTGCCCATTGTCCTGTTTCTGTTTCAGATGGCACTTGTGCCATGAAGTCTTGCCTGATCTTTCCAACGGAAAGAGGCCTTTCCTATTCATGTACTTTTACTCTCTGCTGCCACTTCTCGCAGACTTGCGGGGCAGGAACCATTTCATTCACCTTTATGTCTGCTGGGAGTGAAAGAGTTATTTTTTAAAAAGCTGTTTTATTTGTTGCTTTTATTGAATTTTGCTCCTGAACCATATCGGGAAGACTGTAGCCTATTTTCAAGTGCATATGTCTTCATTGTATTTCAAGCTTGATTCCATAGTCATTAAGTGAAGAACATTATGTGATAGATGGTTGAAAATTGGTTGACAATTTATTTGAAAGTATGTTTTATTTAAAAAATCAAACCAAAACCTAAGGCTTTATTAAGATCCAAAACCTAAAGGCTTAAAAAACAAGACTTGACACTGAGAGAGGTCAGATCTAATCTAGTGTTATAGAATCTTTGTGTTGAAATTGTTGTACTTGTGAGCCGGCAACTTGTACTGATTTGATTTTTTTCTTCCACTTAGCATGGAGGATGAAAAGGAAGATAGTAAAGTTATACCTACAGAATGTGCCATCAAGGTATTTAAAACAACCCTTAATGAGTTTAAGAATCGTGACAAATATATTAAAGATGATTTCAGGTTTAAAGATCGCTTCAGTAAACTAAATCCACGTAAGATCATCCGCATGTGGGCAGAAAAAGAAATGCACAATCTCGCAAGGTAAAGAAAATATTGTGCTAGATGTAATCTTGGGTAAATATCTTTTTGCGTTAGGATAAAAAAATCCATGCTTTCTTTTAAATTCATTTATAGAAATAATGAAAGGCCAGGTGTATAACCTCGATTCATACTTTTAGGACAAAAAAGCCATTTTGTTTTTTCTTTCCTCAATGAAACTTGAGGGAAATCTGGTCTTTTTCTGCCTTGGACACTTTATCGTATATCTAAATGCCATTTTTAAATTGCTTTTATCAAGAAGTAAAACTTCCAGCATCCAATTAGGCTTAGCATAAAAAAATGGTTTCTTTTTTGTTTCAGAAAATGTTTGTTACATTTAATTTGTTAATTTTGTGGGAGTAAGTTCTTACCAATCAAATTACATTTTGTTTAAATTTTTATACTTGTATCTGAATTTTCTAAGCAATTTATTTTCTATCAAGGAATTTTTTTTATCAACCAAGAAATTCAGTAATAATCCTTCTCATTAAAAACCTTTCCATTACCTTAATCTATTAAAAGCTTAATTTTAGTTTGTTATTTTCTAAAGATGTTTGCTTTCAGAAGCAATTATTCATATATCTCAGTTTCAAAATTCTTCTACTGAGCATGGTGTGCACGTCTACTCCCAGCTACTTGGGAGGCTGAGATGGGAGGATTGCTTGAACCTAGGAGTTCAAAACCAACCTGGAAACATTAGACTCCCGAGACCTTGTCTCCAAAAAAAAAAATTTTTTTTCAATTAATTAATTACAGGTAGAATAATTTTCTAGAAGGCCTTGCTGTCCTCCAGTGTCTTTTCTGTACTCCTGAAATTCCTGCCTTTCTTAAAAAACAGTGTTCCATAGTGGAGCTTGCCTGTCTCTGCAGCCTCAGCCCACATTGCTCTTCCTCCTACTCACAGATCCAGCTATGCTGATTGATATACATTCCCCAAATGGACCGTGCTCTTGAACACCTCCCTGCATTCCCTTGCACTGTCTTCATCTGGCTAATTCCTGTTCCCTACCTCTTCTTCTAATAAGCCATCCTTGGTGCTGTGTGCTCCTATAGCTCCTATCTGTACCTCTGCCAGTGTGTACGTCACGCTGCATCGTAATTGTCTCTTGTCTGTCATTTCCATCAGTCCCTGAGCTCCCTACGAGTAGAGGCGGTGTTTTATTGTCTTTGTATTCCCACGTCACCAGGGTAGAACATAGTGCCAGCTCATTGTAGGCCCTTATTAATATTTATTGAATAAATGACATTTTTTCTCCTTCTGATCTGTATATTCTGAATCATTTCTTTCTGTATAGAATGCAGAGAGCTGGAATTCCTTGTCCAACAGTTGTACTACTGAAGAAACACATTTTAGTTATGTCTTTTATTGGTCATGATCAAGTTCCAGCCCCTAAATTAAAAGAAGTAAAGCTCAATAGTGAAGAAATGAAAGAAGCCTACTATCAAACTCTTCATGTAAGTTGTGCTTTTAAAAGCATTCACACACTGCCTTTAAAACATATTTCCTCTAAACTTTAAAAAAATGTCCTTAAAGAAGCCAGGCATGGTGGCTCACACTTGTAATCTAGAACTTTGGGAGGCTGAGGCAGGAGGATCACTGGAGCCCAGGAGTTTGAGACTAGCCTGAGCAACATGGTGAAACCCTGTCTCTACTAAAAATACAGAAAAATTAGCTGGGCATGTGCCTGTAATCCCAGCTACTTGGGAGGCTGAGGCAGGGGAATTGCTTGAACCAGGGAGGTGGAGGTTGCAGTGAACCAGGATTGCGCCACTGCACTCCAGCCTGGGTGACAGAGAGAGACTCTGTCTAAAAAAAAAAAAAAAAAATTAAAAATTAGCTGGCCATGGTGGCATACACCTGTAGTCTAGCTACTCGGGAGTCTAAGGTGGGAGGATCACTTGTGCCCAGGAACTTAAGGCAGCAGTGAGCTATGATTGTGCCACTGCACTCCAGCCTGGGCAAGAGATAGAGCAAGACCCTATCTCTTAAAAAACAAACAAACAAAAAAAACCCAAGTTCCTTAAATAGTGCTATTTGAAGGTGCTATAATAAAGACAAGTTGAAGTTTGTGAAAGAATGTTAACACAGAAGAGTTGTTTTTCTTTTTCTTTTTTTTTTTGAGACGGAGTCTCACTCTGTCGCCCCGGCTGGAGTGCAGTGGCCGGATCTCAGCTCACTGCAAGCTCCGCCTCCCGGGTTCATGCCATTCTCCTGCCTCAGCCTCCCAAGTAGCTGGGACTACAGGCGCCCGCCACCTCGCCCGGCTAGTTTTTTGTATTTTTTAGTAGAGACGGGGTTTCATAGTGTTAGCCAGGATGGTCTCGATCTCCTGACCTCGTGATCCGCCCGTCTCAGCCTCCCAAAGTGCTGGGATTACAGGCTTGAGCCACTGCGCCTGGCCAAGAGTTGTTTTTCTATCAATATGTGTGTGTCTTAAATAGTTTTAGAAAACTTACAGACTTAACCAGGGAAGTCTTCATTGCTAGGATTAGTGATGTATTACATGAAGCTATTTTTCAGAAAACTTCATTAAATAAAATTTGCTGTTACTACATTTAGCAGATAAAGTGCCTCATTAGTTTGTGTGCTTTATTGAATGTTAGTTTTTGGGGGCTTTTTTTTTTTTTCCTCCATATAAGAGATGGAGGTCTCACTATGTTGCCCAGGCTGGTCTTGAACTCCCGGGCTCAAGTGATCCTCTTGCCTCAGTGTCCCAAAGTGCTGGGATTACTGGTGTGAGCCACCACACTCAGCCATTGAACATTACAACTTTAACAGTGAAGGAAAGGAAGCAGGTTTGGTCTCATCATAAGAGAGTGATGATTAAAATTGAAAATAGTAGGGAGTTCAGGTGTTAAGTTGGAAGGCACATGTCGGGAATCTCAAGGAAACTACGTGCTTTGAAATAGCAACTGAATTCAATCTGAGGGCCTTCTAGGTTGAGAAAATGCTCCTAATACTGCCATTATCCCTCTGTAGTTTTAATTGAACACTGGAGAAACGTAATGTGCTACTTGATGCAATCTCTGCATGAAGCTGTCATGTAGTGCAGCCGTTGATCTAAATATGGAAATGTTAGTCCAAATTAATTTTTAAAGATACAGCTGGAAAGGTGATCCATCTTTCTCTGCTTCCAAAGGAAAACATTGAAAGGAAAATCAAGTATGTTTTTCTGGCGTCTTTGGGAGGTGGGGTGCCTAGGGAAGAGATTAAATAGTGATGAAACTTTCCTATTTAATTCTATTAAGGCTGGCAAACAAATGCATTAATATTGATTTCTACTATAAGACTTTAGGGGGGCCGGACACGGTGGCTCACGCCCATAATCCCAGCACTTTGGGAGTCCGAGGTGAGCGGACCACGAGGTCAGGAGATCGAGACCATCCTGGCTAACACAGTGAAACCCCGTCTCTACTAAGAAAATACAATAAATTAGCCGGGCGTGGTGGCGGGTGCCTATAGTCCCAGCTACTCAGGAGGCTGAAGCAGGAGAATGGCGTGAACCCAGGACCGGAGTGAGCCGAGATCGCACCACTGCATTCCAACCTGGGCAACAGAGCGAGACTCCATCTCAAAAAAAAAAAAAAAAAAAAAGACCTGGGGGGATGTCATCATCAATAATGTAACTATATAATCCCACTTAATTTCTTCATTTCCTAATGTGTGCCTTCCCTCTTCACAGTTGATGCGGCAGTTATATCATGAGTGTAGGCTTGTCCACGCTGACCTCAGTGAGTATAACATGCTGTGGCATGCTGGAAAGGTGAGGAGAACATTTTGTTAACATTCAGATTTAATTACTTTAAGTAAAATTTAGAATGTAAATACATCAATCTGTGTTCTGTATTGAAATAGGTCTGGTTGATCGACGTCAGTCAGTCAGTAGAACCTACGCATCCTCATGGCCTGGAGTTCTTGTTCCGGGACTGCAGGAATGTCTCACAGGTAGACGTGTAAACCAATATACCTTTTTTGTTGGATGTAACAGCTGTAGGTCTTTTTCTCACTCCTAAGTAAGAGGACCATATTCTTAGAAATTGAAGGAAGGGATACTGGCTGCTTTCAGGACAAGGATATAAAGATCAATTTGTCATATTTCATTTTGCAAGAATTTGGTTCCATGTCTCATAGTTGGGTAAAATGTTCAAGGGGTACCAGGCGCGGTGGCTCACGCCTGTAATCCCAGCACTTTGAGAGGCCGAGGTGGGTGGATCACTTGATGTCAGAGGTTCAAGACCAGCCTGGCCAACATGGTGAAACCCCGTCTCTACTAAAAATACAAAATTAGCCAGGTGTGGTGGCAGGTGCCTATAATCCCAGCTACTCAGGAGGTTGAGGCAGGAGACTCACTTGAACCTGGGAGGCAGAAGTTGCAGTGAGCCAAGAACGTGCCACTGTACTCCACCCAGGCTGGGCAACAGAGCGAGGCTCCGTCTCAAAAAAAAAAGAAAAAAATGTTCAAGGGAATGAGTGTTTTGGCTCCTTGTATATAAGCAGTTGAGTAGACATTTAATGTGTGCATAGTGCTTAAACAGAAGCTGGCATATGGTGTGCCTGCATGCTTGCTGCCATTATTACCATTAAAAGAGAGACAGTCTCCATTGTGGGACAGTGTCTGATCACTGTCACTGTGAAGCAGGGAAAAAAGATTAGGTAGCTGTGCATGGTGGTTCATGCCTGTAATCTCAAAACTTTGCGAAGCCAGGGAGGGAGGATTGCTTGAGCCCAGGAGTTTGAGACCAGCCGCCCGGGCAATATAGTGAGACTCCTATCTCTCCAAAAAAATTTAAAAAGTAGCTGGGTGTGGTGGAACATGTCTGTAGTCCTAGCTGCTTTAACTGGGAGGCTGTTTTACTAGGGAGGCTGAGGCAAGAGGATTGTTTGAGTCCAGATGTTCAAGATTATAGTGAGCTGTGATTGTGCCACTGCACTCCAGCCTGGGTGACAGTGCTAGGCCTTGTCTCTTAAAAAAACAAAACATATATATACATAAGGTAAAATTCAGTAAGCACAGGGTTGGGTCATACTTGTTTGGCATTTCTAAGGGAAATGAATTGTTGGCAGTAGATTCAGATAGGAATGATCTTTCTAAAGGATAGAGTAACTTCATATTGGAAATAACCTCTGAGTCTGCTTGAAATTTTTAATTTCTGGGGTTTAGTGAAAGTATTTCCTTTACATATTCAAAGCAATGCCAAGTGGTTTTATATATAGCACTCATTTTTATAGCTATAGGAGGTGCAGTGGGATGAGCTAAATCCAGAAGGCAGAATGGATATGTGAGAGGATGAAAAGCAACTAGAACCTGAGCATAGTCCAGCTTGGAAGCAGGAAAATCGATGCTTGAGAAATGAGGGAAGGAATGTAGTGGTGTCTTTTTATAAATGTGCTGCTCCCTGTTCTTAGTTTATTAGAGAACCTTGCTAATACTTTCCTACTAACTTTCTTGTATTTCCTTTCTAGTTTTTCCAGAAAGGAGGAGTCAAGGAAGCCCTTAGTGAACGAGAACTCTTCAGTGCTGTTTCAGGCTTAAACATCTCAGCAGATAATGAAGCTGATTTTTTAGCTGAGGTATGTGATAAACAGCTGTTTTTCACCTTACTGGTCATGCAGAACTGCACAGAGAAGATAACTGAAACCCAGAGCTAGCTTTATCCTCCCTTTCCCCCAAAAACAAAATTAATTTGGGATTTTTCTTTTCTTCAGATGTTTTTGGTTTTTTCTTTTTCATTTCTTTTTTTTTTTTGAGATGGAGTCTTGGTTTGTCACTCAGGCTGGAATGCAGTGGCTTGATCTCGGCTCACTGCAACCTCCGCCTCTTGGGTTCAAGCGATTCTCCTGCCTCAGCCTCCCAAGTAGCTGGGATTACAGGTGTGTGCCACTATGCTTGTAATTTTTGTATTTTTGGTAGAGTCGGTGTTTTGCCATGTTGGCAAGGCTGGTCTTGAACTCCTGGCCTCAAGTGATCCGCCCACCTTGGCCTCCCAAAGTGCTGAGATTACAAGCATGAGCCACTGTGCTTGGCCTGTTTTTTTCTATGCTTGAAATGCAGAATACACACACAGCAAAACATTTCTTCACGGAGGGCACCATTTGGTTACGATGGGCAAACTGCACATTTTCAGTAGACTCATATTTCCCCGATTTAATGAATGCAGAAGTTGATGAACACTCTGAGTGATACAAAAAGCAGTAACGTGGTCCCTGCCCTTTACTAAACATAGAAAGTTAGAAGTGCCCATCTTTGGAAATACCCAGTTATTATAATATCAGATCTAGAGAACCATGAAAAAGCTTCCTCCAGAGAAAGTCTCTTAAAATTGAACAAAATCTAAAAGGTGAAATAACAGTTAATTATTCCCAACATTATACCAAAGCAGAGAGTGATTACTGAGTGTTCCAGAACTCCCCAGGATGACTAGAGTTTGGGTAAGCTGTGCCTAGCCTAAGGCTAGAGAGAAATAACAGAAAGAGTAAATTCAGCTTCCAGCACAATACAGTTGCTCAGTAAGTAAGTGATACTGTTGTTTGATGAATGGTAGAATTCTCTTTTTCCTGATTCTGGAATATGTTATAGAATACATTTCAAAACAGAGATGATTCCAATTGCTAGCTGGATAAAGTTAGTAAATATTGACCCTTGTAATCAAGGTAAAAAAAAAATACATGTATGTATGACTATCTGTGTACACTTGGATGCATGCACATGTGCGCACACACACACACACAGTAATTTCGACTCAAAGGCAGAATCATTAGGAATAACCTAGTTTTTAAGAGAGTAAAAATTACTGGCTCAGCCAGGCATGGCGGCTCACTCCTGTTATTCCTGTAATCCCAGCACTTTGGGAGGCCAAGGAGGGAGGATCTCTTGAGCCCAGGAGTTTGAGACCAGCCTGAGCAACATAAACTCCATTAAAAAATAAAAAAATTGGCCGGTCACGGTGGCTCACGCCTGTAATCCTAGCACTCTGAGAGGCCAAGGCGGGTGGAACACCTGAGATCAGGAGTTCAAGACCAGCCTGGACAACATAGTGAAACCTGGTCTTTACTAAAAATACAAAAATTAGCTGGGGGTGGTGGCACATGTGTCCCAGCTACTATGGAGGCTAAGGCAGGAGAATTGCTTGAACCCAGGAGGTTGCAGTGAGCCGAGATTGCACCATTGCACTCCAGCCTGGGCGACAGAGTGAGACTCCATTTCAAAAAAAGAAAAAAATTACTAGCACAATCTAAAATATGGTTTCATTTTGACAAATGGATTCAATGTATTATTTTTGTAGATAGAAGCTTTGGAGAAAATGAATGAAGATCACGTTCAGAAGAATGGAAGGAAAGCTGCTTCGTTTTTGAAAGATGATGGAGACCCACCAGTACTATATGATGAATAGCACTAATACCCACTGCTTCAGTGTTAACACAGCAGTGAGTGTCAGCTGCCAATAGCAAATGAAGTTATGGGCGACTTGAAATACCAGAACACGAGGAGTGGGCGATGGTGCTTCTCTGCTTTCCCCCTTGTAACCCCTGTGCCAGATGTGTGGAATTTTTAGCTCGGCATTGAGAGAATAAAATGTCACTACCTCTCATCTTATGAACAGGATAATATAATTCTTTAACAGCTATAGGTTATCTGGCTGAAGTAGACCTAATTTTACATGACTTGTGGTGTAAAATGTCTTGATGATGATTTTTAAAACTTAGGCAACATTTCCAAATACGGGAGGAAAGGACAGATGTGTTTACAAGGGAGGGTTTCATTACGACAGATTTGCTTTATTCACCTCCCTGTTTTGTGTTGCGTCTTTCCTTGAATATTTTATTGGCCCAGAGTTAGCCTTTCTCCATTATGTTTCCAGACTGTGGCTGTGATTCTAAAGGAAAATGTGTGCTCTTTAATGGGTAGAACAAATGGAAATTTGGTTTCAGAGTGGCTGACAGAAATAGATATAAGCCATGTAATTTTTGTTGATATATCATGAAAATGAACAGAATTCTTTTTCCATACTTATATCTAAGAAAAGGCATCATAGGTTTCTGAAAGAGAGAAATATATAACAGCTTTTTAACTATCCAGTCAACTTTCAGCTTTTCTACATTTAGGTAAAATGGTTAGGATATAACTCATAGTGTGGCTAATCTACATTTATCAATAAAATGTAAATTATCTGAGAGGACAGAATATAAGATTGAACCATGTTTGACGTATTTTAATTTAGTTAATGAAGCAAAATTCCTTTTACATTTCACTAAAACTGTGCACTTGATTGATTTTCAGAGAAATATCACAAACTAGAAATATTAAATCAAAGGATGAAAGGTATATATAAAACAATTTGGGGGCCAGGCGCGGTTCAAGCAATTCAAACAGGAGAATCGCTTGAACCCGGGAGGCAGAGGTTGCAGTGAGCTGAGATCATGCCACTGCACTCCAGCCTGGGCAACAGAGTGAGACTCTGTCTCCAGGAAAAAAAAAAAAAGCAGCCCAATTTGGATACCAAATTAATCAACTAATTTGAGCTATCTGGCCTTACTCGTAGTAGTTTTTAGTACGTGCTGGACACCACTTTGAAAAAGCAATCACTGTGCTAGAAAAGTATATTGGCTTTGTTAGGATTGAAGTTCATTAACTTCAACGTAATCATTCCTCCTATTACTGAAGTCAGATTGGAACCACTAAGATCCAAACCTTCTGTCTGGTAATAGAAAGTAAAAATCTAGACATCATTTACATTTGAGAAAGCTGTTTTTAACATTATTTTAAAATGCCAAATATGTTCTTTCTAGAAAAATATTTGTTTTTGTTGGATAGCTTTTAATTGCATTTCAGAGAAGTGTGATTTTGGGTAGATGCTCATTACATTTTTGAAAGATTTACTGTTCCAAAATAAAGATTTAGATGACTGGTGATACTGGCTTTACAGAAATTTCAGATAACTAATTTTTAAAACATTTAGCGTTTAAAACTTTTTTTTGTTTTGTTTTCTGACATATTCTGACAAAGAGCAGCAAACCACTGCTGTGTGGCATTCTTGGAGTGTGCTGTGAATGTGCTTTTTAAGAAATTAAAAAGAGATCATTTTAAAATTGGTTCTTCGTGTGGTATCTTCCTGTGCCTTATATTAACTTATGTCCAGGTACCAGGTTGCCATTTCTGTATAAAGTTAAGCGATACTGTTTTAAGTAGATTATTCCCCCTCAACTTCTCATTGTTAGATTTCAATCTCAAATGGCCTACTTCACATTACAAATAGGTTTTCACCCCCACCCCTTCTTGTAGATTAGAGAGTAGATTTTTTCCTATAGTAGAAAAAAAAAGTGAAAAATACTGGTTTGCTAAGTAAATAAAAAATCAAATACAGGCTGGGCGTGGTGGCTCACACTGTAATCCCAATACTTCGGGATGCTGAGGCAGGGTGATCACTTGAGCCTAGGAGTTTGAGATCTGCCTGAGCAGCAGAGCAGACCTCATCTCTACAAAACATTAGGTGGGTGGCACGCATCTCTGGTCCCAGCTACTTGGGAAGCTGAGGCAGGAGGATTCTTTGAGCTCAGGAGATCAAGCCTGCAGTGAGCTATGATCACACGACTACACTCCAGCCTGGGTGACAGATAAAGACTTGGTCTCAAAATAAATAAATTAATAAAATGAAAATACATAAAGTACGGAAATAGGGATATTTTATCTCACATTATCAAAATAAGGATGCCTAGATAACTTTTATTTCAATACGATAATTACCAGTTTCCTTTTCATAAAAATTAGTTTTTCTTGCTTACAAAAGTAAGTCATTTATTTGAATGTAAATATTGTAGGAATTTAGAAATGTTCAAGTAAAAGTCCCTCGGCCAGGCGCAGTGGCTCCTGCCTGTAATCCCAGCACTTTGGGAGGCTGAGGTGGGCAGCTCACCTGAGGTCAGGAGTTTGAGACCAGCCGGCCAACATGGTGAATCCCTGTCTCTACTAAAAATACAAAAATTAGCTGGGCGTGATGGCACATGCCTGTAATCCCAGCTACTTGGGAGGCTGAGACAGGAGAATCACTTGAGCCCAGGAGGCAGAGGTTGCAGGGAGCTGAGATGGTGCCGCTGCACTCCAGCCTGGGCAACAGAGTGAGACTCTGTCTCAAAAAAAAAAAGTAAAAGTCCTTCGTATTCCAGAGACCATTGTTTATAGTGTGGCATGCATCCCTGCAACTTTTCCCCTCAGCATATGGTATTTACTTTTTTAAAAAACCTTTGGCCGGGTGCGGTGGCTCAAGCCTGTAATCCCAGCACTTTGGGAGGCCGAGACGGGTGGATCACGAGGTCAGGAGATCGAGACCATCCTGGCTAAAATGGTGAAACCCCGTCTCTACTAAAAAAAATACAAAAAAAAACTAGCCAAAAAAAAAAAAAAAAAA
>NC_045451.1:58582439-58586029 GCF_002776525.5 Piliocolobus tephrosceles | reverse complement strand
AAAAAAAAAAAAAACTAGCCGGGCGATGTGGCAGGCGCCTGTAGTCCTAGTTACTCGGGAGGCTGAGGCAGGAGAATGGCGTAAACCCGGGAGGCGGAGCTTGCAGTGAGCTGAGATCTGGCCACTGCACTCCAGCCTGGGCTACAGAGCGAGACTCCGTCTCAAAAAAAAATAAATAAATAAAAATGAAAAATAAAAAAATAAAAAACCTTTGAACAAAAAGCAGGATGAAGTGAGGCAGCTGATGGGGAGATGTTGAGCATGGGAGACTCTAAGGAAGATGAAGACAGTAGGCCCTAAGATGTGTTAGGAGTACATTTGTTACTGCTCATTTGGGCTCTGGGCATCAGAAGAGATTGTTTTCTGCACCTTTTGAAATTCCAAGAACTATAGGGACAGAGAAAAGCTCATCTGATTATATTTTCAAACCTTGATCCTTAGGTTTTTGAAGACAATATTTTTCTATTTTTGTCAGGATTACATAAAAATAAGTTATCAAAGTGTGTTTTATACTTGGAGACATCAGTGTACTCATTTGAAAGCCTCTTGTTTTTATTCTTTTCCAGTTTGTTTCCAGTATAAAAATAATACAAGGTTGCATTTGGAACAGCATTCCTTTTACCATCCTAAGCTTTCCAGCTTTCTCCCAGACTTGGCTAGCTTTTTGAGGAGTTAAGATCAAATTCGGTAGATAAGAAAGTGGCAGATGGAGGGGTGGGGAATGTGGGGTATTCATTACCGAATACATGAGTGAGCTACTACAGATAGCTCTACAAACTTGAGGGAAAAGAAGTCTGCGCCACAGGTCTCGGCAGCTTGGGTGGTGGGAGGAGGAGCAGCAGCTGGTGAGCCCAGCTTCCAGAAGGCTCTGGTTTCGCCATTGCCCATAGGCACCCGGCAGGCCCCCTCCCCACCACCAACATGCCCAAGACAAAGGTCAGCTCAGCCAGGGGGCCGTGAAGGAAAAGCCCAGGAGGAGATTGGCACAGTTGTCCGCTAACCCTGCTCCTGCAAAAGTAGAAACGGAGCCAAAAAAAAAAAAAAAAAAAAAAAAAGGCAGCAGGAAAGGACAAACCTTCAGACCGAAAAGTGCACACAAAAGGGAAAGGGGGAGCAAAGGGAAAACAGGCTGAAGCTTGAGCCCCTGCCCACCTCCATTCCTATCTGGTCTAGAACGTTTAACTGGCAATGTTTTCTTGACTCAGTCTCTTGGCCATAGGGGCCCCACTAGTGTAAGACCCAGGGCCCGTAGTACGCCACCCTGGCCTCAATATGGGCCAGAATGAGAGCTTGGCCATCAACACTGCCTCTGGGATATGTTGACAAAAAAAGAGAGAGAGAAAAAAAAAATAGAAGCCCCCATCAGAGTGGATCTCTCTCTTGGCCAAAGGGAATCGAAACAACAACAGCAGCCGCAACAGCCTGAAAACCTAGGTCAGGCCATGACAGGAAGCTGGGAGTCAGCCATGCCTCACCACACCCTCTGTGGCTTTGGAATCCAGGCACAACTGACCAAGCAAAAGGGCTTCACACCTTTGGAAAGGAAAACCTTTTAGCGGATTCCGTAGGGAATGTGTTAAGGCTGCTCTACTTTCTGTTACCTGGTTTTACCACTTTTAGGCCCATCAATGGGGATCTTATTGTTAGTATTTGATCCGTTGGCCGAGCACAGTGGCTCATGTCTGTAATCCCAGCACTTTGGGAGGCCAAGGTGGGCAGATCATGAGGTCAAGAGATTGAGACCATCCTGGCCAACATGGTGAAACCCTGTCTCCACTAAAAATACAAAAATTGACTGGGGGTGGTGGCGAGCGCCTGTAGTCCCAGGTACTCAGGAGGCTGAGGCAGGAGAATTGCTTGAGCCTGAGAGGCGGAGGTTGTGGTGAGCCGACATCACGCCACTGAACTCCAGCCTGGTGACACAGCGAGACTCTGTCTCAAAAAATAAATACAATAACAATAATAAAAATATTTGGCCCACACATATTCAACTTCCTTGTAAAGTTTATATCTTCCAGGTTATAGCAGCTCCATGTAAAGATGATGGTGATGCAAGGATTCCAGCCAATTCCTGTCTCAGCTTGGGACTCTCCTGCTAATGCACCCTGGGGACCCTTAGACCAGGCAGCCAGACATTTCCAATCTTTTGGTAGGCAGGGCCAGCGCCCTGAAATCAGCAAGAAGACACAGAAGACTGGCCTCCTCCCTCATCAACCCTTAAGAATAAGGGATGGAAATCTCTGAAGGGGGAATGAGATAGGAAGATCGCTGGGTGCTCGCAGGAGGATGGAAGAATCCAAACAAGAGCTAAAACAAGAGCTAGGCAAAGAAACTGTGGGATAACAGAAAACCCAAAAGAAGGAGGAGAAGGCTGGGTTTGGTGGCTCACGACTGTAATCCCAGCACTGTGGGAAGCTGAGGAGGGCAGATCACCTGAGGTCAGGAGTTTGAGACCAGCCTGTGCAATATGGTGAAACCCCTTCTCTACCAAAAATACACACAAAAAAATAGCTAGGCAGGGTGGCATACGCCTGTAGTCCAGCTACTCGGGAGGATCATTTGAACCCAGGAGACAGAGGTTGCAGAGAGCCGAGATCACACCACTGCACCCCAGCCTGGGCCACAGAGACAGGCTGACATGTCCATGACTCTTCAGGGCAAACCCAAATCAGGGAGAAAGGGGGTGGTACCTGGGGGTACGGGACGGGGGGTGGGTCCCTGAAATTCCCCCTCTTCCGGAATACCTAATGATTATTTCACTCCCTAATTAAAGAAACACCCGTACAATGAGAAACCCAAACTCCCTGTGTGTCACTTATTCTTACAAATATGCCTGCACTTCTCTCTTCAGTACATACTGTCACTTTGCAATAAAAGCTTTTTGCCTTTCCCTGCATTCTGACTTGACCCTGAATTCTTTCTCGAAAAAGTGTCAAGAACCTGGAAACCAACTGGGGCGGGGGTCTCACCAGCATCTGGAGACCCTCCGGAACCTTCTGGCAACAGTAGGGGAAAAAAAGCAGAAATTACCCACAGTACAAGGCAACCACCATATCCATTACTCCTGACACTTGTTATATACATATGTACATGCAAATGTAGAGAGAAACATGCATTCAGGTCTGACACCGTGGCTCACGCCTGTAATCCCAGCACTTTGGGAGACCAAGGTGTGTGGATCGCCTGAGGTCAAAAGTTCAAGCCCAGCCTGGCCAACATGGCGAAACTCCATCTCTACTAAAAATACAAAAATTAGCCCGGCGTGGTGGCAGGCTCCTGTAATCCCAGCTACTCAGGAGGCTGAGGCAGGAGAATCACTTGAACCCGGGGGCCAGAGGTTGCAGTGAGCCGAGATCACGCCACTGCACTCCAGCCTGGGCCACAGAATGAAGTTCCGTCAAAAAAGAAAGAAAGAAAGAAAGAGAGAAAGAGAGAGAGAGAGAGAAAGAAAGGAAGGAAGGAAGGAAAAGAAAGAAGAAAGAAAGAAGAAAAAGAAAGAAGAAAGGAAAGAAAGAGAAAGAAAGAAAAGGGAGGGAAGGAGGGAGGAAGGAAGGAAGGAAGGAAGGAAGGAAGGAAGGAAGGAAGGAAGG
>NC_045451.1:58518363-58582429 GCF_002776525.5 Piliocolobus tephrosceles | reverse complement strand
AGGAAGGAAGGAAGGAAGGAAGGAAGGAAGGAAGGAAGGAAGGAAGGAAGGAAGATACATTCAAACATAAAATACTTTTGAAATGAAAAAGCAGGTTCCAAACCAGTGATACATAGTCAAGATTTGCCAGCAAACACATACTTTAGAAATAGCTCCTGTTCGTAAATATTATTCATCCTCATTTTTAAACAAAAGGGACTTTAGAAAGTTTAAAGACAAAGTAAAAGTCACCTGAAAACATGCCAAGCAGTGAGAACCACTATACAAATTTTACTACATATGCCTTCAGACATCTGTCATAGAGTCCAACAAAGACTATAAAACAAAAATTCAAGCAAACAAAACTCAGCAAAACAGAAAAGCAGAACTTAAAATAAAAATGAGAATAAAAATAAACAGAAAAGCCTATGTGTTGTTTTAGGTTTTAGAAACTGTCAGACGCACATTTTAAGCTGCTATAAAAGGAAAACAAGCACGTCAAGTGCTTATCTTAAACACCCGGAGTTCTATTGAGCTTTTGGTGGCTCCGGAAACAGTGGTTCATAGTAAACTAAGAAAGGAGAAGAAAAACAAGCTAGTGAACTCAGTGCTGATTCAGTAACCCCAGCGGTGGGCAGGGCAGCCAAACATCCATCAAGGGTAGAGCTGGCTCCAGGCTGCACTTCAGTTTTACCCTTATTTTAGTTGACCTGTTCCTAGGTAGGAGTCCCCTCCAGGGCCCCAGGACTGCCCCTAGCAGGCTCTGCACCCCAGATTTTACTGTCCCAGTCCTGAATGTGCCTTAAAAAAAGTTGTATCAGCTTTTCAGCTTCTTAGCTTTCCTTTTCTGCTCAGCGTCTCAACCTCTCAGTCACCGCTTTCAAAGCAGCAAGTTCATTGTGGAACAAAGTGGCAGCAAATGTCAGCCTCTGGCTGGCTGAAGTGGCTCATGCCTGTAATCCTAGCACTGTGGAAGGCCGAAGCAGGTGGATCACGAGGTCGGGAGTTCAAGACCAGCCTGGCCAACATGGTAAAACGCCGGCTCCACTGAAGTTACAAAAAATTAGCCGGGTGTGGTGTTACGCACCTGTAATCCCAGCTACTTGGGAGGTTGAGTGAGGCAGGAGAATCGTTTGAACCCGGGAGGCGGTGGTTGCAGTGAGTCAAGACCGCACCATTGTACTCCAGCCTGGGTGACAGGGCGAGACTCCGTCTCAAAAAAAAAAAAAAAAAAAAGTGAGCCTCCCTTCTCCAGGCTTCCCTCTCTCCAGAATCACGTTTCTCAGGTTCTAGCTGCCTTCTCCAATGTCTTCACAAAAGGTAAAAGAACTGCCTTCACAATTAATGAAAACGAAGATCCTAATTAATTTGCCAATTGTTGTTTCATATTCTAATGTTTTCAGGTTCCACCTGAGCCAAAACTTGAGGATTCATGAGAAAATCTTTTGTTTTGATTTTATTTTGATTTAGTTTATTTATTTATTTATTTATTATTTTTTGAGATGGAGTCTCGCTCTGTCACCCAGACAGGACTGCAGTGGCGCGATCTCGGGTCACTGCAAGATCCACTTTCCAGGTTCAAGCGATTCTCCTGCCTCAGCCTCCTGAGTAGCTGGGATTACAGGCACCCACCACCACACCTGGCTAATTTTTGTATTTTTAATAGAGACGGGGTTTTTCCATGTTGGCCAGGATGGTCTCGATCTCTTGACCACAGGTGATCTGCCCGTCTCGGCCTCTCCAAGTGCTGGGATTACAGGCGTGAGCCACCGCGCCTGGCCTTGATTTAGTTTATTAACAGTTCATATTCAGGTTTGAATTTCACAACTAACTAGTGGTCCGCATGCGTTTGTCTGTGAATAGATGTCAATTTGGCTGAAAATAATCACTTGAGAGATTTACTAAAAGTATACATTCCCAAGCAAGGATGTCAGGCTAGGACCCAGAAATCTGAATTTTAAGAAATAGCACTTTTTTTTTTCTTTTCTTTTTTTTTTTTTTTTTGAGATGGAGTCTTGCTCTCTTACCCAGGCTGGAGTGCAGTGGCGTGATCTCGGCTCACTGCAACTTCTGCCTCCTGAGTTCAAGTGATTCTCCTGCCCCAGCCTCCTGAGTAGCTGGGACTACGGGTGTGTGCCACTACACCAGGCTAATTTTTGTATTTTTAGTAGAGATGGGGTTTCATATGTTGAACAGGCTGGTCTTAAACTCCTGACTGAAGGGGTGGCAGCCCCTCCACACCTGTGAGTATATCTCGTCAGGTGGGACGAGAGACTGAGAAAAGAAATAAGACACGGAGACATAGTACAGAGAAACAACAGTGGGCCCAGGAGACCGGCACTCAGCATACCGAGGACCTGCACCAGCACTGGTCTCTGAGTTTCTTTAGTTTTTATTGATTATTATTTTCAGTGTCTCAGCAAGAGGAACGCGTCAGAAGAGCAGGGTGATAGTGGGGAGAAGGTCAGCAAGAAAACATGTGAGCAAAAGAATCTGTGTCATAATTCAGTTCAAGGGGAGGTACTATGCCTGGATGTGCACGTAGGCCAGATTTATGTTTCTCTCCAGCCAAACATCTCAGTGGAGTAAAGAATAACAAAGCAGCATCACTGCCAACGTGTCTCGCCTTCCGCCATAGGGCGGTTTTTCTCCTGTCTCAGAATTGAACAAATGTACAGTTGGGTTGTATATCGAGACATTCAGTTCCCAGGGGCAGGCAGGAGACAGTGGCCTTCCTCTATCTCAACTGCAAGAGGCCTTCCTCTTTTACTAATCCACCTCAGCACAGACCCTTTACGGGTGTCAGGCTGGGGGACAGTCAGGTCTTTCTCATTCCACGAGGCCATACTTTAGACTATCACATGGCGAGAAACCTTGGACAATACCCAGCTTTCCAAGGCAGAGGTCCCTGTGGCTTTTTGCAGTGCATTGTGGTTTATTGAGACTAGAGAATGGCGATGACTTTTACCAAGCATACTGCTTATAAACATTTTGTTAACAAGGCACATCCTGCACGGCCCTAGATCCCCTAAACCTTGATTTCATGCAACAGATGTTTTTGTGAGCTCAAAGTTGGGGCAAAGTGGCTGGGGCAAAGTTACAAATTAACAACATCTCAACAAAGCAATTGTTCAAGGTACAGGTCAAAATGAAATTTCTTATGTCTTCCCTTTCTATATAGACACAGTAACCGTCTGGTCTCTCTTTCTTTTCCCTACACCTGACCTCAAGTGATCCACCCATCTTGGCCTCCCAAAGTGCTGGGATTACAGGCGTGAACCACCACGCCCAGCCAGAAATAACACTTCTGATGCTCACTGAAGTCTGAGGGGGGAAAAAAAGGCATGACTAACACTGAAATGCAATGGGAAAAAAAAAAGGCCGAGTGCGGTGGCTATTTTGAGACAGAGTCTTACTATGTCACCCAGGCTGGAATGCAGTGGCACGATGTTTACTCACTGCAATCTCCGCCTCCCGGGTTCAAGCAATTCTCCTGCATCAGCCTCCTGGGTAGCTGGGATTACAGGCGTGCACCACCACACCCAGATAATGTTTGTATTTTTAGTAGAGATGGGGTTTCACCATGTTGGCCAGGTTGGGCTTGAACTCCTGACCTCAGGTGATCCGCCCACCTCAGCCTCCCAAATTGCTGGGCATACAGGCGTGAGCCACTGTGCCTGGCCATTTTTTATAGCATGTGTGTTAGTCCATTCTTGTGCTGCTATAAAGAAATCCCTGAGGCCGGGTGATTTATAAATAAAAGAGGTGTAATAGGCTCGCAGTTCTGCAGGCTGTACAGGAAGCGTGGTGCCAGTGAAGAGGAGCTGATGTCTCACTCAGCAAGAGCTGGAGCAAAAGAGAGAGTGGGGAGGAGGTGCCACAAGCAGATCTCAGGAGAGAGTGGGGAGGAGGTGCCACAAGCAGATCTCAGGAGAGCTCACTCACTATTGGGAGGACAGCACGCAGGGAATGGCTCTAAACCATTCATGAGAAATTTGCCTCCATGATCCAGTCACCTCCAACCAGGCCCCACCTCCAATATTGGGGATTACAAATCAGCATGAGATTTGGAGGGGATAACATCCAAACTACATCCTCAGGAAGTAACAGATACTCCTGAAGACGATAAAACAAGATAAGTATATGAGTTATGCCGTGACCATCAGGGCTGAAACCCAAAATTGGTAACAATGGTTTCTTCTGGGTCGTGCCGCTGAGGATTGTTGGGGAAGAAGGAGAGATTTTTTTTCCCTTGCTATTTTTCCATACTATTGAAATTCTTTAACATGCATGCATTTCTTTCATAATTACAATATAGTGTGATTTTATTTTGTCATTTTGACTCAGAGTCTGATAACTAGTTGGTCTGGGGAGCCATTGAGCCAGACAGTTTCTGGAAATGTCTTGGAGTTTAAAACTCCTGTGACGCCAGCAGGGGCGAAGTGCTTACTGGTAGTTCCATGGGTTTTCATGTAAAAACAGGTCTTTAGGTTTTTTTTTTTTTAATTTTTGCTTCAGTGTTTGCTTAAATGATCTTCCAAGACAGCTACATCAATTAAAAGAACAACGTTGTGAGATTGTTTAATGAGTTTTTAAAAATACAATTTTGACTGGGCCCAGTGGCTCATGCCTGTAATTCCAGCACTTTGGGAGGCTGAGGCGGGCGGATCACCTGAGGTCGGGGGTTGGAGACCAACCTGACCAACAGGGTGAAACCCCATCTCTACTAAAAATACAAAATTAGCCAGGTGTGGTGGCGCCTGCCTGTAATCCCAGTTACTCAGGAGGCTGTGGCAGGAGAATCGCTTGAACCGGGGAGGCAGAGGTTGCGGTGAGCCGAGATGGTGCCACTGCACTCCAGCCTGGGCAACAAGAGTGAAATTCCATCTCAACAACAACAACAAAAACAATACACACACAAAAACAAGATTTTATTTCCAATAAAAGCGATTTTAACTTATTTAATTTTATTTACAAATTATTCCCAGGTCTAGCTTTGACTTTAAAAAGTGAATTTTAAAGGTTAAACATGTGAATTATTCTAATTTATATTACGAACTTTAATTGTCCTCTGAAAATCAAATCAAGAGCAGGGAACAGCATGCTGGTAATGAAAAGAAACCAAAACAGAGGTACAGCTTTGCATCCTTTCTTCAATTTAATGTTTAAAGATGTAACTGCCCAATGGGTTCACCTTGCCGCTATCTAGACAGAACCGATTTATCAAGACAGGGGAATTGCAATGGAGAAAGAGTAATTTCACACAGAGCTGGCCGTGAGGGAGACAGGAGTTTTATTATTACTTAAATCAGTCTCCTCAAGCATTTGGGGATCAGTTTTTAAAGATAATTTGGTGCTGGACGTGGTTGCTCATGCCTGTAATCCCAGCACTTTGGGAGGCTGAGGCAGTGGGAGGCTGAGGCAGGCGGATCACCTGAGGTCAGGAGTTCAAGACCAGCCTGGCCAACATGGGCTCTATTAAATATACAAAAAATTAGCCGGGCGTGGTGGCATGTGCCTGTAATCCCAGCTACTTGGGAGACTGAGGCTGGAGAATCGCTTGAACCCAGGAGGCAGAGGTTGCAGTGAGCCGAGATTGTGCCACCGCACTCCGGCCTGGGCAAAAGAGTGAGACGCCATCTCAAACAAACAAACATAATTATTTGGCAGGTAGGGGCTCAGGAAGTGGAGAGTGCTAATTGGAGATGGAATCCTAGGGGGGGTCAAAATGAGGTTTTCTTCTCCTAGATGGGATGGCAGAACTGATTGGGCCGGATTACTGGTCTGGATGGTGTCAGCTGATCCATTCAGTGTAGGGTCTACAAAATATCTCACGCACTGATCTGAGGTGTTACAATAGTGATGCTATCCCCAGAAGCAATTTGGGGAGGTTCAGACTCTTGGAGCCAGAGGCTGCATGACCCCTAAACCATAATTTCTAATCTTGTAGCTAACTTGTCTGCAAAGGCAGACTGGCCCCCAGGCAAGAAGGGAGTCTTTTTGGGAAAGAGCTATTATTAATTTTGTTTCAGAGTCAAACTATGAACTGAATTCCTTCCCAAATGCCCAGGAATGAACAAGGGCAGCTTAACGGTTAGAAGCAAGATGGAGTCGGTTAGGTCTGATCTCTTTCACTGTTATAATTTCCTCAGTTATAACTTTTGCAAAGGCAGTTTCAAAGATGCAGCAGAAACATCTGTTACACAAACAACAGAAATGAGGAAGAAAGTATCTGACTCAGTAGCAAAGGAAATCCACGGAAAGAATGTTCTGAGACAGGAAGCAATGATCAGGCCAGGTAGGGATATGATAGAAAGAAAATTCTCATTTAATTCAAATTCTGGCCAGTCCTTTTGCTGATTTCCATACTGATACTAGGCACTTTAATATGTGAGTTCCGGTAACATACGGAACCTCAAAGTAGAAATGTCTGTTGTCCATTGTTAAAAGACTATTTGCAGAGTTTTGATGTTTATCAATGAAAATGGTTTTTTTGTTGTTGTTGTTTTGTTTTTTTTTTTTTTTTAATTTATGAAGAATAGGGAATCCTATATGGGCATGGGGCAAATAATCGAACTGTTTTAATGCAGAAGAAAATTTGCATCAGGAAGAGATAGCTCATGGAGGCATAAAGACTTTATTCTGGAGCCTCTAGATTCTGTGGGGCCTGCAGTGGCTTCAAGACGCCCCAGCATCTCCTGCACCCACACCCCCTGTCAAGACCACTGTGGTCAGGGCCTCTTGCCCTTGGCCAGTGTATATTAGTCTGCCTGGGCTGCCACAACAAAATACCACAGACTGGGGGTGAAAACATGATTTTCTCACAGTTTTGGAGGCTTAGAAGTTCTAGATCAAGGTGCCAACTGCGTTGCTTCCTCTGAGGCAGCTCTTCTTGGCCTGTAGACAGCGCCTTCTTGCTGTGTCTTCACACGGGTGGCCCCTCAGGCTGTGTGTCTAGGTCCTAATCTTCTCTTATAAAGACAACAGTCATACTGGATTAGGGTCCATCGTTTTACCCTAATGGTCTATTTAAAGGCCTTGTCTCCAAATACAGATGCATTTTGAAGTACTAAAGGTTAGTACCTCAACATCTGAATTCTGAGGGGACACACTTCAGCCCATATCATGCGGGCAGACCTCAGTGCTGCCTGCAGACCCAAGGCGAACTACACAACGTTCAAGCCTGGCTCTTAGGACAAAAACAACTGCCGGAGTCAACTGCACCGAATTCTCTGGGAAGGACGAGATGCCCAGTGTCACAAAAAGAGCATGGTCTTTTCTACGTGTGATGCATGCACACACAGGCACACACAGGCACACACACACACACACACACACTGGATGGCTGCTCTGTCCTTGGCAAGAATTCCTGTGGTGCCATGTTCGAAATATGCACTTCTGTGGAGTAGCTTTGGGTTTTCTTAGAAGTCTCTTTCTCTAAATTTCTACCTAAGCTGATGGCCTGTCCCTGCTTGGGCATGAAGGCTAGGAGTGGGGGTGGGTCAAGACTGACTCCTGTTCACCATGAAGTAGACGAAGGCAGTGATAGCCAGACAGGGACGTGTGTTTTAGGGAAGTCCTCTGAGTTTTCAGTTCTGTTTTTGTTTTGTTTTCATGATGGGAGAAATGAGCGAATATAAAGGCTGCTTCCAGGAGCAGGATTTGAGGAGAGGTTGCCTATATGAGAGAAACAGGGGATGGTCAATACCGTAGGCTTTTTTGAGAAGGTGAAAGAGGGAATTCATTTTTTAAAATTTTTTACTTTTTTTTTTTTTTTTTGAGACAGAGTCTTGCTCTGTTGCCCAGGTTGGAGCGCGGTGGTGCGATCTCTGCTCATTGCAACTTCTGCCTCCTGTTTATATAAACAGGCCAAACCCTGTATTTATTTATTTATTTTTTATTTAATTTTGAGATGGAGTTTTGCTCTTGTTCCTCCTGATGGCCAGGCTGGAGTGCAATGGCATGATCCTGGCTCACTGCAACCTCCACCTCCCGGGTTCAAGCAATTCTCCTGCCTCGGCCTCTTGAGTAGCTGGGATTACAGGTACTTGCCACCACTCCTGGCTACTTTTTTTGTATTTTTAGTAGAGACGGGGTTTCACTATGTTGGCCAGGCTGGTCTCGAACTCTTGACCCTGAGGTGATCCACCTGCCCTCGGCTTCCCAAAGTGCTAGGATTACAGGCGTGAGCCACTGCACCAGGCCAAAAGATGGAATTCAAAGAAGTGCTGGTAAGTCACTGTGGTATTTGCGAAAATATAAAAATAAAGAGGGTTTGGGCTAGGCACGGTGGCTCACGCCTGTAATCCCAGCACTTTGGGAGGCCAAGGCAGGCGGATCACTTGAGGTTGGGAGTTCGAGACCAACGTGACCAACATGAAGAAACCCCGTCTCTACTGAAAATACAAAATTAGCCGGGCGTGGTGGTGCATGCCTGTAATCCCAGCTACTCGGGAGGCTAAGGCAGGAGAATCACTTGAACCCGGGATGTGGAGGTTGCAGTGAGCCAAGATCGTGCCATTGTACTCCAGCCTGAGCAACAAGAGGAACAAGAGCAAAACTCCATCTCAAAAGTAAATAAATAAATAATAAATAAATAAATAAACAGGGTTTGGCCTTGGGCAAGATGGACCGTTTTCTAGAGGGGCAGCCACGGTGGGCTGCGCAACTGGTATGAAACCCAGTTTCCATCTGAAGGCCTCGATGTTCATGGAAATAGGGGGCGAGACAGTCTGAAGAGTGTGGAGAAGGCCTGAAAATGTCCTTGCAGAGAACAGGAGAGACAACGACGGGGATAGCCAGGCAGGGCTGAAGACCCATTTGAATTTCCAGCAGTGCCCTCTGTCCTGTTGTGTGGCCCCTCTAGTAGTAGGTACTGGGAAAGCAGGTGGCTGAGTTCATCCAGGGCGGAGGCTCTGCCAGATAAGTGTGACAAGAACAGCGCAGCAAGGATGTCAAAGGCAATGGCAAACACTGGCCAAAAAAGGGCAAAAAACTGGAATGCAGAGAAATGAAACCAAAGCTGATGAGGAGGGAAGGGAAGAGAGGAGAGGGCGGATAGACTGGGGTAGAGAGGACAGAACGACAGGGCATCCTGATGATGTTGAGGAAAAGTCACAGGAAACAGCTAAACAAGCCAGCTGCATGGATGGCACAGTGTGGCTGGAGAGCAGGGTTCTGGAGTTATTGGGTTTTCTATGTGTGGCACCGGCCTGGATGGGTGAGGCTGAGTGGAGGAGTCTTACATTTCCAGTCTTGTCACTTCTCTGATGAGTTTCAGACCAATATATCCATCTGCCTAGATGTCATTTCTCCTCGGATTCACATGCTCCAAACCGAACTCTTGGACTCAGACATCAAAACCACTCAAAAATGGCTCTCTGAGAAATAGAACTACCATATGATCCAGTAATCCAACTTTTGGGTATAGACCCAAAAGAATTAAAAACAGAATATTGAACATATATTTGCATAGCTTTATTTACAACAGCCAAAGGTGGAAACAACTCACACGCCCATCAACACACGAATGGATAAACAAAATGTGCTACATACATAAAATGGAATATGATTCAGCCTTAATGAAGGAAGGAAATCCTGACACGTGCTACCTGGATGAACCTTGAGGATATTTTGCTAAGCAAAAGAAGCCAGACTAATGGACAAATACTATAAAATCCACTTATATGAGATACTTAGATTAGTCAAATTTAGGGACAGAAATCAGATTTGCAAGATAAAAAAATTTCTGGAAATGTATTTCACAATAATGTCAATATGCCTGACTACTGAACACCTCAAAAAGGATTAACATGGGGCCGGACGCGGTGGCTCATGCTTGTAATCTCATCACTTTGGGAGGCCAAGGTGGGCAGATCACCTGAGGTTAGGAGTTGGAGACTGGCCTGGCCAACATGGTGAAACCTGGTCTCTGCTAAAAATACACACAAAAAAATTAGCTGGGCATGGTGACAGGTGCCTGTAATCCCAGCTACTTGGGAGGCTGAGGCAGGAGAATTGCTTGAACCTGGGAGGTGGAGATTGTGGTGAACCGAGACAGGGCCATTGCACTCCAGCCTGGGCAACAAGAACGAAACTCCATCTCAAAAACAAAACAAAACAAAACAAAAAAAACCAAAAGGGTTAACATGGGGGCTGAGCACTGTCAGTGGGAGAATCACTTGAGGCCAGGAGTTTGAGACCAGGCTGGGCAACAGAGAACTCCGTCTCTACAAAATATAATAATAAAAAAAGAGCCAAGTGTGGTGGCATGCACCTGCGGTCCCAGCTACTTGGAAGGCTGAGATGGGAGACTGACGTTGCAGTGAGCCGTGATCGCACCACTGCACTCCAACCTGGGCAGAGAGAGACTCTGCCTCTGAAACAAAAAAAGAGGGGCTAACATGGTAAATTTCATGTTTCTTATCAAGTAAAAACGCTTGCTGAGCCACAATCTAAATTAGGTTTCCCTGTTACTAGGAAGCAGTAAGGATGTGCTATCCCAAAATATATCCAAAAATTGGTATATTATTTTGAGCTAAAAACACTGGAGAAATTGTAGTTTCAGAAAGGGCTAGATGACCTGTCATTTCCTACAGGGAACAAGCAGTAAAGATTCCTCTGGGAGTGGTACTTTCTCTGTACCCGGGCCAGAAAATAGCCCTTATCACCAGAGACTGGGAGTTAGTTGGGGCTGCAATGGACCTGAATAAATAAACTTCCCAAGTAGTACTTATCTTCCACTAGTTTTACACCCTCCCAAAATTTTTCCTAGTGACTCCCTTAGAAATGTATCGCTCCTAACCAGATGCCTTTTGTGCTTTCTTCTCAAATGCATCATTCTTTGTCTAAAAAGTATAAAAGCATCTTGCTTTGGCCACTTCTTCAGACCTCACTCTCCTTTGAAAGTCCCCATGAAAAACTTAAGAAGTGTGTATGCTTTTCTCTTGTTTATCTGTCTCTTGTCAATTCGGTTTGTGGCTCCAGCGGAAGAGCCCGCAGAAGCGCTGAGGCGGTTGGAGACGGTCTCTGGCGCCCCTGCACCTGCTCAGCGAGCCTTCAGCCCCTTCTCCCTGACGAAGCTCCCAGAGGCTGGAACTCAGGCGCAGGAGGCGTTTGGGAAATCCTCCCGAAAGCAAGGAGGAGCCTTTCCTAGACCGGGAACGGTCCCACGCCGGGGCACAGGCCGGGGCAGGGGGACCGAGCCGCGCGCAGGAACCCACAGTAGGATAGGGTTGGCGGCCCCGCTGCTCTCGGTTCGCGGGGAACCGCGCGGGCTTCCGGGTCATGCCACCGCGTTCCTCCTGCCCTCGGGGAGAGGGGAGGAGCCTCCAGCACCGGGTGGGGCGTGGTTACGGCCGGTGGGCCCCACCGCAGCCAGACGCTGCCCGTTTAAGCGCAGAGGACCGCGGGTCACGTGGTGGGCGGGGTGGGGGCGTGGCACCAGGAAGCGGCGTCCGCGCCGGGCCCAGAGCAGCAGCCGCAGCCGCAGCCGCAGCCACCGTCACAGTCCGGGCCGGGCTCCACCGCGAGCTCCGCTCCACGCTGGCTGCCGCCGTCGGGGCCCCCACCGCGGTCTCGGCGCCCGCCATGGGCGAGGAGGACTACTACCTGGAGCTGTGCGAGCGGCCGGTGCAGTTCGAGAAGGCGAACCCTGTCAACTGCGTCTTCTTCGATGAGGCCAACAAGCAGGTCCGGCGGCCCGCGCCTTCCTCCCCTGCGCGGCCCTGCCGGGGTCGTGGGCGCACCAAGGCTGGTCCCGCGCGACCAGGCCCGAGCGTCCCCTCCTGTCCTGTCCTGTCCCGTCCTAGCGCGGGCGGCGGCGCACGCTCCTTCCCTGTTGGGTGGGCTCAGCCGCGGCCAGGTGTCCTCGCAGGTGACCCCGGGGCTGGACCCCCGAACCTGCTGCGTGGACGCCGTGGCCTCGTGGCCGGCGTCTCAACTGTTGGCGCGCCCATCTTTTCTAGGCTTCTTTTGTTGTCTTTGTCATTAGTTACACTCGCAGTCAAGGTTTTAGACGTCGAGATTTTCATTTTCCTTGGAATTTTGTCAAGGGGGAAGAGACTACGTCAAGCGCATCAGCGGCGCCGATGCGTGAACCGGCCTTAGAACTTGGAGCCTGGGGACCCGACCCGGTGTGGCACAGTGGGCCACACTTGGAGTGGCATCCTTTTCGCTCTCTGCTCTTGGTTTTTAAAATTCACATGAGCAGCCAAACATCTGTACCTTGATATGTGTTACTTTAGTTGAACCCAGGGTGGTGTATAACAGAGATAATCGCCTGCGGGTCGGCTTTTGAGTTTAGATCCTTTCAGAGTTCAGGCTATTAACTTTGCTGCTTTTGCTTCTCAGGTTTTTGCTGTTCGATCTGGTGGAGCTACTGGTGTGGTAGTTAAAGGCCCAGATGATAGAAATCCCATCTCATTTAGGTAATGGCATAGACACTTTAAGATCATTTTATCATGTAAACAGAATGGTGCTTTTCTAATTCAAAAGGTTTTTTATAATTTTCTCATTTGGCCTGCCCTGAGAGGCCTGAAGTGTGTGTGCGCACATGGAATCCCTGTTTGTAGGGAGGGTCTCAGTGGCACTTACTAGCACCTCTTGTCAGAGTGGACTATCTGGAAGCATTTCATTTGGGAGCCAAATACTTCAAAAGTGGGGCACCCACTTCCTGGCACTGGAAATTAACAAGTCAGCGTGATGATGTGCCCATTTCCGGTTTGTTGACAGAGGAGGGCGTTCATTTCTTTAGCCCAGGTCTTTCCAGAGTGGCAGGTGAAGGAGATTCATTGTTTCGCATGTAATAATATAAGAAAATCATGACTGCCACTTAAGGTGACTGCGTGGTCACAGTTTGCACTGTTGAACAGGTGTAATGATCAATAGCAGCCCCTTTCACTTTCAGAAGTGGCTCGATTTGGATGATAAGCTATCTGGCCACGTTAACACTGTTGCTTACAGAAGGTGAAAGTTTAATGTAGGCCCTCAGTTCAGTAGTGACTTAATTTTACTGTTGGCCTGTGTTAATGAGAAACTGTCTTTTTTTTTTTTTTTTTGAGCGAGCCTCCCTCTGTGCCCAGCTGGAGTGCATTGGTGCCCAGCTGAGAACCTGACTGCAACCTCCACCTCCCAGGTTCAGGCGATTCTCCTGCTTCAGCCTCCCAAGTAGCTGGGATTACAGGCACCTGCCACTACGCCTGGCTAATTTTTTTGTATTTTTAGTAGAGATGGGGTTTCACCACGTTGGCCAGGCTGGTTTCAAACTCCTGACCTCAGGCGATCCACCTTGGCCTCCCACAGTGCTAGGATTACAGGCATGAGCTACTGTACCCGACCTAAGCAAAGTTTTTTAAAGTATGGATGGGGTTTTAAAGTGCGGATGGGGTTCAAGCATGGTGTTTTGGGGGAACTCCGGGTCTGTGCAACTGAAGGTTACACAGGGTGTGTCTACAGGTAAGGGAAATGGTGGTGGTGTGGCCACTGGCAGGGGTCAGCTTGAAACTTACATATTCTCCTATGGAATTAGAGCTTTATCTTATTGACACGTCAGGTGGGGTGTGGCATGATCGTGTCAGTGTTTGGAAAGATCATGCTGTTCGCAGCACGAGGCTGGCTTAGTTGGGAGCCTGTCAGAGTTAGGGATGCCGTGGAGAGTAGCAGTCAGCCAAGCCAGGTGTGGTGAAAGCAGCGCTCTGGCAATGTAGAGTGGCACTGCATAGGCAGTCAAGGGATACTTAGGAAGATGGGTCTCTGGTAAGACTCAGGGGGTTGGTTGGGTGTGGAAAACAAGAGTGAGCCCATGATAATCTAGACTGGAGACTCTGAGAAGTTTGTGGGGAGGAAGGTACTGAATTTAACTTAAAAAGAGTTTTTAGACTGGGTGCAGTGGCTCACATCTGTAATGCCAGCACTTTGGGAGGCCGAGGTGGGTGGATCACTTGAGATCAGGAGTTCGAGACCAGCCTGGCCAATATGTTGACACTCCATCTCTACTAAAAATACAAAAATTAGCCAGGTGTGGTAGTGCGAACCTGAAATCCCGGCTACTCAGGACGCTGCGGCAGGAGAATCACGTTAACCTGAGAGGCAGAGGTTGCAGTGAGCCGAGATCGCGCCACTGTATTGTAGCCTGGGTGACAGAGCAAGACTCCATCGCAAAAAAAAAAAAAAAAAAAAGATATTCTAAAAGCAGCTTTATTGAGGCATAGTTGGCACACAATAAACTGTACACACTTAATATTAGACAATATGTGAGTTTTGACATGTATATACTCATGAAACCATCACCACAGTCAAGGCAACATATTCAGACCCCAAAAAGTTTCCTTGAGCCCCTCTGTAATCCATCCCTTGAGTTTGCTTTTTTAAAATGAATTTTTAATTTAAAAAAGTATGTATTTGAATAGAGGCAGGTCTTGAACTCCTGTGATCCTCCTTCGTCCTCTCACAGTGCTGGGATTACAGGTGTAGGCCACTGTGCCCAGCTGAGTTCACTTTTTAACTTCTGAGGCGGTCGTGAGACACTGTGGTGGAGCCATCTGGTGCATCGCAGGTTTGCTTAATGAATGCGCTGTGAGATGCACAAGTAGATAGTTCTTTCCAGAAGCTTTGCTGTGAGAGAGAAACAGCAGTCATGGAGAAGGCTCCTGCACGGGTCTATAGTTATTTATGTTGCAAACAATTCTCAGGTGATATGTGCGTGTGATCTCAATTCTTCAATCACTTGTTTTCCCAGCAAGTTGTTTCCAGTAAGATTTGGTAGTTTGAAAAGAGGTCCTGCCGATGGCTTCGGAAACATAACTTTAATTTTAGACTAGAGTTTGCTGCCTTCTGAATATAGGTTGTGTCTTTTGCCTTTTCAATAAATGATAGTAGCTAGAATTCGATTATTTAACTACTAACACATTCTTTCTTCTTAAAGAATGGATGACAAAGGAGAAGTGAAGTGCATTAAGTTTTCCTTAGAAAATAAGATATTGGCTGTTCAGAGGACGTCAAAGACTGTGGTAAGACTTATCTTTAAAATATAGCATTAAAGGGCATTAGAAATGCATTTGGAAGAGAAGGAATTGCAAATTTTCAGTGTTAAAGGAAACTTATTATCTTACTATTGTGAAAGGTATAGTTATGTTGCATTGTATTAGAGCCTTCAAAAACAAAAAAGACATTTGAGTGGGTTAAAAAAAATGACCTTAGTTTGATTTTTAAATTAAATTAAAAAAATTTTTTTGAGCCAGTCTTCCTTTGTTGCCCAGGCTGGAGTGCGGTGGTGTGATTCCGGCTCACTGCAGCCTCAATCTCTCAGGCTCAAGTGATTATCCCACCTCAGCCTCCTTTAAAAATTGTTAAAAAGTAGTTTGGAACTTTGTGTGTCTTTTGTATTGCTTGATAGCTAGCAGCATAGACTGTGTGAGGTATCATTTTTGGCTGCTTTATGAATTAGCCTTCTCATCTCTCATTTCTGAGTGCTAGATCTGATAGGAGCAGATATTCCAAGTCGAAACAGCCTGCAAGCACTTTAGCCCTTGTAAATGTTCACCATTGCCATTTGTAGCGTTAGAGGGAAGGCTGTTCCAAACAGGCAGGATCCTCTCGTGGTTTCTTCCATCAGTTTTAAGTGTTAAAGTCTTGGGGAAGCCTCTTAGTAAGTGCAGCAACACATTTCTCTGACATCAGCTGCTTGAGGAATGAATTTTGAAAGGAGTTACTAAACTGTAACTGAATATTTGTATTAACTTTAAAAAAATGGAATTGTAAGCCTGCTGCTGTTGAGACAGATGATCCGAATTGGTCTTTTTATCTTTCCTGTGTTTGGGTTGTCTTCAGTTATTTTCTGGTCACTTTTTAAGTTAATATTTATCTTTTTCTTGTAGTATGCCAAGGTAGGCGTACTACTACCCATTTAGCAGTATGCTGCCTAATCCAAATTTGTGTGTGTGTGTGTGTTTTTCCTTTCAGGATTTTTGTAATTTTATCCCTGATAATTCCCAGCTGGAATACACACAGGAGTGCAAGGTATGAGCCCAGGCCCTTTCCCAGCTGCTGGCGTCAGTGGTGTTGAGCTGGGTTCTGTTGTGGAGGGCGGGGCATCAGGGTCACAGGGAGCACACACTTGAAGTCAGACCGCCCCTCATGTTGATTCCAAAACTGGAGTCGGGCGGGGTGTTTGCTTTGTGACGTTCAACAGTTTTCTAAGCTTGAAAGCTTGTTCCTTTGGAGCCGGGAGGGTTCAATGGATGACACGTGGTGAACACCCAGTGGTGCTAGCCCTTGGGGGCTGTCATCTGTCCTGCCCTTTTCCTCCTCACTGGGCCGACAGCACATCTGGGTCCGGGCCCTGCGATCCCTCACAGCCACATGGAGTGGAGGTTTCTGGTGAGGAGTTTCTTTTTCTCTTTCCTGAAGTTTCCTTTCCTCAATTTGTTGTCTTTATCTCGTCCTTACTTTCTTTCTTGCTTCCCCCAGGTGTTGATTCTAATCCACATTAATGAGATTTGCTGGGTGTGGTAAACTAGGCTAGAGGGAGCTGAGCTAAAAGTGGCAGTGTGACACCCTGGGCGCTGACAGAGGCTGCTAGTGGTTGGGGTAGGGCTTTCTGCATCTTTGTGGCTGTTTTGCTCAGTGGAGTTCAGGGTGGACTATTCAATGAGGAGAGGTGCACCCCCACCACTGTCGCCCTGCCCTGCGGTGGCCCCGTGTGAGGAGGCCCTCAGCCCAGCCCTGCTCAGCCCTGTCTGCCCTCGAGCGAGTAGGGTGTGTGTCTCAGGGTCCTCAACCCATTTTGGTCAACACTCACTAAAGACCCTTAGGCCTTTGTACATTTGTAATAACAGTTTTTGTAATGTGGGTGACTGAGAATGTCGGCAGTAAGGTGATTCCTGCAGGTAGAAGCTGCTGTTTGTGAGCTCTGGTTGGTTACCTTTCTACAAAACATAGACTTCCCCTGTTCTGTTCAGTAGAAGGAATTAGGATTCAGATTCTTGAATGAAGAGTTATGGGCAAAAATCAGGGAACATAGTATTTAAAATAAAATTTGTTTTGTTAATTAGTAAACATTCCGGGGAACTTTCATTAAAGAATGACAAACTGCAGAGATTGTTAAGCTTTTGAAGAGTTATACATTTTTTTCTTATTAATTAAAAATATTTTTAAAAAATTTTTCTTAGACTAAGAATGCCAACATTCTAGGATTCTGCTGGACTAGTTCTACTGAAATTGTCTTCATAACAGATCAAGGAATCGAATTTTACCAGGTATTATGTCTATCATTTATGTTTGTTGGTAAAAGTTCAGTGATAGCATTCAGGCAGCCTTTTGAATTCAGTACATTCAGAAAGAGAATTTTTTTTTTTTAAACGTTTTTTAGAGATGGAATCTTGCTCTGTTGCCCGGGCTGCAGTGCAGTGGCGACATCGTGGCTCACTGTAATCTCAAACTCCTGGGCTCAAGCAATCCTCCTGCCTCAGCCTCCTGAGTAGGTAGGACTACAGGCATGTACCATCATGCCTGGCTAATTTTTATTTTTATTATTTTATTTATTTATTTTTTTGAGATGGAGTTTTGCTCTTACTGCCTAGGCTGGAGTGCGATGGCATGATCTCAGCTCACCACAACCTCCACCTCCAAGGTTCAAGTGATTCTCCTGCCTCAGCCTTCTGAGTAGTTGGGATTACAGGCATGCGCCACTATGCCTGGCTGATTTTATATTTTTAGTAGAGACGGGGTCTAACCATGTTGAGGCTGGTCTCAAACTCCTGACCTCAGGTGATCCGCCCGCCTCGGCCTCCCAGAGTGCTGGGATTACAGGTGTGAGCCACCGCACCCAACCCTGGCTAATTTTTAAATTTTTTTGTAGAGACGGAAGTCTCGCTATGTCACCCAGGCTGGTGTCAAACTCCTAACCTCAACTCCTGCCTTGGCCTCCCAAAGTGCCAGGATTACAGGAATGAGCTGCAGTACTCAGCTTTAGTCTCTTGCTGAGGATTTTATTCTTTTTTTTTTTCCTTCTAATTGCAAGTAATACCTTAAAAAAAAAAAAAAAAAAGCCGGGGGGGGGCTTGGTGTCCTATGCCTGTAATTCCAGCTCTTTGGAAGGCCACGGTGGGCGGATGGCTTGAGTCCAGGAGTTTGAGACCAGCCAGGCCAACATGATGAAATCCCATCTCTATAAAAAATACAAAATGTTAGTCCAGTGTGGTGAGGTGCGCCTGTAGTCCCAGCTACTTGGGAGGCTGAAGTGGGAGGACTGCTTGAGCCCACGAGGCGGGAGGTTGCAGTGAGCCAAGATCACACCACTGCACTCCAGCCTGGATGATAGTGAGACCCCATCTCAAAAAAACAAACAAACAAAAAAACTTCATTAAAAAGTGGGCAAAGGCCAGGCGCAGTGGCTCACACCTGTAATCCCAGCACTTTGGGAGGCCAAGGCGTGCAGATCACCTGAGGTCAGGAGTTCAAGACCAGCGTGGCCAACATGACGAAACCCCCATCTCTATTAAAAATACAAAAAGTAGCTAGGTGTGGTGGCAGGTACCTGTAATCCCAGCTGCTAGGGAGGCTGAGGCTGGAGAATTGCTTGAACCTGGGAGGCGGAGGTTGCAGTGAGCTGAGATGGTGCCACTGCACTCCAGCCTGGGCAACAGAGCAAGACTCCATCTCAAAAAAAAGTGGGCAAAGGACATGAGCAGACACTTTTTAAAAGAAGACATACATGCGACCAAGAAACATAAAAAAGCTCAACATCACTGATCATTAGAGAAATGCAAATCAAAACCACAATGAGATACCATCTCACACTAGTCAGCATAGCTATTATAAAAAAAGTCAAAGAAAAACAGATGTTGGCAAGGTTGTGGAGAAAAGGGAAACCTTATGCACTGTTGCTGGGAGTGTAAATTAGTTCAACCTTTGTGGAAAACAGTATGGCGATTCCTCAAAGAGCTAAAAGCAGAACTGCCGTTGGACCTAGCAGCCCCATTACTGGGTGTATATGCAGAGGGATGTAAATTATTCTACCGTAAAGGCACATGCGCATGAATGTTCAGTGAAGCACTGTTCACAATAGCAAACACATGGAATCAACCTAAATGCCCATCAGTGACAGATTGGATAAAGAAAATGTGGTACATATATACCATGGAATACTATGCAGCCATAAAAATGAACAGGATCATGTCTTTTGTGGGAACATGGATGGAGATGGAGGCCATCATCCTTAGCAAATTAACACAGGAACAGAAAACCAAATACCACATGTTCTCACTTCTAAGTGGGAGCTAAATGATAAGTTATGAATGCAAAGAAGGAAACAACAAACACGGGGGTCTACCTGAGCAGGGGAGGGTGGGAGGAGGGAGAGGAGCAGAAAAGATAACTATTGGGGACTGGACTTAATACCTGGGTGATGAAATAATCTGTACCACAAACCCTCGTGACATGAGTTTACCTGTGTAACAAACATTCACATCTATCCCCGAACCTAAAAGTTAAAAAAACATTCAAAAATTGCAAGATACATAATATGGAAAGCAAATGTTCCCTATAATCCCAATAAATAATTATTATGAACAGTTTGGTGCATATTCCTCCATTTTTTAAAATAAATAGATACAAACTTCTTTTTAACAAAAAGGGGAATGTTGTATATAAACTTCTGCAGCTAGCTTTTTTTTTTTTTTTTTTCCAAAGTGTATCTTGGACATCATTCTGTATTTTATTATGACTGAGTAGTATTCCACTGTATGGATGGACTGCAGCGTAACCAATTTTTTGTTATTGGACATTGGCTGGTTTTCCATTTTTTTGTGATTACAAATAACCCTTCAGTAACATTCTTGTACACACTTCTTTATGTTAGAGGGAGAATTGCAGTATAGGTATGAACATCTGAAAAGCTGAACCGGTATCACCAAATTTCTTTTAGACATGTGCATTTTCACTAGCAATATAGGAACTTCTGCTTTTCATACCTTTAGGAGAACTGGATATTATCAGTCCATAGACATTTGTCAACCTGAGAGGCAGAAAGGCTTTTCTTTTTTCTGGTTTTTTGAGACAGTCTCACTCTGTCGCCCAGGCTGGAATGCAGTGGCACTATCTCAGCTCCTCCACCTTTTGGGTTCAAGCAATTCTCCTGTCTCAGCCTCCCAAGTAGCTGGGTCTACAGGTGCCCACCACCACGCTTGGCTAATTTTTGTATTTTTAGTAGGGGTGGGGTTTCACCACATTGGCCAGGCTGTTCTTGAACCCCTGGTCTTAAATAATCCACCTATCTCGGCCCCCTAAAGTGCTGGGATTACAGGCGTGAGCCACCACGCCTGGCTGAAAGACATTTTAATTTGCATTTTACATTACTAGGGAAGTAAGCATCTTTTTGTATATTGTCCATTTGTATTTTGCTAACTGCCTCTTAAAGTTTTTTTATTTTGTGATAATTATTTTGAGAGAGGATCTCTGTCACCCAGGCTGGAGTACAGTGGCACAATCACGGTTCACTGCAGCCTCGACCTCCTAGCCTCAGGTAGTCCTCCCACCTCAGCTTCCCGAGTAGCTGGAACTACAGGTGTGTGCTAGCACGGCCAACTAATTTTTTTCCTTTTTTTTTTTTTTGTAGAGATGAGGTCTTGCCATGTTGCCTAAACTGTTCTTGAACTCCTAGGCTCAAGCCGTTCTCCTGCCTTGGCTTTCCAGGTGCTGGGATTTATGGGCACAAGCCACTGTGTGTGGCCAAAAAAAATTTTTTTTTATTGTGGTAAAAAACATATAACATTTATCATCTTAACTGTTTTGAAATGTTCAGTTCAGTAGTGTTAAGTATATTCATTCACATTGTTTGTTATGAAATAGCTGCAGAACTTTTTTCATCTTGTGAAACCAAAACTGTATCTAGTAAACAACTCCCCTTATCCCTTCCTTGCAGCGCCAACAATCTATTTTACTTTCTGTTTCTGTGAATTTGACTCCTTTTTTTTTGAGATGGAGTCTCCCTCTGTTGCCCAGGCTGGAGTGCAGTGGCGTGATCTCAGCTCACTGCAACCTCTGGCTCCTGGGTTCAGGTGATTCTCCCATCTCAGCCTCCTGAATAGCTGTGATTACAGGTATGTGCCACCAGGCCTGGCTAATCTTTGTATTTTTGGTAGAGATGGGATTTCACCCTCTTGGCCAAGCTGGTCTTGAACTCCTGACTTCAGGTGATCCACTCACCTCAGCCTTCCAAAGTGCTGGGATTACAGGCATGAGCCACTGTGTCCGGCCGAATTTGATTACCTTTTATGCTTCATATAAGTGAAATTATACAGTATTTGTCACTTTGTGACTGGCTTATTTCATCTACCATAATGTCCTAAAGGTTTCCCCATGCCATAGCACGTGATAGGGTTTCCTTTTTAAGACCGACAGTACCGCATTGAGTGTATACACCACATTTTGCTTATCCATTCATCTGTTGAGGGACATTTGAGTTGCGTCCACCTCTTGGCCATTGTGAATAGTGCTGCTGTCAGTACAGGTATGCAGATACCTCTTCAAGATCCTTTTTTCAGTTCTTTTAGATTTATACCCAGAGTGAGATTGCTGGAGCAGATGGTAGTTCTGTTTCTTAATGTTTTAGGGAACTGCTATACTGTTTTCCATAGCAGTTACACCATTTTGCAATCCCTCCAAGTGTACAAGGGTCCCAATTTCTCCGTATCCTCACCGACGCTTGCTGGTTTTTTGTTTTTTGTTTTTTTTTTGGTAAGAGCCATCTTAATTGTGGTTTTGATTTGTGCTCTTTGTTGATTAGTGATGTTGAACACTTGTGTGTGTTGGCCACTTTGTGTATCATCTTTGGAGAGATGACTAATTCGGGTCATTGTGCCTATTTTAAAAATCAAATTATTATTATTTGTTGAATTGTAGTTCTTTATATATTCTGATATTAACACCTTCTTAGAGATACAATTTGCAAGTATTTTCTCCGAATCTGGAGGTTGCCTTTCCACTCTGTGGATTGTGTCCTTTGATGTACCTGCCTGTTTCTTTTCATCTGTTCCAGCTTCCTGACCTATTGGGCATGCTTCTGAGATCTCTAAGTGGAACTAATTCAGAGGGTGTTAAGAGTTCTTTCAGGTTTTGATTTTATTGACCTAATGAAAGCAATATAATTTAGAATGTATGGATAGAGAAAATACACCTGTGCATTAATGCCATGGTGCTTTGCTGTAAGGCCATCATCGAAATCTTAGTAATGACTAGCTGGGCGCGGTGGCTCATGCCTATAATCCTAGCACTTTGGGAGGCCAAGGTGGGCGATCACCTGAGGTCAGGAGTTCAAGACCAGCCTGGCCACCATGGTGAAGCCCCGTCTCTATTAAACCCCATTTCTACTAAGCGTTGTCTCTACTGTCTCAAAATAAAAATACAAAAATTAGCTGGGTGTGGTGGCGGGCGCCTGTAATCCCAGCTACTTGGGAGGCTGAGGCAGGAGAATCCCTTGAACCTGGGAGGCGGAGGTTGCAGTGAGCCGAGACTTTGCCATTGCACTCCAGCCTGGGCAGCAAGAACTAAACTCCATCCCCCCCCCCCCCCCCCCCAAAAAAAATTGTAATGACCAATAGGAGAACTTTAAACAAACTTTAGACAAATTCCATACACACAGAAATAGAATTTTGTACATGTGATTGCATGGGAAGGGTGGCTTGCTTTATGGAGGAGTTCCCTATGGTAATCATTTAAAAGTCTTTCTGTTCTCTGCAGTGGGAAAGTATACCTTAAGGTTACCTAGATGGCTTCAGATCTTCAAGAAAAAAGTTAAAAAGAAAGAAGACTCTAGCACATCCTAGTTATTATAGTTATTAAGAAGCTTCTGGCTCCTGCCTCTGACTTGCACAGCAGTTCTTCAGTGCAGTGTACCATGAGCATTTATGTCTTGGGGGCTCTGTACAGTGTTCCGTACTAGCAGAATATTTACGGTACATTTAAAATGTGCCTGGATTATAAAGTACCGCATTTGTATGCAGTCTTATGAACACACCTGCTAGAAGAAGGGAGCTCCTCCCAGCCTAGTGTAGACTGGAGTTGAGATGGAGGCCAAGTAGAAGACAGATCTGCCATGGCCTGGGAGGTGGCCGAGTTAATACATGGGGCCCTGGAGGTGTCAGTTTCTTTTGGTCATTTCCTGGATGAGGAGAATTTTGTTGTAAATTTCTCTTAGGTGTATCCATGTGCTCCACATGCCCAAGCATGTAAAGCACCAAGCACAGGGCTGGCTAAGTAGTTGCTGTAATAAGTACAAGTAAGAATGTTCATTTCACTTAGTGGGTTTCTTCTGCTTTTTATTCTCAGAGTGCACTGTAAGAATCTTCTGACAGTTTGCTGTTACTGATGTATTTATTTATTGAGACTGAGTCTTGCTCTGTCATTCACGCTGGAGTGTGATGGTGCAATCTTGACTCACTGCAACCTCCGCCTCCCAGGTTCATTCAAGCAATTCTTGTGCCTCCGCCTCCCGAGTAGCTGGGATTACAGGCATGTGCCACCACATCCGGCTGATTTTTGTATTTTTAGTACAGACGGTTTTTTAGTAGAGACGGTTTTTTGTCCAGGCTGGTCTTGAACTCCTGACTTCAGGTGATCTGCCCACCTCGGCCTCCCAAAGTGCTGGGATTAGTTTGCTGTTTTTTAAATGAAGATCCTGTTTCTTAAACTCTGCTTCAGGTATTACCAGAGAAACGGAGCCTGAAACTCTTGAAGAGCCACAATCTCAATGTGAATTGGTACATGTACTGCCCCGAGAGCGCCGTGATCTTGCTGTCTACCACGGTCCTGGAGAATGTCCTGCAGCCTTTTCACTTTAGGGTGAGAGGAAGCCTCCCCTGAAAACACCACATTTCCCCAGTTGTCCCCTGTTGCTGTAGCATCCTACTGTGTCAGGCACGTTAGGGACAGGTTCCTTCAGCCGTAATGTCACCGCTCTGACCGCTAGAGGGCACTCTGTGTACCCGTCAGCTCCTGGAGCCATTCATTCTATGCTGGGCAGACAGGCCGTGAGGGGACACGGGGGACGGTGGAAAGGATCCAAAGTCTATGTTTATCCTTGTTGGTTTTACATAGGGAATGGTGAAACATCAAAAGGGTTTAATAAGTTTTTCCTAAAACCTTTTTCCCCCAAACAGGCTGGCACTATGTCAAAGCTGCCCAAGTTTGAGATTGAATTACCAGCTGCACCTAAGTCAACTAAACCCAGCCTTTCCGAAAGAGACATCGCAATGGCTACCGTGTATGTCTGTGTCAGAGAGAACTCCGTCCTGCGATTGCTTTCAGTAATATAAATAATAGAAGGAGTGTGGTACAAGCACCCCATGATGCCCTGACCCCTAGAACACAGGAGGAGGACTCCCCTTGTCCTGGGTATTCAGTGTCTAGATCCTCTGAACATAGAAAACCTGCCGTGTTTTTGGCATTCCTTTTTGATTTTTATCAGCTTTGTGATGCTAAGGAATTCCTTTACCTTTCTAGCCTGATAAAACAAGAACTTTCAACCAATTTATTTCTTAGTGTTTTTGTTTTATAATTTCTTCTTTTTTTTCAAGATAGAATCTTGTTCTGTCACCTAGGCTGGAGTGCAGTGGTGCAATGTCGGCTCACTGCAGCCTCCGCCTCCCAGGCTCAAGTGATTCTTCTGCTTCAGCCTCCCAAGTACCTGGGATTACAAGTATGTGTCACCTCGCCTGGCTCATCTCTGTATTTTTGGTAGAGACAGGATTTCGCCATGTTGGCCGGGTTGGTCTTGAACTCCTGACCTCAAGTGATCCACCTGCCTTGGCCTCCCAAAGTGCTGGGATTACAGGTGTGAGCCACTATACGTGGCCAAGTTTTTTTTTTTTTTTTAAGCTAAGTTAATAATTGTTCTAAATTAGAAAATAGATTAAGATTTTTATGTAACAAACATGGAACTCAATTACTTATATATGGAGGTATATTTTCTTTTTCTTTTTTTTTTTTTAAGATGGAGTCTTGCTCTGTTGCCAGGCTGGAGTGCAGTGGTATGATCTTGGCTCACTGCAACCTCTGCCTCCCAGGTTCAAGCAATTCTCCTGCCTCAGCCTCCCGAGTAGCTGGAACTACAGCCACATGCCACCATGCCCAACTAATTTTTATATTTTTAGTAGAGACAGGGTTTCACCATGTTGGCCAGGATGGTCTCAGTCTCTTGACCTGGTGATCTGCCTGCCTCAGCCTCCCAAAGTGTTGGGATTACAGGCGTGAGCCACTGCGCCCGGCAGTACGAAGGTATATTTTCATTTGAAAAAGTGGATATCTCAGTTTTTAAATTTGTAATGAAAATTTTAAACACACAATAGAGATTAATAAAAAAGAACCCCAAACTTTCAAACTTTTTGGTAGGTAGTATAATGTTCTTTTCTTTCTTCTTCCTTTTTTTTTTTTTTTTTTTTTTTTTTGGTACTCTTCTGTGGCTTTCCTGTTTATTTTTAAATTTTTTTTGGAGAGTCTCGCTCTGTCGCCCAGGCTGGAGTGCAATGTTACGATCTCGGCTCACTGCAACCTCCGCCTCCTAGGTTCAAGTGATTGTCCTGCCACAGTCTCCCGAGTAGCTGGGACTACAGGTGCATGCCACCACATCTGGATAATTTTTATATTTTCTGAAGAGATGGAGTTTCACCATGTTGCCCAAGCTGGCCTTGAACTCCTGGGCTCAGGTGATCCTCCCGCCTTGGCCTCCCAAAGTGCTGGGTTTATAGGCATGAGCCACCGTGCCCAACCAGCATTCCTGTTTGGACAATAGATAAAGCGAGAGCAGTCCTGGCTGAAGTGGAGGTGGGGACCTGTTCCCTCCCACCTTGGTCTCCTTGCCCCTGGGCAGGCCCAGCACAGAGTTTACCACTGGACTAGAGTATGCATTCAGGAACTGTTCACAGCAGCACTTATTAGATGGCACTTAAATAGAAGAGGCTGAGCATGGTGGCGCCCACCTATAATACCAGTGACTGGGTGACTGGGGAGGCCAAGGCAGGAGGAGCACCTTGAGGCCAGGAGTTCAAGACCAGCCTGGGCAACACAGTGAGACCCTGTTTCTACAAAAATATTTAAAAATTAGCCAGGCACGGTGGCATGTGCATGTAGTCCTAGCTACTGGGGAGGCTGAGGTGAGGGAAGATCACCGAAGCCTAGGAGTTGGAGGTTGCAGTGAGCTGTGGTTGCACGTGACAGAGGGAGACCCTGTCTCTGAAAAATGAAAAAAAAAAAAAAGTGATTATATTTTCTTGTTATTAAGGAATATACATTCATTATACAGAACTTGGAAAACAGAGAAGAAAATGAACTTAGCGTATCACTAAGTATAACTGTTAACGTGTTTCTTTCTAATCATTTTAGACTCTATGCTTAGGTTTGGGGTTTTCTTTTAAAAGATGATGATCAAGCTGTATTTAGTGTGTGTTCTCTTTTCCACTTCACTTTATAATAGGCTTTGAGTAACTGCATGTTTCTTTGTGAACATTTTTGTTGGCAGCAGAGTATCCATTAAATGATTATCTCGGCCGGGCACGGTGGCTCACGCCTGTAATCCCAGCACTTTGGGAGGCCGAGGCGGGCAGATCACGAGGTCAGGAGATCGAGACCATCCTGGCTAACACAGTGAAACCCCGTCTCTACTAAAAAATACAAAAAACTAGCCGGGCGAGGTGGCGGGCGCCTGTAGTCCCAGCTACTTGGGAGGCTGAGGCAGGAGAATGGCGTAAACCCGGGAGGTGGAGCTTGCAGTGAGCCGAGATCCGGCCACTGCACTCCAGCCTGGGCAACAGAGTGAGACTCTGTCTCAAAAAAAAAAAAAAAAAAAAATATCTCATAATTTACTTAACGGTGATGCCATTTAGAACAAAGGAATTTTGAATGGCCAGATGTGATTTATGACTCTTTGTTCCCTAATTAGATACGGGCAGCTGTATGTTCTCTTCTTGAGGCATCATTCTCGGACCTCCAACAGCACAGGAGCGGAGGTGGTCCTCTATCATCTGCCACGGTAGATTTCATGCTTTGTTTCCCCTCTCTCTGTGATTTTAAAATGTGAGCTGCAGCTTGTTGATCTATTTTTTGCTTTCTATCCTACAGAGAAGGTGCCTGTAAAAAGATGCACATATTGAAGTTAAATAGGACGGGAAAATTTGCCCTGAACGTGGTGGACAACCTGGTAGTCGTGCATCATCAGGATACAGAGGTACAAGCTGTCTGCGTTTCTACCAAAGTTGAGGTTGCTTAAAAGCCTTATGAAAATTGGTGGCTGGGTGCAGTGGATCACGCCTGTAATCCCAGCACTTTGGGAGGCCAAGGCAGACAGACTGGTTGAGCCCAGGAGCTTGAGACCAGCCTGGGCAACATGGCAAAACCCCACCTATATAAAAAATAAAAAAATTAGCCGGGTGTGGTAGTGCACGCCTATAGTACCAGCTACTTGTGGAGCTAAGGCTGGAGGATGGCTTGAGCCCGGGAGGTCGGGGCTTCAGTGAGGTGAGATTGTGCCACTGCACCCAGCCTGGGTGATGGAGGAAGATCCTGTCTCTGGAAAAAAAAAAAAAAAAGAAAAGAAAAAATTGGCAAAATGTCTGAGTAAGATTAGAGAGTGCATTTTTATTTTTTATGCTAAGAGTTTTCATCTTCCAGATGGAAATGGGTTAAGTAGTTTAGAAAACAGTGATTGTGTCAGTTGATTAAAAGATAATTGAAAACTGTTTCAGAAAGTAACACTTGAGATTTGACCTTGGAAGGAGGTGGGAGTCCGCTCCATTCCACGAGTACATGAACTCTCTGTTGCAATTGTGAGCATGGATGATAGTGCTAGGGGATAATGGGTTTGAGGCCGTGTGGACCAGGACAGCTAGAATGGGTCCTGTGGGCTGGGCTTCTGGCATAAAGAAGCCACTTCTGTCCTCTCCGGTAACTCTCTGACACGTGAAGATGTTTCCGGTGGAAATGACAGAGATCTGCTTAGCTCACTTGGAGCTTGTCAAAGGAAGCATGTCATAAATGCAGGAAATACTTGTGAGAGGAGATAAAAATATTAAAAGAGAGTTGTAATGTTAATGACAAATTCCTCCTCAAGAACTAGCCTGTAGGGAGGAGATGCAAATGCAGGCTTTTAAACTGATTTAAACAGCAAGATGGGATGGAATGAAAGGGACTGGGCAAACTGTGATTCATTTTGGCCTCGGTCTTGTTTTCTCCCCCCGTAGACGTCGGTAATATTTGATATCAAGTTACGGGGAGAGTTTGATGGCTCCGTTACCTTCCACCACCCGGTGCTTCCTGCGCGCTCGATCCAGCCCTATCAGATCCCCATCGCAGGTAACGGGTTCTGTAGAGGAGTCTGTGCTGCCATTTTACCACGTGGCTGTGTTCTCACCATGATCTTTGGGAGTCACATTAAAAGTGGAGTGAGGAGTAAACAGAGATTCCCAGATCTGTCTGATTTTGCCAGGGGCCATTTGTTCCAGTTTTGTTGTTTTAAGAGGGAGTCTCACTCAGTTGCCCAGGCTGGTATGTAGTGGCGTGATCCTGGCTCACTACAACCTCCACCCACTGGGTTCAAGTGATTCTCCTGCCTCAGCCTCCCAAGTAGCTGGGATTACAGGTGTGCGCCACCGTGCCCAGCTAATTTTTATATTTTTTTAAATTTATTTTTTTGACAGAGCCTCAATCTGTTGCCCAGGCTGGAGTGCAGTGGCGTGATCTTGGCTCACTGCAACCTCCGCCTCTCACAAGATTCGAGGTTGTGAGGTATTCAAGCAATTGAACCAAGTATTCAGTTGCTTAAATACTTGTGAGAGGAGATAAGGTTCAAGTGATTCTCCTGCCTCAGCCTCCCAAGTAGCTGGGATTACAGGCATGTGCCACCACGCCCACCTAATTTTTTTTGTATTTTTAGTAGAGAGAGGGTTTCACCATGTTGGCCAAACTGGTCTTGAACTTCTGGTCTCAAGTGATCTGCCCGCCTTGGCCTCTCAAAGTGCTGTGATTACAGGCATGAGCCACCACGCCCGGCCCAAATTTCTTTATTTTTGATAGAGATGGGGTTTCACCATGTTGGCCAGACTAGTCTCGAACTCCTGACCTCAGATGATCCGCCTGCCTCAGTCTCCCAAAGTGCTAGGATAACAAGTGTGAGCCACCGTGACCAGCCTGTTCTAGTTTTTTAAAAAATGCAACTACTACTGTTATGTTGTGAAATATGTTGTGAAAAAAGCATTTTCTAAGCTAGATGAATCTCCCTTGGGAGGAAATAATTTCTCTTACCTGAGCTGTAGAATGGATAGTTTTGATTACTCATTGATGGTGAAAGATGTTTTAATACTGAATACGTCCATAACGTTTTCTGTTGGCCTGAGCTCTGTAACGCTGAAATGAACTTCGGCTGTGTGCTTGTTACTTTAACCTGGGATCACTTTTCTCTTCCTCACATTCCGTGGGACAGTGACGATGAATACTGCATTCTTTGGGACTGACAGTCACAGTAAGTGCTTTGGCTGTGACTCTTAGGCTTACCCAAATCAGTCCTCCTCCTGCCTGGAGAGGTGGGGTTGGGAAATCAGAAGAGTAGAGGCCAGGAATTCAGGAAAAGGGAAAGTCATTTATTTGCTTCATTTTGCCTTTTCCCAGTGTAATTAATTTTAACATAGAACTGAAAGAATATTCAACACTCTCTTTTTTCCCCCTTAAATAGAACTTTATTTTCTCACAGTTCTGGTGGCTAGAAGTTCAAGATCAAGATGTCTGCGGGTTTGCTTTCTTCTGGGGCCTCCCTGCTTGCAGGCCTCCTTGCAGATGGCCGCCTTCTCACTGTGTTCCCACAGGGTCTGTCTGTCTTCTGTGCCTGTCCCTCCCAGCAGTCTCTCCCGGCTCTCTTTTGAATTAGATTGGAGTGCAGAGTTGGCTAGTCTGAGGTTTCAGTGTACAAGACGTAGTCAGATGGCTCACACTTGGAACCCTGGTACTAATATTTTACTCTTTGTCAGATAGCATTGGGAGGTTGACCCAGCCTGCAGTCAGGATTTCCTTGTACCCTTCACCCAGGAGATTCAGAGTCGGGCTCTGGCTCAAAGTTTAGCAAGAGCGGCATCGTCAGCCCGACTGTCCTGTCTTGCTGGATCAGCCAAAAGCTTAGTTACTTTCTGGCACAGTTGGAGGAAGTAGCTGGTTCTTAACAGACATTTGATTAGGTCTTTTGGTGTCCTGTGTTCTCTCAAGCTTCTTCCTTTTCCGTTGTAAATAATGTTAGCATCGAAAGAATAGATTTTGCCAAGTGATTGTCTTGTGTCTGCTGCCCACTTGGCATGAACGTAACTGCTGGTGAATTGGGGAAAAAAACCTCAACATTTAGAACAAGCCTGTCCAACCCACGGCCTGTGGGCCACATGCGGCCCAGGACAGCTTTGAATGCAGCCCAACACAAATTCTTAAACTTTCTTAAAACATTATGAAGTTTTTTAATGATTTTCTTTTAAGTTCGTCAGCTATATTATGTTACTGTATTTTATGTGTGGCCCAAGACCATTCTTCTTCTTCCTAATGTGGCCCAGGGAAGCCAAAACATTGGACACCCCTGGCTTAGAACCTGCAGCTCTGTTCCAGTGGTGCAGGACCAGTGAGGAGGCATCAGGTTCTAAGCATCTGGTTATAATGGAACAGATGAGAGGCTGTCCCAGTAGTAGCCAGTGCAGAGATCAGTAGGAGGAAGTAAGGAATCCACCGAGGGTCTGGGGAGCTAGGTGGTTTGGGCTGCAAGGCATTTTCAGAGGTTAGTGACTTTAATTTCCTGCTGGGCTGTGAGCCCTGGCAGGTTGAAGCATCCATGTGTCTTGCCCACTGTGCTGCCACTGGGTGGGCGTGCTCAGGAATTGGATGGGCCTGTTTAGAAAGATATAACCAGCACTTTTGGGAAGAGTCAGCCACCCTTTTTGTTTTGGGCCTATTAGAACAGTGGGTCTCAATCTGACGACATATTAGGATCATCTCGGGGGCCTTGAAAATGAAAGCTGTCAGCTGACAGTGTGCAGGTCAGCCACACAAAGATGAGGGCTGTGCACTCGGTGCAGACCTTGACCCTCAGGTCCTAAGTGCGAGCGTTCTTCGCCAAAGCTTGTCTGCCTGGGCTCTTTCCTGGCTTTGGGCGGTCTGTTCACAATGACCCTTTCTCTGACCAGCTGATTGAAACCTGCCTTGATTGCACCTGGGTAATTGGAACAGAACCAGGAGTCATGGTTAGCTTGTGGGGCTGCTTAACTGGTTGCTAAGGGTCCCCGCCATGTGAGGTTTTGGGGGTCTGCTTCCCAGACGAGCTCACTGTGCCTGGACCTACTCTAAGCAATGGATAATCAAGCTAATTATTTAGATAATTAAGTGGCTGGGTGCAGTGGCTCATGCCTATGATCCCAGCACGTTGGGAGGCTAAGGTGGCCAGATCACTTCAGCCCAGGACTTTGAGACCATTGAGACCAGCCTGGGCAACACAGAGAGACCTTGTCTTTCCAAAAAAAAAAAAAAAAAAGAAAAAAGTTAGCTCTGTTCCAGGGGTCACGTGCCTGTAGTCCTAGCTACTCTGAAGGCTGAGGCAGGAGGATCACTTGAGCCAAGGAGTTCGAGGTTGTAGTGGGCTATGATCAACTACTGCACTCAAGCCTGGACAGCAGAGCAACACCCTGTCTGTCTTAAAAAAAAAAAAAAGGCCGGGCACAGTGGCTCACGCCTATAATCCCAGGACTTTGGGAGGCCGAGGTGAATGGATCAGTTGACGTCAGGAATTCAAGACCAGCCTGGCCAACATGGTGAAACCCCATCTCTACTAAGAACACAAAAAAGTTAGCTGGGTGTGGTGGCACATGCCTGTAATCTCAGCTACTTGGGAGGCTGAGGAAGGAGAATCTCTTGAACCTGGGAGGTGGAGGTTGCAGTGAGCCAAGATCGCACCAGTACACTGCAACCTGGGCAATAGAACGAGTCTCCACCTCAAAAAAAAAGATAATTAAGCTGCGGTAAGCTACAAGCCACATTTATTTGAAACATTCTCTGTGGATGATCTGGGTATTTGATTTTGAATCCTCCAAGTAAATTTCTCAGTTCCTTAATGTGCATCTGTAAATGATCATGAGTCATCTTTGGTTATTTAAAAAAAACCCAAACCACAGTGATTGAAGCCTTGACGTGCTTTCTTTTTCTTGGTGAGATTTTCGTGGATTGTTTTCAGTTTCTTCCCTCTTCCTCCCCGTATGTGCTATCAGTGAGATGGAACAGTTCATTTCTTCCTTAACTACAGCTGAATGAACATGTTGTCACGACATTAAAAAGTACTGACTTTTGCGTCGTGAGTACCAGCATTCGCAGAGTTTTCTGGCTGCAGCGTCGCACTTACGTTTTCTCAATTTGTAGGTCCTGCTGCCGTGACCAGCCAGTCTCCTGTTCCGTGTAAACTCTGTATCCTTTACTAAGGCGTTGGCACCGTGCACAACAGGGCAAGTGGTCACCCTTACAGAGTGGTCCTGAAGCCCTCCTCTGGGCAGCTGTGAATGACGCTCTGAGAGCCACCCCGCAGCCAGCTTCCCTGACCGTCCAGGGGCCCTGTGTTTAGCGTGGACTCAGCACATGGGGGGCAGGGGCGTGTGCTAATGGAAACTGGTTTTGCCTTTTGTTTTCATCTTTTCCTGGTTTAGAATTTCCTATAACATGTGGATTCTTCATCCTGGATTGTCTTTCAACCTGACATCATTATCAGTGCAAGCCAAGGTAGGTCAGCGGGACAGCTGTCGTGGTAGAACCTGGGGCTTGTTGACTGTGGATCCCAGTTGTAGCCAGGGACATTTTCAAGGTGAATCTCTGAGCAGTGACCCCTGCTTTCAACCTTGGGAATGGGATTTTTTTTCACTTTATACTGTTTTCTACTATATGTGCATTTTATCAAGAACATATACTACTTTTAATAAAGCAAGAACTAAGAGTGCCGTTCTCCTGTAAGAACGCCGTTCTCCTGTAAGAATGCCGTTCTCCTGCTTAAGCCCATCCTGGAAAGCCAGACTCCACCCCAGCCCGTCTCCCTGCGTTTCTCCCATCCACCTTCCCTCCGGTGTCCGTGCCCTTTTCTGTTCCGCACGAGCCCAGGAGGTGTGCTCCTCTTTCTGGCCTTGCTGACGAAGCCTCCTCAGCCTATTAGTTGTCTCTTCCTGGGTAATCTGTTTATTAGAGAAATCTTATTTTTTTAAGGCAGAGTCTTGCTCTGTCACCCAGCCTGGAGCGCAGTAGTGCTATCTCAGCTTACTGCAGCCTTGAGCTCCTGGGCTCAGGCGATCTTCCTACTTTAGCCTTCTGAGTAGCTGGTTCTACAGGCGCACACCACCACGCCTAGTTTTTTTATTATTATAATAATTATTTTGAGACGGAAGCTCTCTTTGTCGCCAGGCTGGAGTGCAGTGGCATCATCTTGGCTCACTGCAACCTCTGACTCCTGGGTTCAAGCGATTCTCCTGCTTCAGCCTCCCCAGTAGCTGGGACTACAGGCATGCACCACCACACCCAGCCAATTTTTGTATTTTTAGTAGGTACAGGGTTTCACCATGTTGGCTAGGATGGTATCAATCTCCTGACCTTGTGATCTGCCCACCTTGGCTTCCCAAAGTGCTGGGATTACAGGTGTGAGCCACTACGGCCGGCCTATAATTTTTTTTTTTTTTAGAGAGAGGATCTTGCCATGTTGCCCTAACCTGTCTCTCGAATACCTTGCCAGGCTGGGAGGTATTAGAGAATTTCCTATGTTACTCTTTAATCCTCTGTGTATTTTCCTGCCTTTCCTCTGAAATTCCTAAGAATTCTTGAGGAGAGAATTAGCCCTGATGCTGTAAGCATGCACTGTGTGTAATGAAGTCACTTCTCTCCTGTGCATCTGGCTGGTGTTTCCTGTACAGCTGCTCTGCACCTGCCTTGGGACAACTGAAAAAGGGATCACCCAGATGAGTTTTTATGTGGCACTTCATTCTGCAGAACTCCAATTGGGAAAGGCCACACCAGATGCTGGCAGTGTGGGTGATCAGTACATTTACGGGTTGATGAATGGATGAGTTATGATGTTCCATTGAGAGCCTCTGGAGTTACCTTTTAAACTAATGAGCCGTTGTAGGAGAAACCAAAGCCCAGGACTGAAGTTGATGCCACATGTTGACATCTTTTTCTATTTTGAACGTTAAAAGAGGGACTAGGTCTAGGGAAGGCCCCTTTTGGAATTAAGGACTAGGGAGCTACACCATTGATGTGCCCCTGAATGCAGAGGTTACTTGGAAAGAGTCAGCCCAGTGTGCAGTAGTTCGGCCATCAGTCGTTCTGTTGTAGACATGTTCTTGAATGGCTTGGCTCTGCTTTGGTTAGGAAGAAAAAGCTACATTTATCACCACCCCCACCTGCCCTGCAGATGTTTAGGGGAACCACTTTTGGGCTTTTGTTAGGGTTTGCATCATGCTGTTACATTTGCTGCCTCTTAAAATCCAGGTTACCTCTGGAACCTCCAAGTGAAACTTGAGCCCATAGTAAATCTCTTACCAGACAAAGGAAGATTGATGGACTTTCTCCTCCAGAGAAAAGAATGCAAGATGGTCATCCTGACTGTCTGTTCACAGAGTAAGTTGAATCCTTCCCCCTCGGTCTCGTTCCAGTATGAGGCCTGTGCTGCCCAACACTTTTTATCGGGATGTGGGCCAGATCGTTGTGCCTTGTCTGTAATCCACAGCCTCATTCTTTGTGTGAGGGGTGGCTATGTGACCCCCTAGGAAAGGCTGCTAAATGGAAAGATGACTTGTAGAGAAAAGAACAATAAATGGGATGGTTCTGAATGAAAGTGGGCGCACAGGAGGGGAGTGGGCCACCACCCCTGGCCTTCACACACACACCTCTTTCAAAATCCAAGCCACTTCACTGCATATGTGTCTTCTTTAAGAATCCCCTACTGAGGCCAGGCATGGTGGCTCATGCTTTTAATCCCAGCACTCTGGGAGCATGAGGCAGAAGGATTGCCTGAGCCTAGGAGTTCGAGACCAGCCTGGACAACATGGCGAAACCCTGTCTCTATTAAAAAAAAAAAAAAAAAAAAAAATTAGCTGAATTTGGTGGTATACACTTGTGGCCCCAGCTACTCCAGAGGCTGCAGAGGGAGGATTCCTTGAGCCCGGGAGGACAAGGCTGCAGTGAGCCATTTGTGCCAGTATACCTCCAGCCTGGGCGACAGAGCAAGACCCTGTCTCAAAAAAAAAAAAAAAAAAAAAGCAAAAGAAAAAAAGAATCCCCTACCAGTATGTGCTATTGGTGTTTGTTTTGGTAGAGATGGGGTCTTGCCTTGTTGCCCAGGCTGGTCTCAAACTCCCAGCGTTAAGTGATCCTTCTGCCTCAGCCTCCCCAAAGTGCTGGGATTAGAGGCATGAGCCACTGAGCCTGGCCTGCTGTAGCTTCTTTTTTTTTTAACTGTAACCAGAAAGGGGTTGCGAATGACGTCTAGGTATCAGGTCTTTAAAGTATTGCATTTCTTGGAGTGTCCTTTAAAGGTACTTTTGCGTTGGTAACCTTTTGAGATCAGTTTTTATCATAGCAACGTGTGGAAATTCTGAGGCTGACATGAAGTTGGTTTGATCCGTGTGAACCTTGTGCCTTTCCAGTGTTAAGTGAGTCAGACAGAGCATCGCTGCCTGTGATAGCCACTGTTTTTGATAAACTCAACCATGAGTATAAAAAGTACTTGGATGCTGAGCAGAGTTACGCGATGGTGAGTTACATGGAGTATGACAAAGGGTCCTCCTCCCCCACCCCCTCCCTGGTATTTTCTAAGTCATTATGATGCAAAATTGTTTCCTATATATTAGAATAACGTCACTGGGATTTGCTGCCTGCCATAGGGCAGGGTGGTGATAGTGGGGGATAGTGGGGGAGTAGTAAATTCAGGGGCCCTGCATCCCATGAGCTGGAGGCTACATCTCACTTCATACCTTCACTGTTTTTGTTTTTCCCCATCTGTGTTTGATCTTGCCTGTAGATCCTTGGCCTATTGGTATATATAGATGAGAAAAATCAGTCTCTGCTTTGCAATATTTTGTATATTTTTCTGTTTTGCCAGAGTGAGGACTTAGTAAATTAAATTCGAAATATTTCTGTTTGCCACACCTTTCTTTCCTGTTGAGAGAGCGTCCTGTTGAGATAGTGATGATTTAGTGTTAGCACTTAGCAGGCATGTTTGTAGTGAAGGTAGTAACCATGGCTTATCGCCACCCATTTCCACTGTATTACTCGTACATCGTATCTCCTGAAGCCAGAAAGAAGAAAAGTTTAGGACAAGGAGAAGGAATTACTTCACTTCCAGGATATCATTAGTCCTAGGCTCAACATGGTTTTAAACCAACAAAAGCCCCAGAACTCCAGTCCCCTTTAGCTGTTCGTAGAAGGGTAAGAGGTCTGAGACAGGCACTGAAGAGGGCCGGGTGCCTGGACAGTGTCCATTTCCACCCTGTCAGATATGAGGAATGGCTGAGTCCTTTTGAACCCTATTGCTGTGGGTGTTCTGGGCTGTGGGAATCAGCAGGTCTGATCCCAAATGGCAGTTTCTGTGCTGTCCCGCACTGTCTACTGGGTTCCATAAACATCATGACTCAGCAGTGGGGGCCAATGACCAGCCACGTGAGCAGCTCTGGAGTTTCTTGGAAATGCAGGTTCTCAGGCTGCACCCCACAGCTATTGCATAATCTGCATGGATCTGAACTGCTTTTTTTTTGAGATGGAGTTTTGCTCCTGTTGCCCAGGCTGGAGTGCAATGGCGAGATCTTGGCTCACCACCACCTCTGCCTCCTGGGTTCAAGCGATTCTTCTGCCTCAGCCTCCCCCGAGTAGCTGGGATTACAGGCGTGTGCCACCACACCCGGCTAATTTTGAATTTTTTTTTTTTAAGTAGAGACGGGGTTTCTCCATATTAGGCTGGTCTGGAACTCCTGACCTCAGGTGATCCACCGGCCTTGGCCTCCCAAAGTGCAGGGATTACAGGCATGAGCCACTGCGCCCAGCCGGAACTGCTTTCACACGTCAGGTGAGGTTGTCAAGGTCTCACAGAGCTTTCCTATTCAGAAGGACTTGTGGTGCTCTGGCTTCCCACTTCAACATCCCTGGAGACTCCATGCAGGAGCTGCTCATTTATTGTAGGATCAGGACTTCGTAAAGCAGGGATGCAGCAGGCCATTTCGTTTTTGCCAGATAACAAATGCCCGTGGTCCAGGATTAAGAAGCTTAGACAGGAAGTTAAAAAATTGCAAGAGGCTAAGTATGATCTATCTTAAGAGAAAACTCTGACACATGCTTTTTCGGTTCCATCTAACCATGAACGTTGGAGTGTTTTCCAGATGGCCGATTCTGACTTCCTAGACCCTCCCCAAGCCAGCACAGGAAAAATTTTATCTTAGTAGAGAAAGAAGTGTTTTCCGCTCATATCCTGGGGCCCACATCGAAGAATTCAGTCCTTGTGGATGAACTGTGGACAGCACCCTTCCTCTAAGATGCCGAAGGCCATAGTTCGTGGTTTCTTCTTTCAGGCGGTAGAAGCAGGGCAGAGCCGAAGCAGCCCGCTCCTCAAGAGGCCGGTGCGGACCCAGGCAGTGCTGGACCAGTCGGATGTGTACACCCATGTCCTGTCAGCCTTCGTGCAAAAGAAGGTGGGCTGCAGCTTTCCGCCTCTTCTGGACTGAGAATGCTCAAAACAAGGCAGTTGAGGAAAACAGGAGACTTCATGTGATTAGAATCACTGGAGTTTCCTTGCGTCAGGACCTAGAGCTGGTAGTTTGGCTTCTAATACTCAGGCCTAAAGCATCATCAGTGACAAGTGGTTCTGAAGTGATTTATGCAAAACCAGTGAAAGATGAACACTGGGCCATTTTAAGATGGAAACAAGGCAGGTGTTGGACAAAGTGTTATATGCAGCCCCTTTTGCACCTCGTTGGTATTTATAAAACCACATTTTTTTCTCCCTAGGAGATGCCTCATAAATTTGTGATAGCCGTGCTGATGGAATACATTCGTTCTCTTAACCAGTTTCAGATTGCAGTACAGGTACCTTCAAATCAGCTGGTCCCAAGTTAAAACAACAGGAATTAAAAAAAAAAAAAAAAAAGACACAGTCCCTCTTAGAAGATGACTCATATGCTAAGACAGGTTTGCCTCCCTGACTCAGAATGCTGAGTGACTCTCCCAACGTTCTTATTAGTTGGAATGCAAGTGTAATGTCAAGTTGGGGTCTTTACCTGCATGATGAAACCACTTCTTGTAGTGACACTTTTGCCATGTTGGTTGGAATAGCCAGTCCTCCGGGAGCCTCTAGTCTGTTGTGGCTGAATGATTTGGAAGTGTTCTTTCACTTTTTACTTTTGTCCTCAGCATTACCTACATGAACTTGTTATCAAAACCCTTGTCCAGCACAACCTCTTTTACATGCTGCATCAGTTCCTGCAGTACCACGTCCTCAGTGACTCCAAACCTTTGGTATGCATTGCCAGATTTTTACTTCCATTGTGGTTAAAAACAGAAAATTTTAACTGTAACCTTCCAACTGAAGCAGGTCTAAAAACGTCTTTCAGGCTTGTCTGCTGTTATCCCTAGAGAGTTTCTATCCTCCTGCTCATCAGCTGTCTCTGGACATGCTGAAGGTAAGTCTGATGTGTGAGGTTTTAGACTGTGGAAACTCACTCTGTTCCTGTCGTTTGCACTGACCTGGACTTCTCTCCCTTATTCCTAGCGACTTTCAACAGCAAATGATGAAATAGTAGAAGTTCTTCTTTCCAAACACCAAGTGTTAGCTGCCTTAAGGTTTATCCGGGGCATTGGTGGCCATGACAACATTTCTGCACGAAAATTTTTAGACGCTGCAAAGCAGACTGAAGACAACATGCTTTTCTATACAATATTCCGGTTTTTTGAACAGCGAAACCAGCGTTTGCGAGGGAGCCCCAATTTCACACCAGGTGAGAATGCAATGAAAAGACTTGGGGTAACCATAGCCTCAAAGAGTAGCAGAGGGCACTGGCAGCTGGTGGGCGAGGACTCTTATGTTAGCGTTTTTGTAAACAACACAGTTTGGTAACAGCCCACCTAGCCCTCAGCCCATTATTTATAGCAGAGTGAATTCAGTATGCTGACAGAATCTGAGTTATACTGTGCAACTCACCAAGGAAGGTGTGTTTTGAGTCAAGACACATTTAGGACCTATTAGGCACAGCCCATCTCTTATAGCAGATCTTGGAATATCTCTTGAAGCCAGGAATAAGACGGCAAGTGGTGGCTAAGTGTTTTAAAGAGCCTGGGGCTTGTTAAGGTTTCAGTTTTATGAGGTATACATTGGTTGATCATTCTCATTTATTTTTCCGTTGAGACGGAGTCTCGCTCTGTTGCCTAGGCTGGAGTGCAGTGGTGCAATCTCGGTTCACTGCAACCTCTGCCAGGTTCAAGCAATTCTTCTGCCTCAGCCTCCTGAGTAGCTGGGACTCCAGGTGTGTGCCACCACACCCGGCTAATTTTTGTATTTTTAGTAGAGATGGGGTTTTACTATATTGTCCAGGCTGGTCTCAAACTCCTGACCTCGTGATCCACTTGCCTCGGCCTTCCAAAGTGCTGGGATTACAGGCATGAGCCACTGCACCTGGCCCTGGCTGATCATTCTCATCTCCAAATAGTTACACAACCTAAGACATCTTCTTTAGAATAGGGAAGGATCAGGACTCTCTAATGCAACATGTAGGTCTAACTCTTTCTAGCTCAATGTAAGATGGCATTTAGTTACTGTAAGGACAGGAGAGAATCTCTTCCATTTGGCTTTTCTTCTTGTCTCTCAAAGCAGATAGGGCAACCCCAAAACTTAGGAAAACAATGTATTTTATTAAAGAAAAATAAGTTAAAATGCAGTAGACACACCTACGAGATGCTTTCTTTGTCCCTCATTTCATGCCACATCTAACTGGCGATTAAATCTCTTCCTTTCTAGGGGAACACTGTGAAGAACATGTTGCTTTTTTCAAACAGATTTTTGGAGACCAAGCTCTAATGAGGCCTACAACATTCTGAAATCATTTGCTGTTTTTTTTTATATAAAAATGTGTACAAAGTTAATTTATTGCATTAATAAAGCTCTTTAAACTATAAAATGTTATAAAGTGTATCTGCAACCTCAAATATCACTAAAAATGTGGTATAGATCTTGTGGGATGGCTGACTCCTAAAAGGAGAGACAGCGCATTGATTGGCCTTTACAGCGTGTGAGTGGATCACATTCACAGCCATCTAGTGTCACCTCCTGCGTGCTAAAGAATGAGGTTTCTTTCCTGAAGAAGCTGGGAGAAGTTTAGTGTCCTGTGGTTGCCTCTAGATTTAGTAAATCTGCTTCCCAAGTCAACTGTGCACTCCTGAGTTCACGGGTACTGTGTTCAAAGCCGCTGCCAAACAGCCTGATGGTCGGCACCATCCGGTGTTCAACTTGGCCTGGCCTGGCCGATGCAGCACCCGTCCAGTGGTAAACCGACCGACCCTTAGACACAGTTCAGTCAGGATGCCCTGCGAGAGGGCTAGAAATTTAGAAGCCGTTCGCGCTCTGTCCCTTTGTATCGCTCTTCAGTGGCACAACTTTTGGCTTTATTTACTGAAGGCCCTATGAGAGAAAAAAATTTTTATTTCTGCAGCAGAAAGGGAACCGGTTGGCTGGGCATAGTGGCTCACGCCTGTAATTTTACTTTGGGAGACTGAGGCAGGAGAATTGCTTGAGACCAGCCTGGACAACAGAGTGAGACATCTCTCTCTTTCATTCGGAGAGGGGCTCTTTGCTTTCTTCCTCAGGCTGGAGTGCAGTGGTATGAACACGACTCACTGCATCCTGAGCCCATCCTTCTGGGCTCAAGCAAGCTTCCTGCCTTAGCCTAACAAGTAGGTGGGACTGCAGACGCACACCACTTCACCTGGCCAATTGTAGTTTTGTAGAGATGGAGGTCTCGCTATGTTGCCTAGGCTGGTCTCAAATGATTCTCCCCTCTCAGCCTTCCAAAGTGCTCATCTCTATTTTTTTTTTTTTTTGTCTTAAAGAAAAGGAGCTAGTATATTAGATTGTAATAGAACTACTTTCTCTCCCCCGGAGATGATAAAAAGCCCCTCATTTTCTTAATCTTTTACTTCAGTGCTCCAATTTAGTGACAAAGCTTTAAGTCAAGCAAATCAGTACTGTTCTTTCAACCGTGGGTCATTTTTGTGCAAGGTGAAGTGGCCATAGAAGTAAAAGGATCAAGAATAGTCTCGAGATGAACAGAGGCAGCACTTTGCTGAGAACGGGAAATCCGTGAGGGACATAAAAAGCTGTTCTGCAGCGCTGCTGGTGTGAGAGCCGGCTGCCAGACGGACTCCTCCATCTCAGTGGCAGGGAGGAGCTGCCCCACCTGCTGACACTCAGATCCATTCAAGGGCTGGCTCCAGGCCTCCAGAAAAAACATCAGCAACTTACTGATGAAACAGTCTGCACTATCATGAAGCCCCTGGATGGGTTTTTTCTCTTAGAAGAATTTTTTTTTTTTTACTCAGTATCATTTATCAAATGACCATTAGTATGAGTTCAAATACTTGAAAAGAATGCCTCAGGACAGAATTCCCTTGCAGTGATGTGCTTCCTCTTGTGCCACCCTTTTAAGACAAGAACTCTTACCTATGTAACTGAGTAAGACAGGGAGAAATATTAATCCGTGAGTGGCGCCCAGTAAGACCATAGCCAAATACATCCTGAAGTAGAATATCTGGAAAATTTGAGATTTGGCAAAAGCCAACACCACAATCCCTCCAAATTTTGTAAGCGTGATTCCACTGAACACCTAAAAGAAGAGATACTGTGTTAGAAACCACTTTTACCAACCTGTAATTGAAACACTTCCTTACAAGGATTTCTCCCAGGTTCAAGTGATTCTCCTGCCCCAGCCTCCCGAGTAGCTGGGATTATAGGTGTGCGCCACCATGCCTGGCTAATTTTTGTATTTTTAGTTGAGATGGGGTTTTACCATGTTGGCCAGCCTAGTCTCGAACCCCTGGCCTCAAGTGGTCTGCCCGCGCTGGCCTCCCAAAGTGCTGGGATTACAGGCATGAGCCACCGTGCCCAGCCCTTATGAGGATTTCTTAATATTCAAGGTCCAAAGCAATAGGAACTGAACCCAGGTAGCATCATCCACTACCTAACACTATTTGCTGCCTTATGATCCCAGGGGAGAGGTATGACCAAGGTAAAAGCTGTGTATTCTGCATAAACGCAGCATTATGTCTCTAAATTGAGTATCTTTATGTTCTCAAGTGAAAACTTAAATATTTAAAAATGTTATGAAACAAAGTTTTAGTTTTTCATAAAACTAAATACTCTTTACCAAGTCTTTTCTACAGTGGTAAGAGATAGGCTAAGCCTGGGTGTAGAGCTGAACCAAGAAGACTCTCCAGGCACCAACCGCACATCACACGTTGGGTTCTGGCCCGGGCTCCCCTGCCTGCATTTTAAATGCAAAAGACTGGCAGCTGTCTCACGTTTAACTTTTCTGTTATTTTCCTGCTTCAGCACACTGCCACCTAAAAAGGAACCACACTGACAGGTACAGTGCTACAGAACATCTGTTCTGTTCATGATGTGGCAGCTAATTCATGAATTGCCTGAAAGCTTGCAATCCGTAGGCGCTGCTTTCTAAGTATAGGATCCAGACTCTTCAGTCACTAAGCAAGACACTTCATGGTGCAGCTCTGCTGGCGTGGCCCTGCTCAGGGTACTCACGGAGCTGCCCATGTGGGCGAGTGCCTCTTCTGCACGCTCCACGCGGCTGCCTTTCGTGCTCACCGTGAACGCTCTGGTTATGTGGCTGCAGAACTCCACGGAGATGCCACAGCTCTGAAATAAAGTACTTCCTTTAGGATGATGGCTCTCTTCCTGTTGAAGACCCTAGGCAGCCACCCCGCTCCCAGGATGGGGGCTAATTACCAGGGCACCCTGGGTGCTAGAGGAGGCCAAGCATCCCATTGGACTTATAAGGCCTCCATCACACCAATCTATACTGTACCAGGAACTTTTTGGGGCCCTCTCTACACACAACCAAAAGCCTGGTTTTCTGTGGCATGTTTGTTTTGATCGGGAGAAACTGCTGGAACCCCTTAAGGTCATCCCACGTGCACCGAGCTGGCACATTGTCACAACTTCTTTTCTTGGACCTCGCTGCTCCCCTATCTGAAGCAGGGTTCACATCTGAGAATACAGATACCCTGTTCTATTTTCCATAAATACCTTCTCCAGTGCTCTCATCTTCAATGATGAGAAGCACCTGACAACCACATGGGAGGCAGAAGGCACTGGTCAGAGAGCTCCTGGGGCGGGGTGCAATTTTCTAAGCAAAAAGTGAACATGCTTCTGTCATCAGGCTACAGGCTTGTGCAATCTCTAAAGAACAACAAATTACAGGTGGAACAGCCCAGAACAAGGCCAGGAAATCACATTTCCATGGTCAGAGGCACCATCAGGTATACTAGTAACAGCCACAAGCAATGGGACAAAAGAAAAAACTGAACAGAATTCCCTGTAATGTGCTTATGCTCCCAGATGTTCAACTCAATGCTTGCTCCCTCTACGCCCTGTCCCACCACCATCCAGCACTCATGGTATCTTCTTCCATCTTACGGTTTACATAGAATCCAAGACAGCAATGCCCCTAAGTGAAACAGGAGCTAGGGACAAATTGAGAGTGGACGAGGACTCACCATGACCAGGTTGACCAAGGACACAGCATTCAGACTGATGCCCCAGAGCCACATAACTCCAAACATGTTGACCAAGACCATGGCGATAGTGGCGCACATGATGACTGCAGACCACAGCTCACAGCCCAGGAGGACCATGGTCACCAGAAATATCGCGCCCAGGGACACACCGAGGTTGAAGATAGTGTCGTCAATGATGGTCAGGTACTGTTCGTAGAAGACATAAAACACACTGGAGGGGAGGGGGGAGGCCTCGTTAAAGCTCGCTCTCACTCCCAAACACTGCATGTTCATCCTGTCACCACTGCCAAGTGGTCAGACTCCTTCAGGAAACATCCCTTGCAGAAAACCTTGCTGGTGTCTACAAGACTCATCTAAAGCAACTCACTCGACCTCTCACGGCCACTGACCACCCAGAGAAGGGCCCAGCAGTGATGCAAAATGTGTATTTTTGATAAAGTTTTTGTTTATAAGCCCAATCTATGCTATTTTATAGACATTTACAGAGAGCATTCCACAGCATTCTGGGGGACAAGAAAAAAAAACAAACATGAGTCCTGATCTATCCTGAGACACTCCCTCAGGCTCAGCGGGGTCCGAGCAAGGCCTGAGGAAAAAATGCTTTCATTTCTTTTCTTGTGGAGCTAATCGGCTCTTAACTTCTTCCAAACAAATCCAGGCCTTCTTGCTTTCAGCGAGATCATGGGCAGGCAGGAAAAAGAAATCACTTGTTTCTTCTACCTTTCTACAGTTTTCAAATTCAGCATTTCATACATAATACTTTTCTTGCTGGGAAAAAAAAAAAAAAAAAAACCCTAACAATATAAAAAGTCTACAAACAGGCAACATCCCAAATAACCAGCAGCAGGGGATTCTGGTCCATTGCCTGGCCAAGGATGTGGGCCTGGCCCCGCTCTAAGCCACCTGCTCTCCAAGCGCCCCCTTGCCTTGAGCCATTTTCCAGTGTTGTGCCTCTTGCAGCTGTGTGGTAGCGCAGAGATCAAGTTCTATGTCTCTAGCCCTCAGGCCTTTATAGAGGCTTTAGATTCTGAACCCCCTTGCCCAGCACTCATTTCCTTTGATATATTGCCCTGTGCTTGGAACGGGGCGGGGGCCAGAACCCAACATGAAAATCAGCATCTTGCCAAGGGAACCCTCCCCATTCCCGCCCAGTGTAGGCCCTTTGCTGGGCAAACCCCGTTGAAAAAGGGCAGGCTTTACCTGTAGGGGAATACCCGGTAGGCACTGCCATTAATGCCCATGGTTTTGGTGACATTACTGGCTATAAGTCGGGCTTTCTTCAGAGCGTCAATAAAGTCAGCAGAGGTCTGCAGCACAGTGTGGTAGGTCATGAAGTACGTGGCTCCGACCCTGGTGCCATTGTCGAGGATGTTCACTGCGGAACTATAGGCAGCATGTCCCCTGAGGAAAGAATTCTGGGTGTCAGAGAGTCCAGGTCTTGCAAAATATCAGCAGAATCTCAGCACTCGAGGCTAGGCAAAATCACCTGACCCTGGGTTCAGAGGTCAGACCCAGCTGTACATTACAGGGATGAAGAAGGCCCCCGAATAAGGGAACACCAAAAGTTTAGCTTGTTCTCTCATCGCTTCTCGGCCTTTTGGCTAAGATCAAGTGTAGCTTGTTCTCTCTCAGACTGGCTTTTTTTTTTTGGGACAGAGTCTTGCTCTGTAGCCCAGGCTGGATTACAGTGGCATAATCTCGGCTAACTGTAACCTCCGCCTTCCGGTTCAAACAATTCTCCCTGCCTCAGCCTCCCAAACAGCTGGGATTACAGGCACCTGCCACCATGCCCAACTAATTTTGTATTTTTTTTGGTAGAGACAGGGTTTTGCCATGTTGGCCAGACTGGTCTTGAACTCCTGACCTCAGGTGATCCGCCTGTCTCAGCCTCCCAAAATGCTGGGATTACAGGCATAAGCTACTGTGCCCAGCCAGATGGGCTTTTCTTGATTGCTCTGGGTTCTTTGGTACATAGCTGCTGTTTCTCCACCTGGTTTCATGTATAATCAAACGTACAGAGTTTACTCAGTCCTGTTGCATAACAGGAGGCAGGAAAGGGCAAGGGCCCTGGGAACAACTTTGGCCCTGCCACTTACTGGTCATGTAACCCTGAGCAAAATGACCTCCTCTGAGCCCCAGTCTCCTCTTCTGTAAATGGGTATGCCACCACCTACACAAGACTGTGTGGTGATACATGGAATAATGTCAGGGAGTGCCTGGCATGATGCTGGCACCCTGGAGGCTCCCCAGGAACGCTGGCTACTGCCTTCAGAAAAACGGAATCTACTTCAGCTTATTTTATGTAGGCCAAAGCATCAGTCAGTCAGTAAATCAATATGCAAGATTCATTTCTACTTTACTTCTAGGGGGAGTCATCCCATAGTACCTAGAATAGGTTGCTCAAAGCACATGCATGATAGAAATGATTCGCTGATGTGACTCTGGTCAGATGTATGTTCTTATGAAAAACCTATGTTCAGGGTTTACCTAACATACATGGGGATACTCATCTTCTGCTTCCCAAAGCTTCCAAACCCCAGAGACTTCTGGGCCATATATCTGGCTTCCATGGGTAACTGGCTGCCTGGCTGGATGGGGGAGTGAGATAGCACATAACCCCATACACGGATGGGCTGGCAAGGACCATGACAGGGCTAAAAGAATCGCAACCTTAATGGGGGACAACGTTACCAAAGCTAAGATGACGCCGCAGCTGCCATCAGCACAACTGAACAGGCTGAGTTCCTCCAGGCCTGGATTACCAGCAGGCCGTCCTCCCCATCACCCCCACTCGGAATGTGCACAGGAATCTGCGTTCATTCTCATGCCCGCGTGGGGGCAGGACGCAGAGAGAGCATGAGATGTGAATGCCCATGCTAAGATACAATCAGTTGAACACTAGGAGGCATTTTCTTTTTTTTGAGACGGAGTCTTGCTCTGTCGCCCAGGCTGGAGTGCAGTGGCCGGATCTCAGCTCACTGAAAGCTCCGCCTCCCGGGTTCATGCCATTCTCCTGCCTCAGCCTCCCGAGTAGCTGAGACTACAGGCACCTGCCACCATGCCAGGCTGGTTTTTTGTATTTTTTTAATAGAGATGGGGTTTCACCGTGTTAGCAAGGATGGTCTCGATCTCCTGACCTTGTGATCCGCCCGCCTCAGTGAGCCACCGTGCCCAGCCTGAGGCATTTTCTTAAAAAGGTGTTTTCGGTTTCCCTGCTTCCACCAAAGGACCAGGACAGGGTGGGGCAGAGAAGAGGACATTCCCATGCAACTGTTTTAGCCCAGTCCTCTCCTAGTTTTCTATTGCAAATTGAAGTTGCAGTGGATGCTTATCTGCAATGGCAGTGGCACTTACCCTTTGCCACACTTGGGGTTAGGGTTATCCGAAAGGAACATGGGCAGGAATCTCATGAAGTCTCCACCCTGAGGCCTCTGTTTGCCCTCCGGAGTCAGAGGCCTGCAGCGGACGCAGGCAGGGTCAACCACTGGTGGAGACATGCAGGGAGGACTGTTAGAAGAAGAGGTCTCTAGATTTTTTGTAACACATTTAAAAATACTGACAGTGAGGGGCATTACTTTCTCAACTACCAATTATTTTCCTTACTAGTGAGGGATAATCTTTCCCCGTATCTAAAAGCTTCAGCCATGTCAATTTAATAGTTTAATTATCTGAAATACCGTTTTCATCTTAGGCATACTTTGCATCGTTTTCTGCCCTGAAGTAGGTCTCCTCCTTCAAGAATGGCCTTGATTGGTCAGAGCCCAGGGCGTCCATGTTTTTATTAAGAAAATTCCAGGGCAACCTCGATGCTCCTATAAAACCATAGGTCAAAGTGATAAAGAAAAGCCCTCCTCTGAGAAGCTAAGGCCAGGTACCAATCCTGAGACGCAATCGCTGGAGTCAGGACAGGATGAGAAACCTTATCTGGAAACCACACTCCCAAGATGTGGGCCTTGTTCAGCCCCGAGGGCGGCTGCCTGAGCCAGGAACACTTGTTCAGCCTGCAGCCCCGAGGGCAGCTGTCTGAGCCAGGAATGACGTGACAATTTCGGAATGAATGACTGAGGAAAGGAACGATGACACAGGGAGGGAGACCCAGCTTTGATATACAAATAGGCATAAATTGAGGCATGATGCAAATGATTTTTAAATGATAATTTGAAAATTTTTCAGCAAAAAAGGAAAGATTTGGTAAAGGAGATGAAAGTACCTGAAGCATTGCAGAACTGGTCAGTGATATTGTCCACTCGACAGCAAGACGACTGCGGCTTCACCCAGTCGAAATAATCGTCGATCCAGGACGAGGGGGCGAAGCCTATTCGGGTACTAGAGAGAGAGACAGGGCTGCTGACCTGCCCCATAGGGAGGAAGTCTTTAGTTTCAGTATTTTTCTTAAAACCTAACTTCCTTTTCTATACTTTATGCTGCTAACAGTCAAAAGAAAAACTACATGAGCACTTAATGAAAACAACCTTCCAAGTATTAGGTGGTAAATTAGTCCTTTCAAAGGTTTTGTTAAGGTAAAGCCAGATTTAACATACATTTTGCGTAAAAACAACTTTTCCAAGAAAGTCTACTTTCAGTGAGACATTTCAGGCCTGAGCTGATGGCCTGGCTGAGAGCCCCCCCACTGCTTCTGAAGTACAAGACGAGGCAGTACTGACTAGCTGTCCAGCTGCGCCGCATTAAATATCTGCTGCACCAGGGAATCGTTGTTGCAGCCCATGCCACCGCACACCATGTTCTGCCCCTTGGGAGAAGTGTAGTCGTGCCCTTCCTCCAGGACAAAGTACACAGGTGGACCCGCATGCAGGTACTGACTGATGGATTTGAAATAGTCCACTACGTAGGAGTCCTGAAAGACAAAGAATAGGAGAGAATGACAATACTCTGATAGTAACCAAGCAAGGTGAGGATCACGGAGAACAGGAGGGTGCCAGGAGACTGCTGGCTGAGATGCCTCCAACTGGACTCATGATTCCTAACACTGCCAGTCCTGCCCCCAGGGCCACAGGGTGCCCCTCCTGCGAGCCCCACAATCAGGAGAGCACCTCCTAAAGTAACCTCATAAGACTGGTTGTTCGTGTTCTGCAGCTGTGCCCAGAGGGGCTCAGTGAGAATGCCAAGCAGCCCACACCGGCAGTGCACTGGGCAGTTCTCCTAACCCTGGAAACCCTGTCACCATTCGCAGTTAGAAGCAGGCACTTGCTTGAAACACCCACATGCATGTTTTGAAAAATGTATTCATCATCAGCTAAAGAAGTTAAAAAAAAAAAGGAAGTCATCTTACATCTGGCATCGAAAGAAACTGATCCAATCCAATATCTACTTTGTTCAGGACTGCGATGCTGAATGACAGAACACCCACAAATATTGCTATCTGGAACAACAAATGAATCACAAGACAGAGACTGCTTAGTATAATAAGCTTACAACCAGAAATAAAATCTTAAGCACACACAAAAAGCAGGATTTTTTTAAAATGGAAAAGCTTAAATGACAGGTTAGTAGGGAGTACAGGGCAGTGGGTGAGACCACAGCACCCAGAGTCCAAGTTCCTGGGTGCAAATCCTGACTCTGCCACTTATGGGCTTAGTGACTTGGGGCAAACCACTTCACCTGCCTTGGCTTCTATTTCCTCATCATTAAAGGAAAAATAAAAGTTTCTTTGCAACTTTCTGTGAATCTGAAGCTATTTCAAAATAAAAAACTTAAAGAAAGCTCGTTTATATGGACTGATAAAAGCTCACGGGCAAAACATTTTATCTACTGTTCCATATTTGCTTTTGCTTTTTTTTTTTAGATAAATTTAACAGCTGTAAGAATCTCCTTCCCAGGCTGTCTGACTTCTTAGAAGGCATGTGATAATCTGTTTCAGTGAGAGGAAAGAGAAAAGCCACAGAGAAGCACATACCACAATTGGTCTCATCCAGTCCTTTAGCAGAAGTGGAGAATAGGAGTTTTTGAAGAAGCGAAACAAGCAGCTCTCTGAGGCCTGGACACTTGTTCCATCTTCAGCACCTCTGACACAGCAAAAGATGTCTAGCCGATTTTTCTGAGGGCACAGAGGGGAACAAAGGTTATACCTGCTAGCTGCTTCCTCTAGATTCTAGACTCAAATTAAATAGACTATAATCCTGGCACCAACTTACCTCTTGACGATTAATGTCTAACCCCAAGAGACTCACGAAACAGGTAATCTGCAGAAGAAAGTCAATGAAGACTGCCAATCCCGCAAAGAGAGAGAAGGTGTGCACGGCTGGCATCACGGACATTGCTCCTGTCGAGATAGAAAGGCTCTGCGTCACTTCTGTTTACAGCAGGGGGCTCTCTGCAGGCCGTATGTTCATGTGCATGTACAGATACAAGGAGCCAGCACAGGCCAAATGCATGAGAAGGCATGCTGCGGCTGGACATTACACCAGAACTGGGACAGGAGGCAATAAGCCAGTGCTTTTCAAAACGCACTCAGCACCAGACCATTTGGGGAGCCCCATCCTAGTTAAGTTATGACAGGAATTCAACCCCAATTCTACTAACCCCGATTCTACTATACTCAGGTTCACGGCAAATTCATGCACATTAAAATTCGAGAACCATTAATACAGGCCATTTCTTATAGTACCTTCTATGCTTCACTGTACAAAAAGGACAGTATTTTCCATTTATTACATCAACACTATTAGCCTCCCAGTTAAGAGGTAATCGACAATCGAGTGAGGATCAAAGGCATGAGGGTAAGACATGGAAAGTGCAAACTGGCAGCCCATGAATCAGATGGTTCCTGTTTAGTCCACATTGTATCAACCCATCTTAAGATTAAAAAACTTTTCTTTTTTTTTTTTTGAGACGGAGTCTCGCTCTGTCGCCCAGGCTGAAGTGCAGTGGCGCGATCTCGGCTCACTGCAAGCTCCGCCTCCCGGGTTTACGCCATTCTCCTGCCTCAGCCTCCCGAGTAGCTGGGACTAAAGGCGCCCGCCATCTCGCCCGGCTAGTTTTTTGTATTTTGAGTAGAGACGGGGTTTCACCATGTTAGCCAGGATGGTCTCGATCTCCTGACCTCGTGATCCACCCGTCTCGACCTCCCAAAGTGCTGGGATTACAGGCTTGAGCCACCGCGCCCGGCCAAAAAACTTTTTTTTTATAAGTTGCCAATATTTAACGACATTTTACATAAAAATCTAGATTCACAGCTTTTCTTGGAAGAAAAACAACAACAACAACAACAACAACAAAACAGACCTTGTAGCACTGGGTTGGCCAAACAGAACTACTGTCTTTTCAGACAGGACACGTGCACTTGGGCTGCCACAATCCCTACTCACTCCTCCTGTCCCAAGGTCACTCCAACCTTGAGGCACAGTTTCTGCTGCTATTATCATCATACTTGCACTGGTTTTCTTACAATAGAAGTGAAAAAAATAAAGTTTTTTTTTTTTTTTCCTGCACCTGTGTTTGTCAAAAGGAACTACAGGGCTACAGGTTTCAAAAGCACATGGCTTTGTGGAAACGAAGAACAACAAGCTAGCATTGTATCTGTGTTGAGACTACCACCTACGATGACCTTACAATGGCCCTCATTAAGCTGACCTCGCAGCCACATAGGCACTGCAGTTTGTGGCCTGTGGATGGTCTTCTTTGGACTGAGTGATTCCAGTCCAGCCTCCTCTATAGTGGACAGAGTCACTTTGCTCTTACTACACTTCAGAGACGGGGCAGGCAGCCCCACTAGTGAGTCTATTCGATGATTCTCTATGTGAAAGAAACACAGAAGTGCTGACTTTGTTCCAGCTTATTCTGGCTCCTTGTAATGTGGTGAGTCAAGAGCTCCTGGTCATTAACAAGGCTGCTTCCCCAATGAGCTGTGTGCACAGAAGAGAAAGACTGCCTTTGAAAATGATGGCAAACATCCTGTAAGCGAGTGCCTGAGGATTTGGGAGCTGCTGCTTAGAGTGTCATGTGGAGAAGGATTCGGTGGCTACTCAAGGATGCTATTTTCAACTATCAACATTCCCAGTGGCTACCAAAAGGGGAAAGTGGCAAGATGAACTCTAGGTCTCTTTTGCCCTGAACCCCAACATCAGTGCTGTCCTGACAGTTAAATGAGAAGGAAGCCACTTGCAAAATGACACCTAAGATACTGCTGCCAATTGTTCTGTGGTCAATTCAGTGATACTTTCCTAGTGCAGAACAAAGCTTTAAAAAGGAGACAATACAGGCTGAGCATGGGCGCTCACGCCTGTAATCTCAGCACGTTGGGAGGCCGAGGCAGGTGGATCACCTGAGGTCAGGAGTTCGCGACTAGCCTGGCCAACAGGGGAAACCCTGTCTCTACTAAAAAATGCAAAAAATTAACTGGGTGTGATGGCAGGTGCCTTTAATCTCAGCTATTTGGGAGGCTGAGGCAGGAAAATCGCTTGAACCCGGGAGGCGGAAGCTGCAGTGAACCGAGATTGTACCACTGCACTCCAGCCTGGGTGGCAGAGTGAGACGCCATCTCGGAGAAGAGAAAAAAGGAAAAAAAAAAAAAAAAAAAGGGAGGCAACACAAAGGACATGTTCAGATACCCAGCTCCTTCCTTCTCCAGGCTCAGCTAGCTACAGGACTGGTAGGATTGAAAGCATAATTACCTAAGAAAAATGCTACAGTCTCAGAAAAGGATGACAGGAACATACTGGGAGCCACTTCTCCTAGGACCCTGCCCAGTTGCTGATCCAGGGTTTCCCCTTGAAGACGTTCATCTCTCTTAAAAAAAAAAAAAAAGCAACATTAAAATTTCTCAATAACACCACCACTTCTTGCTGCCTTGCGTTAACTCAAGGGTAAAGATAAATGATTAGCAGTGTCTTCTAAGCATATAAACTTCGGTGGGGGACTCCAATGTTCTCACGTTAATTCACTCAGAGTATTTCTACACTACGGAGCTAGGTACCACGTGAGAAACTAAAGGGAAAGCTGAGCCACACTATCAGGAAGACATACGGGCCGCAGGGGACTGGACCGCTGACCATCACTCTCACGTGCACTGAGTCTCTGCCCAGGTCAGACCTACAGGATGCCTAAGGCCACCTTCTACAGCAGCGGGACACGTGTTGACCTTTTGCCTTTTTAGTGGCACCTTTGAGCAAAATGAATCTAACATTCTATACTATGCTGAAAATCATTTCAATAGCAGTCGTACCCAAAATATTTTCCAAAAGTGTGTTAGCCCTTCTTGTACACATGATACTATTTAAAATGAAAAGATACTATTAAAAGACACTATTTAAAGATACAATTTAAAACAAAATTCTTACTTTATTTCTACTATTTCATCAACCAAAAACAGGGGTGAAATCCTTGGTCCTAAGATGTCCACAGCAAGTCAAGAAGACCGATGAGCCACACAAGGAAAGGAAAGAAAACACCCTCACAGGCCACATTCATGAATGCGGAGCCCAGCAGCCATTCAGATCCTGAAACCTGGACAGACGCTGAGCCCCGTGAGAATACGGAGTATACCTGGTAGGCCTGCACCAGCTGGACAGACGCTGCGCCCCGTGAGAACACGGAAGTATACCTGGTAGGCCTGCACCAGAATGAAGATATTGTCCACTCCAACAGCCAGCACCAGGAACGGGATGACTTCAATCACAATGAGGGTCAAGGGCAACCCAATGTAGCTGAAGATGCCCAACGAGCAGGCCACCGAGCTCAGCACGATCAGGATGCCCGCGATGCCTAATGAGATCTTCGAATCCACCTGAGAGGGGCGACAAAGACACAATCACCAGTTGGTTACAGGGCTGTCTGTCCTACTTGTTACTAAAAGGTCCTCCTTTTTACTTTACAGGGCTGCATCAAACCTAGAGTTAAAACTACAATTCTGTGTTTCAGAGAGGACTTGTAAACATTTCTAGGTCTGCCCGGGCAACACGTTATGAGTTTGCATTCTTAGGTGATGGACTGGACAAATAAGAAAAAACTGGATTATGTGAAATAAACTTTAAGATAAACCAAAAAGCTGGAACTGAAGAAAACAGATGTAGGCAACAGAAATGTTACACACAATTAAAACGGGGGAATTTATGGCAGTTTTAAACACAATGGATTAAGAATAAAGAGGCAAAAATATGACGTTACACTGTGCACTGCTGTTAACCTCTAACATATACATATCCTCCGCTTACCAGAAGCCTGCGACAGCTTTTGATGTGCCCCAAGGCTAGGGAAATATATAGGAACATGATGGCATAGCTAATTACAACGGTGAAGATATCACTGTCACTTTCACGATTTAGTTCATCCTCAATACTTCGTTCAGCACTGAAGGAAATGGTCAGATTGGGATTCTTGTAGTTTCTCACCAAATTAATAAACCTAAAAGGTAAGCAAAATGCTATATTTTTAGTTAAAACTTAGTGACAGCTAAGTAAGAAACTTCTTCCCAACTTTCATGATACAAAGGCCACGTTTTCTTTTTTTTGTTTTGAGACCGAGTCTCGCTCTGTCGCCCAGGCTGAAGTGCAATGGTGCGATCTCGGCTCACTGCAAGCTCCATCTCCCATGTTCGAGTGCTTCTCCTGCCTCAGCCTCCTGAGTAGCTGGGACTACAGGCGTGCGCCACTAGGCCCGGCTAATTTTTGTAGTTTTAGTAGAGACAGGGTTTCACCATGTTGGCCAGGCTGGTCTCAAACTCCTGACCTTAAGTGATCCACCTGCCTCAGCCTCCCCTAGTGATGGGATTACAGATGTAAGCCATTGTGCCCGGTTCAAAGGCCATGTTTTCTTAACCTTTATCCTGCATTAGGATCCTTCATTTGCTTTTGTTCTTGTTTTGAAATAGAGTCTCACTGTTGCCTCGGCTGGAGTACAGTGGCACAATTATAGCTCACTGCAGTCTCGAACTCCTGGGCTTAAGGGATCCTCCTGCCTCAGCCTCTTGAGTAGCTGGCACTACAGAGATGTATCCCCATGCCTGGCTAATTTTAAAAATTTCTCGTGGCTGGGCGCGGTGGCTCAAGCCTGTAATCCCAGCACTTTGGGAGGCCGAGACGGGCGGATCACTGGGTCAGGAGATCGAGACTATCCTGGCTAACACGATGAAACCCCGTCTCTACTAAAAAATACAAAAAACTAGCCGGGTGAGGTGGCGGGCACCTATAGCCCCAGCTACTTGGGAGGTTGAGGCAGGAGAATGGCGTAAACCCGGGAGGCAGAGCTTGCAGCGAGCTGAGATCCAGCCACTGCACTCCAGCCTGGGGGACAGAGCAAGATTCCGTCTCAAAAAACAAAAAAAAATTTTTTTTTGGTAGAGATGAGGTCTTTGTTATGTTGTGCAGGCTGGTCTCAAACTCTTGGCCTCAAGGCACTCCTCCTGCCTCCACCTCCCTAAGTGCTGGGATTACAGGCACCATGCCCAGCCACTGCATTAGGATCTTCTATACTGGAGACTATCAGATTACGTTAAGGTTCCATACATGCTGAATTTAAGTTTAGGGTTGGGCATGGTGGCTCATGCCTGTAATTCCAGTACTTTGGGAGGCTGAGGCTGGCAGATCACCTGAGGTCAAGAGTTCCAGACTAGCCTGGCCAACATGGTGAAGGCCCGTCTCTACTAAAAATACAAAAATAATTAGCCGGGTGCGGTGGCAGGTGCCTGTAATCCTAGCTACTTGGGAGGCTGAGGCACAAGAATCACTTGAACCTGGGAGGCAGAGGCTGCAGTGAGCTGAGATCATGCCACTGCACTCCAGCCTGGGTGACAGAGCGAGACGCTATCTTAAAAAAAAAAAAAAAAAAAAGCATTCAGTCTACTAAATCAAAACCACAATGAGATAGCACTTCACACCCACGAAGACAGCTAGAATCACAAAGTCACATAACAAAAAGTATTGGCGAGGATGCGAAGAAACTGGAAGTTTCATGGGCTGCTGGTGGTGATATAAAGCACTATAGCCACTTGGGAAAATGGTCTGGCAGTTCTTCAAACTATTCAAAGTGGACTTACCCTATGACTCAGCAATTCTACTACTAGGTATGTACCCAAAAGAAATGAAAACTCACATCCACAAGAACTTGTACTCAAGTGTTCATAGCAGCGTTATTCATGATAGCCAAAATGTAAACAGGTTAAATGTGCATCGGTTGATAAATGCACACAATGTGGTATAGCCATACAATGGAATGAAAAGGAATGGAGTACGGATACATGCCACAACATGAATGAACTTTGAGAATATTATGTCCACAACATGAATGAACCTTGAGAATTTTATGTTCAACAAAAGCCAGACAAAAAAGTCCACATATTATTCTATGCGCATAAAAGTCCAGAATAGGAAAATCTCCAGAGACAGAGAGTATTTTAGTGGTTGCCTAGGGCTGTGGATAGGAGGATGAAAAGATGGAGGTGTTAGTTAAAGGGTGCAGTTTTATTGTGGAGTAATGAAAATGTTCCTAAAATTGACTGTGGTGATGGTTGCACATATATGTGAATATAGTAAAGCTATTGAATTGTACACTTTTTTTCTTTTTAAATTTTTCTTTTTACTTTTTTTTTTTAGAGACATGCCTCGCTACATTGCCAAGTCTGGTCTTGAACTCCTGGCCTCAAGTGAGCCTCCCAAAGTGCTGGGACTACAAGTGTGAGCCACCATTCCCAGCCTGAACTGTATATTTCAAGTGGGTGAACTGTATGATGCATGTACCATATCTCAGTAAAACATTTTTTAAAAAGTACTGAAGGGTATAAAGTGCAACCTGGTCTCCTAAGTCCTCTCTTCCCATTCTCCAGAGGTTACAAACACAGTTAATTTCTCAGGTCATTTGCTTGATATCTTTTTCTAAGCATAGACAGCAGCATAAACAATATATATTTATATAAATATACATTGTGAACCATTTATTTACTTCATTGTCTTTTATGACAGCACAATATTCTATTTATTCTATTGTATTCATTCCTTATTAAGTACATTCAGCATGGTCCCAAGTTTTGCTGATAGAGAACAATGCAGGTGGTTGGGTGCAGTGGCTCACACCTGTAATCCCAGCACTTTGGGAGGCCGAGGAGTGTGAATCACCTGAGGTTAGGAGGTCAAGACCAGCTTGGGCAACATGGCAAAACCCTGTTTCTACAAACAAATACAAAAATTAGCTGGGTGTGATGGCATGCACATGTAGTTTCAGCTACTTGGGAGGCTGACGTGGGAGGACCACTTGAGCTTAGGAGGTTGAGGCTGCAGTGAGCTGAGATTAGAGTCACCGCACCCCAGCCTAGGCAAGAGTGAACCCAGTCTCAAAAAATAAATGAAATAAGTAAAAACAATGTGAGGAACGTTTTTTTGCACACTTTTGCATTCCTGTGGAGGGAGAGCTGTTTAAAGCATTTGCTCAAAGGTAAACGTATTTACAGTTTCTACTTAGCATCATTAGCACCAAGTGAACAAAATCACGTAACTCAGACCTGCCACTGGTTAATTTAGAAAATTAAGTTTAAGTGCTTGCTGCAAGTGTCTAGCTTCCCACAATACAAGGACAGTCTGCTCACACCCATGAGTGACTCACTCTTTTTCCCAGGCCTGGGCCCTCTGGAGCTTCTCTGTGTCATTATAGTAGTTATTGACAGGGAAGGTAATCACAAGGGCAGTGGCGTTATTGTAGTTTTGATCTAGAAAGGAAAAATGTGACATCAAAAAGCAGATTACAAGCATGCAGAAAATTACACACATACCAGGGAAAAAATCACAACACAGATTTCTCAGTGGAGCTATGGACTGTATCTCTGTGCTCTAAGGATTAAACAAGAGTTTGCTGAAATAGTCTTTATGTACTTCAGTTAATGAATAAAAAGGATTTTTTTATCTGAGGTAGGCATGGTTATCATTCAGGAAGAGTAACTCTTTTTTTTTTTAAAGGATACAGTACATCATGTTAACAATTTTAAACAGAACAGAAAGGTGTTTATTGAAATTTCTCTCTCCTTCTCCAACATCTATTTCATTGTCTTAGTTCTCCACCCCATACCATCTGCGAATCTTTCCAGAGCCGCTCCACACACACACACAAACACAGATTCTTCCCCTTTCCCTCTTAACCACACAAACAGTAAAATACTATTCTGTATATTACATTTTAAAATTTTGTATCTTGGAGACTCTCCATAAAGAGTTTCCTTATTCTTTTCCTACAATATTTTCTAGTATACTTTAGCCAATCCTCCCACTGATGAGTAGTTTTGCAATTTTTTCTATTATAAATGAAGTTACTATAAATAGCCTATAAATATTTTAATGTGTAAAACACATACTTGTAGAATCAATTCTTCTTTTTTTAGGGGGGCGGGGGGCAGGAGAGGGGGACAGTGTCTTGTTCTGTTGCCCAGGCTGAAGCGCAGTGGTGTGATTACGGCTTTCTGTGGCCTTGACCACCCGAACTCAATCAGTCCTCCTGCCTCAGCCTCCCAGTAGCTGGGACTAAAGGTGTGCACCACCATTGCTGGCTAATTTTTGTATTTTAGGTAGAGATGGGATTTTGTCTTGTTGCCCAGGCTGGACTTGAACTACTGGGCTCAAGCGATCCTCCTGCCTTGGCCTCCCAAAGTGCTGGGATTATAGGCATGAGCCACTGCACCTGGCTAGAATCAATTCTTAAAGCATCATCACTGAATCAAAAACTACGTACATTTCTAATTTTGATAAATTCTCCCAAACTGCCTTCCAAACAAGCGGAACTATTTTTCATTCCTTTTCTTCTTCTTTTTTAGAGACAGGGTCTCACTCTGTTGCCCTGGCTGGAGTGCAGTGGCACAATTATGGTTTACTGAAGCCTTGACTTTCCAGGCTCAAGCAATCCTCCTGCCTCAGCCTCCCTTTTCATTAGTCAAGAAAATATTTACCGAGGCTGGGCGTGGTGGCTCATGCCTATGATCCCAGCACTTTGGGAGGCCAAGGTGGGTGGATCACCTTTGGTCAGGAGTTCAATACCAGTCTGGACAACAAGGCAAAACCCTGTCTCTACTAAAAATACAAAAAATTAGCTGGGCCTGGTGGTGCATGCCCATAATCCCATCTACTTAGGAGGTGGATGCAGGAGAATTACTTGAACCCAGGAGGCAGGGGTTGTAGTGAGCCGAGATCACGCCACCGCACTCACCAGCCTGGGCAACAGAGCAAGATTCTGTCTCTGAAAAATAAAATAAAAACCTTTTTTTTTTTTGTATTTCTTGTTTTGTTAACTTTCACATGGCCTCACTCATTCTTCTTTCAGGTTATTGATCATTTTCATGAGTTTTTTTTTTGTTTGTTTTTTTTTTTTAAGACAGAGTCTTGCTCTTGTCGCCCAGGCTGCAGTGCGATAGCATGATCTCGGCTCACTGCAAACTCTGCCTCCAGGATTCAAGTGATTCTCCTGCCTTGGCCTCCTGAGTAGCTGGGACTACAGGCACACACCACCACGTGTGGCTAATTTTTAAGTATTTTTAGTAGAGACGGGGTTTCACATTTTGGCCAGGCTGGGATGAGATCTTTATTTATTATGAAAATGCTGTCTGCTATTGCATACTAATATTTTTGTCCAGATTTTTTTTTTTGGCAAGGTCTCACTCTGTCACCCAGGCTGGAATGTGGTGCAATCTCAGCTTACTGCAGCCTCAACCTCCTGGGCTCAAGTGATCCTCCCACCTCAGCCTCCCAAGTAACTGGGACTACAAGCATGCACCACCATACCCAGCTAATTTTTGTATTTTTTGCAGAGATGGGGTTTCTCCATGTTGCTCAGGCTGGTCTCCAACTCCTAGCTCAAGTGATCTTGCCCGCCTCTGCCTCTCAAAGTGCTGGGATTACAGGGATGAATAAATCTCGGCCCAAATTTTTTTTTTTGAGACGGAGTCTTGCTCTGTCGCCCAGGCTGGAGTGCAGTGGCTGGATCTCAGCTCACTGCACGCTCCGCCTCCGGGGTTTACGCCATTCTCCTTTCTCAGCCTCCCCAGTAGCTGGGACTACAGGCGCCCGCCACCTCGCCCAGCTAGTTTTTTGTATTTTTTTTTAGTAGAGATGGGGTTTCACCGTGTTAGCCAGGATGGTCTCGATCTCCTGACCTCATGATCCACCCGTCCTGGCCTCCCAAAGTGCTGGGATTACAGGCTTGAGCCACCGTGCCCGGCCATACAATTTTCGTTTTTTAACTGTATGTTTATTCTCCACAAATGAAAATTCATGTACTCAAATTCATCAGTCTTTCCTTTTGGGGTCTCTGAGTTTTGTGCCTTGCTTAGAAATATCTTTTCCACTTAAAAATTATTTTTAAAAATGCCTCCTGTATTTTCTTCCAGCAGTTCTTACATTTCTTTTTTTTTTTTTTTTTTTTTTTTGAGACGGAGTCTTGCTCTGTTGCCCAGGCTGGAGTGTAGCGACTTGATCTTGGTGCACTGCAAGCTCCGCTTCCTGGGTTCACGCCATTCTCCTGCCTCAGCCTCCCCGAGTAGCTGGAACCAAAGGTGCCCACCACCACACCCAGCTGAATTCTTAAAAATATTTTTAGTAGAGACAGGGTTTCACCATGTTAGCCAGGATGGTCTCGATCTCCTGACCTCATGATCTGCCCACCTTGGCCTCCCAAAGTGCTGGGATTACAGGAATGAGCCACTACACCAAGCCCAGTTCTTAACATTTCAATTTTTTATCCATGGGGAATTTATTTTGGTGAAATGAACAAGCCAGAGATCAAAGTCAATTATTTCCCCTATGGCTAGCCAGTTGCTGACACCATCCCTTTCCCACCAATTAGAAATGGCATTTTCCTCTATGACGCAGAGTAAATTTTAAATACAGATTGCAACTTCTCCCCTGCCACTGAGTGAGGAGAAGAAAACCTATCTGGGTTCTTCACTGGCTGGGCAAAACCTGTTAAGCCTGTAATTTGGCTTCAGATGCCAAAGGTGTCACATGAATCATCGCCTGATTTTATCAAGTACAATTGGTTCTACAGTGCTACAGGAACCAGCAAAGAGCAAACCAGCTGCTCTTCACACTGTAAGAGTGTCCAAATACTCAACTGACGCTTTAGAAGAAAAAAAAATCCATCAACTTTGTTTCTTCTTCCACATCCTCACATACTAGCTTTTCTCCATTACAGGGGTTCTTGTCTGAGGTCCATGAGTTCCCTAGAGGGTCCATAAATGAGCTTCGAGGGCCCAAGACCTCCTTGAAGCTGAACAACAATACAGAGGTTTGCAATTGCATTACTCTGGGGAAAGGTACTTAGCCTTCGACAGCTTCTCAAAGGCATGTGTGATATAAAGATGGCTAACGCAATCCACTTCCTTTAAATCTGGAATGAAACCCAAACCCAATGCCAAAGCCAAAGGAGATACTATTTTGGGATTCAAGAGGTAGGAAATTAACAAAACTGCCCAATTTATGAAATCTTCATAATTACCACTTGACGCTAATGACAAAACCGAGATGACTTTACCTAAAAGGAAAAGTCAAAGCTTCTCTTACTTACCATCATAGCCTCCCAACACAAGCCATGGGAACACTGGTCCACCGAACGTACCCAGACAAGGATCATGGAGCAAACTTGTATCATTCAGAGAGGCAGGAGCCCTGCCAAAAAGTTTAGAAAACACTTCCCAGTTAGAAGGGCTTCAAGACATCAGAGACCTAAACATTTACACAACAAACATTTGATGAGGCTGGCTGTATTCTAAGGACTACATGGGCCCCGAGGTTTCTCAGTTGAATAATACAGCTCAGCACTCACCTTTGGGAGCTCAGAATCACTGGGCAAGAGCCACGCAAATACAGCCCAGTGCCATCAATGGCACACAGTGCATGGTGCTACACAGGCACAGAGAAGGGAGCAAACACTAAAAGGCGAAACCGTAGCCAAGAGGAAGAGACTGGACAGACCCAGACCTCCGAGGATGAGGGGATTTCACCAAAGAGGGAGGACAAAAGGGTGTCTCACAATTACAACTGTGGGAGGAAAAAGGGAGGGAGAGAAAACAGTGAGAGGGAATGAGAGCAAGATGGTGGTTTAACAAGTCCTGTATGCCAGGTATGGCGGGACGCCTAATCCCAGCTACTCAGGAAGCTGAGGCAGAAGGATGGCTATAACCCAGGAGTTTGAGTCTAGCCTGGACAACATAGCAAGATACTATCTCTTAAAAAAAAAAAAAAAAGAATTCAAAGAAAAGATGTCCTGTCCTAGAGCATGGGATGCCCACCAAGGGGGCTCCTGAAGGAGGGGGGCCAGTCTGGGAAGAGTAATGGACAGACAAATGCAAACTAAAAGGACTCAGTGCCAGTTAAGTAGTTTGGATTTTTATTCTGGAGGCACCGGGGAACAATGAGAGACTTCTGGGAAAGAAACGTCATGAGCTGCTTTACAAAGCTAGCTCGTGTGGTCAAGTGGAAGAAGGTCTGGAAATGGCAAAGAAACAGGAAGCAGGTGGAAAGTAAGTGGAGATGTTAGTGCAATGGCCCAGGCGAGGGGCAACTGGCAGTGCAGTGCAGACAGACAGCGGGCCAGTGGAGAGGGAACCAGCATTTCCAGACAGACCATCAGCTAGAACCTGGCCAGATGCTGAGAAGCTTCTGCATATGACCCACCCGTCAGAGCAGATGGGTGACAGCATAAGGGAGGTCAGGTGACCTGCAGCGAGCAGTTGAGTCCCCTCATCCACAGCAGAAACCTGAGAGACCATCCAGAGGCTCAGACCCGCAAGAACCCCATGAGGAAGGTGAGGGCGAGACAGTATTCAGGGATAAAGCCTCAAGTCTGAGTAACTGGTAACTGTCACTGCCTTTCAACGAAATGGGGAAAAGAACCAAGTCAGTGTATGGTTCTGGGCAGGCCACCTGCCATTACTGCAGGACCCTCAGGTGAAAAAGTCCAGGAAAAGCTGGAGGGAGAGGAAAGGGGACAGCGCTAGAGGCAGGCCTGGGGTTATGAGGACGCGCACAAGCATAACTACAAACCAATTCAGGTCCCTGTCGCCAGGAGCCTGCCACTCCCTGCACTGCTGCCACACTGGAGGGAACCACGCCCGCTTTGAGGAAGCACAAGGCTCACGCACCTCTGCCCCCCACTCATTTTTGTTGACTTTTATCTGTGCAACAGAGAGTAAACTATAAAATTTATGTAACATTAAATGGTCGTCCAACTATCAAAATTATGTAACATTAAATGTTTTTTGTTTTTTTTTTCAGGTAGCCTGTACTGTCTACCCTGTGGAGAACGCTGGTTTAGGGTATGGAGCATAAGCTATTGCGTTTTCATGAGTATAACTCATGTTGTTAGTGGTGATATTCTTGAAACAGTAAATATAGCCCAACTACATAAAAAGTCTTACTCTAGTAACAAACAAACAGAACTTAAGGTCAAAGTTCTTTAGAACCAGAAGTGAGAGTCCTTAGCTCTTGAGAAGTAGTTGGCTGAGCAGTGTCCTTAAAGGCAACAAGGAATAATTTCTCTGTTCTCATGCTGAAGAAATAGCCCCTGTGGTTGCTCAACTGGCTGAACAAATGTCCCTAGGCCAGGTCCCGAGCATTCGGGCAGAGTAGGCCCATCCAGCATCGTGCTGCTCTTCCTCTACCAGAAGAAGCCTTAAGATTCCCCTACAGGTCACCCAAGCACAGGTCCTGGAGTGACAGTTCCCAATTATAAATGCACCCTGCCCAGCTAGACACGCCTCCTAAGGGAAGCAGCTGCAGGGCCCTCCAATCTAAAACTGTGGGCCTATCCTGCCCCAACTCCTCACCGGCAGACTGCCTCCCAAACAGCTGGGGCACTACAGGGGACCGGGCTATGTATCTGAGAGAGAAGAAAAGGCATCAAAGGCTCTTCTATAAATCTTGCGGGGGGTGTGATACAGGACACCGTGTTAGCGACCCAGGCACGAGGTAAAGGGTAAGGGGCAGCTGCACTCCTCAATCACACACCACGAGGGCGCCCTGCCGGGGCTCTGCACTTGCTGTTGGTTCTGCCGGGAACGGGCATCCCTGTGATGTGCCCAGCTGTCCTCCTTTCCTCTCCCTTTGTGCACATCTCCGTGTTTAAGCAGTGCACCCCCACTCTGTCCAGCCTTCATTTTCTCCTCACAGCACTAATCTCTAGCTGGCATGATAGCATACGTTATGTGTTCATCATCCATCTCCCTCCATTAAGATGTAAGCTTCTGGCTAGACATGGCAGCTCACGCCTGTAATCCCAGCACTTTGGGAGGCCGAGGTGGGGGGGATCACTTGAAGCCAGGCGTTCAAGACCAGCCTGGCCAACA
>NC_045451.1:58466279-58517963 GCF_002776525.5 Piliocolobus tephrosceles | reverse complement strand
CAAGCCTGTAATCCCAGCACTTTGGGAGGCCAAGACGGGCGGATCACAAGGTCAGGAGATCGATACCATTCTGGCTAACCCGGTGAAACCCCGTCTCTACTAAAAAAAAATACAAAAAACTAGCCGGGCGAGGTGGCGGGCGCCTGTAGTCCCAGCTACTCGGGAGGCTGAGGCAGGGGAATGGCGTAAACCTGGGAGGTGGAGCTTGCAGTGAGCTGAGATCCAGCCACTGCACTCCAGCCTGGGCGAGCAGGCGGAGCAAGACTCCGCCTCAAAAAAAAAAAAAAAAAGAAAAAAATAAAGATGTAAGCTTCACAGGGCAAGGACTTGCTCTGTTTGCTCACCTCTGGGTTATGCTCATAAAACAAGCTTATGCCCATATACCCTAAGTCAGACCCAAGAATGGTGTCCACCAATGACTGTCTCTTGCCACTTACCGTACGCAGTATAGAAAGTGCGTGTGGTAATCGGCATACACAAAGAAGTCATCCCCTTTCTTGTGGTCCAGCACGGAATGGCTGTTCTGGAAGTAATTCAACACACTCATAATGGTGCAGTTCGTGTTATATGGTGAGAGAGGGGCCAAGCAGATGTCTTGAAGTGTCACAGTCTCATTGTTATAAGAGGCAGTAATGTTTTCGATGGCTATTTGTAAGTCAAGAACCTGAAAGAAGATTTCAAAAATAAGCAAACCCAGAAACACATCACATTTCTCTCAGATCCTGACTAGTCAGTACTGCCCTGAGGGGTCAGAAGACAAAGAGTATTTGGGGAAAATACTTCCTAAGACGAGGGAGAGCATTAAGGCGCAATACATTAAGAAAACGGGGGCTGGGTGCGGTGGCTCAAGCCTGTAATCCCAGCACTTTGGGAGGCCGAGGCGGGCGGATCACGAGGTCAGGAATTCGAGACCATCCTGGCTAACACTGTGAAACCCCGTCTCTACTAAAAAATACAAAAAGTTAGCCGGGCGAGGTGGCGGGCGCCTGTAGTCCCAGCTACTCGGGAGGCTGAGGCAGGAGAATGGCGTGAACCCGGGAGGCGGAGCTTGCAGTGAGCTGAGATCCGGCCACTGCACTCCAGCCTGGGCGACAGAGCGAGACTCCGTCTCAAAAAAAAAAAAACAAAAAACGGGTCAGGCCACAGGCCCACTCTAACAGCAAACCGGTTAGAGGCGTCCACAGAGGCGGCAGGGGGTGGGGGGACACCATGACCAGAACAGCTATCAACATAGGACACACAACCATCTCCCTCCACCCTTCTCCAGCGGTGGCCAGCAGGCCAGAGGGGAGAGTGCAGGGGTCTCCTGGTCTCCCTGACCCTCCCCTCAATAATAACACAAAACCTCCTGCCTTACTCTGCACTACAGCCATTTACATATGTCCCCTTATTTCCTAACATAGAAGATGATCTTGGAGGTAAATGACTATACTGTTCACCTTCAGCAACAAGCTGGAAAAAGCAACAGTCAGTCACCGGGTAGAGAAAAGATTCTATCCAAGTCTTAGGACCATTTTAATGCTTTTCAAGATTTCAGATTTTCTTGTAGACATGAGCAATGTTTAAAGGAAAAACCGTAAGATTACACATTCATTAAAAAAGAAGCGGGGCCGGGCGAGGTGGCAGGTGGCTCAAGCCTGTAATCCCAGCACTTTGGGAGGCCGAGACATGCGGATCACGAGGTCAGGAGATCGAGACCATCCTGGCTAACACGGTGAAACCCCATCTCTACTAAAAAATACAAAAAACTAGCCGGGCAAGGTGGCGGGCGCCTGTAGTCCCAGCTACTTGGGAGGCTGAGGCAGGAGAATGGCGTAAACCTGGGAGGCGGAGCTTGCAGTGAGCTGAGATCCGGCCACTGCACTCCAGCCTGGGCGACAGAGCAAGACTCCGTCTCAAAAAAAAAAAAAAAAAAAGAAGCGGGTACAGTTTACGCACAGGTACAGTTCTCCAAGGCAAGTGTGACAGGGACAATGGAAAGGTTTACACGCCTTTCTAGGAGCAACGGGATGGATCTTGCCCCAAATGTACCTCTCACCAAAAACAGGCTGGGTGCCCATGTTCAGGCAGTGGTAAGTTCATTCCTACAGCTTGGATCAGGGATGGCGATCTGGCAGCTCCTTCCTCGGCCCCAGGACAGCAGTAAGGGCTTCAAGCCTCTGGGTCCTTGCATATTACTTTCAGTTACCACCAGAAAACATTCGCAAATTCCTAAGGTGACTTCCTAGTAAATACATCCTGCCTCAATAGACAAATGCCACTGAAGTCTTCTTTCTCTGCTCATCTCAACTTCAAGAAAAAGGCAAGATCTACTATCTGAAGTAAACACAAAAGTGAGCAACAATAAATATTTCATTACATTCTAACATCATTCACTTTCTTTTAACCTAACTTAAAGGCAGCTTTGCCATTATATGCTAAGATTTTCAAGATATACCATGACATTCAGCCCCAAATCCCCGTCCAGCAGTAGTCAACATGTAAAAGCCAGCAAACCACAAGGTCCTCTGGAATGACTTATTTCTTCAAACAGCAGTTTACCTGGTGCAATATCTGTATGTCAAGCGGAGGTCCAAAGGGTACATCAGCTCCTGAAGGGTACGGCTGGTAAGTGTGTTTGTCAGTGAGAGGGGCCCGGATGATGAGCTGCTCCGTCCGGAAGAAAGGCCCAAAGTGCTGGTCAAAGTACTCTTTCTCCCGGCGAGCCTGGCTGCTAGGGGCTGACCAGAGGTCAACTGGATTGGTTGTGACCCGGACAAACACCAGGCCCGACGAACACACAGCAATGAAGACCAGCGAGAAGAAAATGACACAGCCAGGGTTTCGGACGCAGAAAGACCCCCAGCGTGTGAACAGCCGCCTCAAGCAGCCCTCAAATGCTGCACTGACAGGGTCGCAGCAGGACGCCTCTCCTGGAAGAGCGGGAGAGGAAGGGAGGGTGGAGGTTAAGAGCCAAGCCATTCCTGAAAGTTGGAACAGGGAAAGCATTAGCTGCTGTCTCATGGCAGGAATCAAGCCCACCTGGGGACACTTATGAGACCCCTGCCCTCAGCTATCTATCTGCTCAGCAAAGCCACCTTTGTTGGCTGCCCTCAATGGGCGCTGTTCCCACCCCACAGAAGAGACACCGACACAGGAGCCTCTGAAGGGTGAGGTTCAACCCTGCCCTGCTATTCCCACTCTTGTCCTGCTGCTTTCGCGCCTCCCCAGCTATGATTAATCACTCGGTTCTGCTGTGCCACCCTGACTAGATGGTAGGGCCACAAAGGCAAGGACTACATCTGCCTTGGTCGCAGCCGTGTCCTGGGCACTAGCACTCCGCCTCACCCACTGCCGCAACCCTGATGAGCAAACGAATACTCTCATGACAGACAGCATCATCTGAACCCTTTTATTCATGGACAAATATGCCTACCTTTGTCACTTGCATTAACAGAAAAAGCTATATTGCTATCGATAGGAGTGTACTCGGAGACGAAATACCGTTTTCTGAAAAACAGAAGAGAGGAAATAGTATTGGTGGACTTCATCACAGTGAGGCTGTTGTTGGGACATTCCTGTAATCCCATGAAATGCTTTCTTCCTCCTCCTGGCCTCCTCCTCCCTAATTACTGCCTTCTTTCCCCTAAGTTCCCTTGCTCTGGGTGCCTCTGCTCACCAATCTCAGGAGAAAATTTAAGAAGATATTAAAAGAACAGTTAATAAAGGATAATTTCACCTTGTGGCCCTCATTTTATTTAAAACTTTTAGGTCTTTTAAGAACACGCTACTGGGCCGGGCGGAGCGGCTCACGCCTGTAATCCCAGCACTTTGGGAGGCCAAGGTGGGCGGATCACGAGGTCAAGAGATCGAGACCAATCTGGCCAACAAGGTGAAGCCCTGTCTCTACTAAAAATACAAAAAAGTTAGCTGGGTGTGGTGGTGTGTGCCTTGGGAGGCTGACGCAGGAGAACTGCTTGAACCTGGGAGGCGGTGGTTGCAGTGAGCTGAGATGGCGCCACTGCATTCCAGCCTGGTGACAAAGACTCTATCCCAATAAAACAAACACACAAACAAAAACCACGCTACCCTTTCCAGTAGCAATGAGCACACCTAGTGCCCAGATCTTCGTTTCTACATACCCTCTCGAACAAAAGGAACCAGAGCTCCTTGCAAGGCAGGGACAGGAAAAATATAAGATAAAGCTGGGGATGGGAGGTGTATATAAGAAGAACACAGAAGGCTGGGCATGGTGGCTCACACCTGTAATCCCAGCACTTGGGGAGGCCGAGGCGGGCAGATCACGAGGTCAGGAGATCGAGACCATCCTGGCTAACACGGTGAAACCCCGTCTCTACTAAAAATACAAAAAACTAGCCAAGCGAGGTGGCGGGCGCCTGTGGTCCCAGCTACTTGGGAGGCTGAGGCAGGAGAATGGTGTGAACCCAGGAGGCGGAGCTTGCAGTGAGCTGAGATCGCGCCACTGCACTCCAGCCTGGGTGAGAGCGACACTCTGTCTCAAGAAGAAGAACACAGAAGTCAGCCAGAAGGCACTCCCAATGGCCCAAACTGGAAAACTTTGAGTAACAAGATAAATGACACAGTTGGATACAACCAACAAAATTAAAAGTCCATGATGTAAATAACTGAGTAAATAAAATGAGGGAGAGGGATAGCTTTCTGTACAGAAGTCCAGTTAGTAAATGCAGAGGAAGAGAGGGAAAGAGAAAAAATATCACTATTAGGTAAACACCTTAGTTATAATTGTTGCAGACAAGATGCAACAATGAATGCTAAAATCAGTGGTTGACAGTTTGAGGAGGAACAACATATTAGCATAGTCTCAAAGCATCTTCCTCCAAGATATTTATCAATTACAAAGGGAAAAGCAGTAACTTCACAGTGGAGCTATCCAGCAGATATCACCTTGAGCAAGTGTTCAAGGTTAACATCACCAGGAAAGAGACACATCAACATCAGGGACCCCGACATGATGCACCGAGAAAGACATGATGTGACTTCTGTGATGTACTTGTCAAAACACCTCATTTCAATCTCATCATGAGAAAATACCAGATAAAGCCAAACGGAAGGACATGCTACAAAATACCTGACCAGTATCATCAAGAGTGTCAAGGCCAGAAAAGGAAAGACTGAGGAACTTTCTGTCACAGATTGAGGGGACTCATAAAACACAAAAATGTAATACGGGACCCTGAAATAGGAAAGGGAATTGGAGAAAAAGCTGGTGAAATTGGATTAAGATCTGCGGTTTAGCTAATAATAATGTAATAATAATGGTGTGTTCATGGTTTTGATCATTGTACTAGGAATTATGTAAGTTGTATCATCGGGGAAACTGGGTAAAGGATATACACAAATTCTACCATTTTCGCAACTTTTTGGTTAAGTCTAAAATTATTTCAAAATAAAAAGTAAAAAAAGTACTGTCCTAAATTAAGATGCAAATATCTAAAAGGACTATCTATAGTACTGCATTTAATTAGATTTGAATCTGATTTCCCTCATTTGACTCTGACATCTTTTTTTTTTTTTTTTTTTTTTTGAGACAGAGTCTTGCACTGTCACCAGGGCTGGAGTGCAATGGACTCCTGACCTCGTGATCCTCCTGCCTTGGCCTCCTAAAATGCTGGGATTACAGGCGTGAGCCCCCGCGCCCAGCCTTTACTCTGACTTTCTAAAGAATGAGTGGCTGGCTGGGTGCAGAGGCTTACGCCTGTAATCCCATCACTTTGGGAGGCCGAGGCGGGCAGATCACCTGAGGTCAGGAGTTGGAGATCAGCCTGGCCAACATGGTGAAACCCAGTCTCTACTAAAAATACAAAAACTAGCCAGGCATGGTGGTGGGTGCCTGTAATCCCAGCTATCTCAGGAGGCTGAGGCAGAAGAATCGCTTGAACCTGGGAGGTGGAGGTTGCAGTGAGCTGAGATCGTGCCATTGCACTTCAGCCTGGGTGACAAGAGTGAGACTCAGTGTCCAAAAAAAAAAAAAAAAGAATGAGTGGCTAATGCACAGTGCTTTAAATCACACATCATTTTGAATAAATCAGTAAAATTCACTTCTGCTGTTGCAGTGTTAAACAGGACTTTGATGGTTTACTATATGATAGCTATAGAACACAGTAATCCATGCAGTGGTATTCATGTAGGTATTTGATTCTTGTCCTAAGTAACCAAGGTCTGACAAGTGAAAACTCAAAGTGCCAGTGTGCAATTTTGCTCTTCTTGCCCTGGATGATAAACAAAACTGCTTACCTGTAGCACCACACTGCAAAAAATGCTCCAAAAAACACAAGCAAAAATGCCATGTAGGTGATCCACATGATGACATACATGGCGTCCAGGCCGAGGATTGTCCAGGGAGCAGGAGGAGGCGGGGGCTGGGGCTTGGGGCCACAGACAATAGAGCAGTCTTGGCAGCTACACGGTGCTGTGACCTCATCCACAGACTCATCACAGCCTTTGGTAGCATTATTCATGGGCTCCATCCCATGGACTGGAAAATCTACAGGAAGGAATTGTGTTGAGTACAAATCTCAATTAAAAACATCCAAAATTTTGTATTATACTTAAACCCAACGAAAAGCCCACTGAAATACATAAAACAACTGAAAGAATAAAAAGAACTGGAGGTTTTAGTTTAATTAAATTATGTTTTGCTGCTTCGTCCTGTGGAATTTTAAGCTGCCTCAATGAACTTGTGCATAGGGGTTTGTCACTGAGAGAGCAATCCTCCAAGTGCACCACATACCAAGGTAACCCTCAGTCTTGTCCTATCTCCATTCTCAGAAGCTAATACTATAGCAGAGCTCTGGAAAAGCTGCTTCCTACTCCCTTTTTAACTGCTTATTCTTTCAATTACGACAGCAATGCCTGAAGGCCATTCATTTCCTCCTCCATTCCCACTCCCAGCACCCACTAAATTAGCCAGAGCAGGATAAACGTACCAGTTACCTCTCTTACTGGGAGAAACTATGAACTAGTTACCTGAATGTGTTTATCTTCCTATTGCAGATTATGATTCCTCAACTGAGATTCATTCATCCATTCATGGAGACAGAGGGCTTTGCCCTCACCAAGGCTGGAGTACAATGGGATGATCACAACTCACTGCAGCCTTGAATTCCTGGACCCAAGCAATCCTGCCTCAGCCTCCCAAGTATCTGGGACTACAGGTGCATGCCACCACACCTGGCTAATGTTTAATTCTTCTGTAGAGATGGGGCCTCACTACATTGCCCAGGCTAGGTCTGGAACTCCTGGTCTTAAGCAATGCTCTTGCCTCAGTCTCCCCAAGCACTGGTGAGCCACTGTGCCCAGCCAGTTCCTTGGCTTTAAAACAGTATCATAAACACACCAAACTTGGAATCTTTATCCCTACCTGAAAACACGGGAGTGATGGTAAAAGGTGCCTGTCCGTTGTCCTTATTGAACATGTATTCAATCCAGTTGGTGGCGTTACAGGCATCAGTGTCCTTCCCACACAGGAGTCCCAGGGCCTTGTCATTACTTGAGGGGGCCTCCACGTCCCGGCAGGCATTGTACATTGCTAGAAGAGGAAACCAAAGGAAAAAGGAGAAAAGATGCTTGCTGTAATTCACGAGGAAAGATCTTACAAAGGCCTCTTGAAGGGAAACATGAACTCCATACGCATCATGCTGGAACGCTGGACAGCAAACACTAAGGGCACAAACAGAGATTCCCTTTAAATTGGCTTATCGCCCTGCAAATAATATGGAGGCCCAATTCCGAGTAACTTAAAAGTAAAAACAGGAAAGGGAAAGGCACACAACAGCTTGGAGTTGTATCCCCACTGTATAGAAGAGCATATCAAGGCCCAGGAAGACGCAGCTAAGAGCCTTAGTACTTCTTCAGTTAACGAAGCTGATTCCAGAAAACCTCTGCCGCAGGAAGCTACACAGCCAGAGAATCATGGAACTTACTTGGAAAACTGGTTTCAGGGCAGAGGTCATATGTCAATAAACCTAATACTGTTGGCCGGGCACGGGGGCTCACGCCTGTGTAATCCCAGCACTTTGGGAGGCTGAGACGGGCGGATCACGCGGTCAGGAGATCGAGACCATCCTGGCTAACACGGTGAAACCCCATCTCTACTAAAGAATACAAAATAATTAGCCAGGTGTGGTGGCAGGCGCTTGTAGTCTCAGCTACTCGGGAGGCTGGCATGAACCTGGGAGGCAGAGCTTGGAGTGAGCTGAAATCACGCCACTGCACTCCAGCCTGGGCCATGGGCGAGAGTGCAAGACTCCATCTCAAAAAAAACAAATTAAAAAAAACCCCCAAAACCTAATACTGTTATCTTTTTGGATTATATTTTATTATACATAAAGACAACACATTATATAAGGATAGTATCAGTGTTTTACACCTAAGAAAATAGCTGGAATGGGTCTGTCGATTCTCATTTACCCATCCCTGCTTGCTAGAAACTTCCCAGGATCTTCTTTCCCTAATCTTCAAGGAGATGCTTACACATTCATTTTGTTTTACCCTTGCTCTGGAAAGACAGGTTAACCAGGGTGACAGTCATCTCCCTCAGAATTCTCAATAGATTATTCCATTGCCTTCTGTGCTCTATCACGGTTGGTAAGAAAATCTCCAATTATCGTTGTCTTAAGGTGATTTGTGTCTTGTCTCTATTTGCTTTTAAGATATTTGTCTTTGGGCTGGGGGTGGTCATGCCCACCTGTAATCCCAGTAATTTGGGAGGCCCTGGTGGGTGGACTGCCTGAGTTCAGGAGGTCCAGACCAGCCTAGGCAATATGGCAAAACCGCGTCTCTACAAAAAATTAAAAAAAAAAAAAAAAAAAAAATTAGCCAGGTGTGGTGGCGCAATATAATTTACAATATAATTATATGTAATTTACAATTTACCCCCTTAAACTATATAATTTAATGGAGTTTAGTGTATTCATAGATATATGCAACCATAACCATAGTCAATTTTAGAACATTTTCATCACCTCAAAAGAAATCCTGTATTCTAGCTATGCTCAACTACCTCCCCACCTCCCTAAGCCCTAAGCGACCACTGAACTGTCTCTATTTATTTGACTATTTCAGACATTTCACGTAAATCCAATCATACGATATGTGGTCTTTTATGACCGGCTTCTTTCATTTAGCATAATGATCTCAAGGTTCATGCATACTGTGGCATGTATCAATACTTCATACAACATTTCATTGGATAGATATATGTTTTGTTTATACATATATCAGCTGATAAATATCTGAGTTGTTTCCACATTTTGGCTATTATCAGTAATGCTGCTAGAAGCATTTGTGTATAAGTTTCTGTGTTGACCTATGTTTTCATTCATCTTGTGAGTGGAACTGATGCATCATATGGTAATTCCATGTTTGTTTCAGGAACTGCCAAACTGTTTTCCAAAGTGGCTATACCACTTTACATCATCACCAGCAATGCTTTTTCTTTTTGAGATGGGGTCTCGCTCTGTCACACAGATTGGAGTGCAGTGGTGTGATCTCAGCTCACTGGCAACCTCCGCCCCTCAGGCTCAAGTGATCCTCCCACCTCAGCCTCTCAAGTAGCTGGGACTATAGACGTGCACCACCATAGTCAGCTAAGTTTTTGTAGAGATAGGGTTTCACCATGTTGCCCAGGCTGGTCTCAAACTCCTGACCTCAGGTGATCCACCTGCCTTTGCCTTCCAAAGTGCTAGATTATAGGCATGAGCCACTGTGTCCAGCTAATGTTTTTGGTTTTTGGATTTCTTTTTAATAAAGGTTCCTATTTCTCCACAGCCTTGTCAACACTTCTTGTTATCTGACTTTGATTCTAGCCATCCTGGTGGGTGTGAAGTGGTATTTCATTGTGGTTTTAATTCCTATTTCCCTGATGACTCATAGTGTTGAACATCTCTCATGTGCTTCTTGGCCATTTGTATATCTTCCTTAAAGAAATGTCTGCTCTATTCAGATCTTTTGCCATTTTAAATTGGGTTATTTATCTATTCATCATTGGGTAGTAAGAGTTTTTTTTTTTTTTTTTTTTTTGAGATGAAGTCTAGCTCTGTCACCCAGGCTGGAGTGCAATGGTGTGATCTCAGCTCACTGCAACCTCCACTTCTCAGGCTGATGCAATTCTCCTGCATCAGCCTCCCGAGTAGCTGGGATTACAGGCGCATACCACCATGCCTGGCTAATTTTTCTATTTTAGTAGAGACAGGGTTTCACCATGTTGGCCAGGCTGGTCTTGAACTCCTGACCTCAGGTGATCTGCCCGCAAGTGCTAGGATTACAGGAATGAGCCACCGCACCTGGCCAAGAGTTATTTATGTATTCTAGATACAAGTCCCTTTACCAAATACATAACTTGCAAATATTTTCTTGTCCTTTTGGTTTTCTGACTCAGGGTCTCACTCTGTCACCCAGGCTGGAGTGCGAGGTACTTAGTGCAGCCTCCTCGGGCTCAAGCAATCTTCCTGCCTCAGATACCCATGTGGCTGGGACCACAGGCACATGCCACCATGCCTGGCTAATTATTTTTTGTAGACACAGGGTCTCACTTTGTCACCCAGGCTGGTCTTGAACTCACAGGCTCAAGCAATCCTCCTGCCTCAGCCTCCCAAAATGCTGGGATAATAGGTGTGAGTCACTGTGCCTGGCCTTCTTGTCTTTTCTTGATGGCATCCCCTGAAATGCAAACTTTTTTATTTTAATGAAGTCCAATTAATCTTTTTTTTGTTGTTGCTCTTGTTTTTGGTGTCATATTTAAGAACCAAGTGCCAAATATGAGGCCATGCAAATTAATCCCTATGTTTTACTCTGTTTTATAGTTTTTAGCTCTTACATTTAGGTCTTTGATCCACTTTGAGTTAATTTCTTTAACGTATGGTGTGAGGTAGGGCCCAATTTCATTATTATTTATTTTTTTGAATGTGTGTATCCAGTTATTGCAGCACCATTTGATGAAGAGTATTCTTTTCTCATTGAATGGCCCTGGCACCCTTGTCAAAAATCAGTTGACCATAGATACATTATTTATTCTCAGTTATATTCCATTGATCTATATGTCTATCTTTATTCCAGTACCACACTGTCTTGATTTCCATTGCTTAGTTTTGAAATTGAGAAGCGTGAGTCTTCCTATTTTTTTCAAGGTTGTTTTACTATTCTAAGTCCCTCAAACTACTATGTGAATTTCAGAATCAGCTTGACAATTTCTACAAAGAAGTCAGTTGGGATTACAACAGAGATTGCCCTGGATCTCAAAACAACTTGGAGAATACTGATATCTAAACAATATTAAGTCTTTTGATTGATAAACATGGAATGTCTTTCCATTTATTTAGATCCTCTTTAATTTCTCTGAATAATGTTCTTTAGTTTTAGTGGTTTTGTTTTTTTTTTTGAGATGGAGTCTCACTCTGTCAGCCAGGCTGGAGTACAGTGGCATGATTTCGGCTCCTGCAATCACCACCTCCCAGGTTCAAGTGATTCTCATGCCTCAGCCTCCCAGGTAGCTGGAATTACAAGCGAGCATCACCATGCCCAGCTAATTTTTGTATTTTTAGTAGAGATGGGGTTTCACCATGTTGGCCAGTATGGTCTCAATATCTCGACCTTGTGATCTGCCCGCCTCGGCCTTCCAAAGTGCTGGGATTACAGGTGTGAGCCACCGCATCCGGCTGTTCTTTAGTTTTAAAGTGTTTTGGCTTCTGTTACAGTTACTACTAAGTATTTCCCATACTATAGTAAATGGAATTGTTTTATTTTCACTTTGAGATTGTCCACTGCAGTATTTCTGTACACTTGTACTGATTTTTGTATACTGAATTTTCTCAAAGTCTCAGGGTTCTTCCCTTATCCATTCTGGAAAATCCTCATTATCCCTTTGATTGTCTCTCCCCAACTCTCCGGAGCTTCTCATGTTACCCTATATGTCATTTCTTTAATGATTTATAGATCTATCTCTATGCTGTTTTCTGGGTAATTCCCTCATATCTTCCAGCTCACCATTTGGTTTTCAGGTTTTATTTTATATTTCAAGCATACAAAAAAAACACGGAGAATACTACAGTTCTCATTTCCTCATTACCCAGTTAATTATCACTCTTATCATTTTACAACATTTGCCTCAACATTAAAAAAAAATGACTTGGCCAGGTGCAGTGACTCACACCTGTAATTCCAGCATTTTGGGAGGCTGAGTGGGAGGATTGCTTGAGGCCAAGAGTTTGAGGCCAGCCTGGGCAAAAAAGCAAGACCCTATCTCTACAAAAAAAAATTTTTTTTAATTAGCCAGGTGTGGTAGCATATGCCTGTGGTTCCAACTACTCAGAAGGACTGCTTGAACCTAGGAGGTTGAGGCTGCAATGAGCCACAATTGTGTCACTGTATTCCAGCCTAGGTGACAGCATGAAACCTTGACTCTGTTTTATAATAACGCACTATTCAGAACAACTGGCTATGGCATAATTCAAAAAATAAATACAAATAATAATGCACTATAGACCAGGTGTGGTGGCTCACACCTACAGTCCCAACACTTTGGGAGGCCGAGGTAGGAGGATCACTTAGGGCTAGGACTTCAAGATCAGCCTCAGCAACACAGTGAGGCCCATCTCTTCAAAAAAATAAAGAAATACTTCCACACACACATACACTCTATAGATTCAGTTGAAGCTCCCCAATTGCCTCTCCCTGACGGTAGTCCCTTCCCTAAGGTAAAACAATCCTGAATTTGATGTTTATCCTTCCCATGCATGTTGTGTACTTGTATGTTTTAAGTAGGTAGTACTTTTGTTTTAAAATGTCACATAAACATGTAACCACCATTATAGTATCATACACAGTATTTTCACCATCTAAAAATCTTCTGTGCTCTACTTATGCCTTCCTCTTTCGTAACCCATGGCAATCACTGACTTTTTACTGTCTCCACAGTTTTGCCTTTTCTAGAACATCATACAGTAAGTAGCCTTTTCAGATTGGCTTTCCTTAGTAATAGGATTTAAGGTTTGTCCATGTACTTTCATAGCTTGATAGCACTGAATTTTCATGGCTTTTTAGCACTGAATAATATTCCATTGCGTGGATGTGGCAATTTATTTACCCATTCACCTACTGAGGGAAGTCTTGGTGGCTTCCAAGTTTTGGCACTTATGGACAAAGCTGCTATAAACATCCATGTGCAGGTTTTGGGGTAGGCATATTTTTAACTCATTTGAGTAAATACCAAGGAATATCATTAGTTTTGTAAGAAACTGCTAAACTATCTTCCAAGGTGGCTGTACCATTTTGTACTCCCACCATCAATGAATGAGAGTTCATTGACAGCATTTGGTGTTGCAAGTGTTTTGAATTTTGGCCATTCTAACAGATGTGTAGTGGTATCTGGTTGTTTTAATTTGTAATTCTCTAATGACATAATGTTGAGCATCTCTTCTCATGTACTTATTTACCACGTGTATGCCTTCTTTGGTGAGATATCTGTTCAGGTTATTTTGTCCATCTTTCAGTTGGGCTGTTTGCTTTCTTCTTGTTGAGTTTTAGAAGTTATTTGTATATTCTGAATAATAGTCTTTACTAATATATGTCTTTTGCAAATACTTTCTTCCAGTCTGTGTCATGTCTTCTCATTCTCTTGAGGTCTTCAATTTTTCACAATCACAGTAATGTTACAGTAGGTGTTCTTATGTGGGTCTCCAGGTATATGTGCATTTAGAGTTTCTCTAAGGCAGGCATCTACAAGTGCAATTTCTGGGAGGAGGGTTATCTTCAACTTTACTACCTATCACAGTTGTTTTCCAAATAGTTTTCAAACAATTATACCAAATTATAGTTATAAGTGGTGGAGTATATTAGTATTCGTATTGCTTCACATTTTCATCCACAGTTGAAACTGACCAACTTTTTAATTTGTGCCAAGCTGATGAGGTGTGAAATTGTAGTTTACTGTTTAAATTTGCATTTCGCTGACTGCTCCAGATAACAGTTGTTTATATTCATAAATATTTTCCTTATGGTTTCTGCTTTTCCTCTCCTGTCTAGAAATCTTTCCTTTATCTTAAAGTCACAAAGATATTCTATATTTACTTCTAAAACTTTCCAATTGGGATTTTTAATCTATATAATTGATTTTTTTATCTGTAAAAATTAAAATTAGATAAATATAATGTATTTTCTCATCCCATTTATCAACTAGTCCACCTTTTCTCTCAATGATTTGTAATGACACATGTGTTACATATCCATTTTCCATACATGCAGGGTTCTGTTTCCGGACAAAATGACCTCTCTCCATTCAGTCAGGTTGCCTTGTATGTCACATCTTTTGGATTCCTAAGTGCCTTATTTTTTGCTGCTTTTGTGAAAGAGACCTTTTTTCTAAGGAATTTTTTGTTACCCTTTTAACTGTCATTATAATTAAATGTTGTATGTTGGTCAATGCTGGGGGATCATTTCTGCTATCTGTTAGACCTGCTGACTTTCCTTTATGGTGATCTGATTCTTCTGAGTCATGACCTCTTCTCTGCCAACTATTAACAGTTCTATCTTCTCAGTCTTGCAGTAATTTATGACATTACACAACTCACGTCTGTTAGAATCAAAGATCCAATGGTTACTGAAGTGTATGGATGCAAACTTGCACATACTAAAATTTTCCATGTGGGAAGTTAAAGTTAGGGGGAGTTAAAGCAAGCGCTTTAAGGAGATTGTTATATTCGTTGTAGTTCCAAGTCCTAGGATACAAGCAAAGCAACAACTTTATTTCCTGGCCAATGGAACTGAAAATTGTGATTTTCCACAGAGTTGACAGGACAACTAAAAGGAACAATTTGCTCTGCTGTCCTGATGCCAGCTGTAAAAGAGGAATAATTAAAAGTTTACTTACCATTGGCAAAACTCTGTCCGACAAAGTACTGTAACTCTTTCACATTTGTTTTCGTCTGGTTTGTAACAGGATCATCATAATCTTCAGTTGCTGTAACATTCAAAAACTGACTCTGTCGAGGGCTACATGTCAGCTCACAAAACAGGTTCAGTAGATTATAAAAACAGGATGGACATCTAAAGGAAAAGTAAATTATATTCTGCATGATCTCACACGTAATAGGGCCAGCGAGAATGATTTTAAATAGACAAAGAATATTTTAAACTTAAAGTGGCAAATTACCAAGAGAACATACCAAAAATCAGCAATACTAAACTTAAAACCTCATGTTAAAATAAAGGCACACCTTTAAAAAATGCCCTAATTACTTTCTGCATTTATTGTGTCCAATTATAATTTCAAAAAGAGAGAGATGCTTCTCTGAATTCTGTACTTTATAATTTAGAGACATACATTCTCTGACCTAGAGTAAAGGGACTTTGGAGCATCAGGAATTATTATTATTATTATTATTATTATTATTTTTTTTTTTTGAGAAAGGGTCTTGCTTTGTCACCCAGGCTGAGTACAGTGGTGTGATCACAGCTCACTGTAACCTTGAGCTCCCAGGCTCAAGCAATCCTCCCACCTCAGCCTCCCAAGTAGCTAGGACTACAGGTGTACGCCACCACAACTGGCTAATTTTTAAAATTTTTTTGTAGAGATGTGGGTCTCACTGTGTTGCCCAGGATGGTCTCAAACTCCTAAACTCAAGCAACCCTCCTGCCTTGGCCTCCCAACGTGCTGGGATTATCGACATGAGCCACCGCACCAGCTGACAGTTTTGATTAAGAAGAAAATAAAATAAAATAATGAGAATTATCATGAGCATCTTCATCTTACAACCTATTGAAGCTTTTCTTTCAAGCTCCAGAAAATCACTAGGCCCTCCTGAAACACAAGGAGAGATCCCCATGGTTTGTAAAGACTGAGAACAGCAATGTTGTTCTCTGGTCGCATGTGCTTCAGGAGCACACAACTGCACAAGAACCGTAAGCTGCCTGAGCTCTCTTTTCCCTTTCGTCCACTGTTACTTGCAAAAGCTGTTGTTTCATTAGACTTGCATTCTTGCAATCAAGATTACTTTATACTCTGATCCAGTCCCAGTGACCATGTAAGACAAAGAATGAAAAAAGTGTATCCTGGCCTTCAAGAGCCTCTGTTTTAGTGAAGGAGATAGGGAAGCACAGACTCTCTTTCTTTCAGGAGCCCCACTACTTCACTGCAACAAAGCCAGAAACCACAATTACATTATTCTAATAGGAATCACTCTGAGGGTACAGAGTTTTCACACTTTTTCCATGTTACTACTTTTAATGCCCACAATCACTAATTTTGACAGCTGTATATTTTTCCAAATATCAGGTTGTTTCTCCTATTTTTATTATAAATCAAGCTTTGGTGCCCCTCATAATATGGAGAAAGGTTGGCTATCTTTTTATGTTTATGTCCCTATGTCCATAATGTCTCACCTAGGGTGGATTCTAAATAAATGTGTTTTGACTGACTGTACAAGGCTCCAATTTGGTTCCATCAATGTCCACAAGCCTTTCTTTCATAGGATATGCTGGCCCAACTATAGTCTCAACTTTTGTTGTTCTGAAAAAACAATTTAGTGGTAGTTTTCCATTCTCTATTGTCAACTTTTGGTAAGAAGCAGAATTTCTTCAGTGGAAGCCAACCTGTGCCCTATCACCACCTGCAGTGATATTTGCACAGAGAAGCATTTTCCCTTTTTAATATTTGCTTCCCAAGCATCTTTACCAGTGTGCTGAAGTCTGAAAAATTTAGAAAGATACCACAATCTGCTATTCTAAAGACCACGACCAGCTTGCTCTTTTGCATATTTGAGAATTGCTGGCTAGGCCTAGAGAAGAAGAACATCTATTACCAAGCCCTTTTTCACTGCTCAGGGCCATAGCCAACAGATCAGATAGAAAACTAAGTTTGACAAAACCAGCCAGCTACACCAGAACAAGCTTGTTTTTTTTTTTTTTTTTTTTTTGAGACGGAGTCTCGCTCTGTCGCCCAGGCTGGAGTGCAGTGGCCGGATCTCAGCTCACTTCCAGCTCCGTCTCCCGGGTTTACGCCATTCTCCTGCCTCAGCCTCCCGAGTAGCTGGGACTACAGGCGCCCGCCACCTCGCCCGGCTAGTTTTTTGTATTTTTTAGTAGAGACGGGGTTTCACAGTCTTAGCCAGGATGGTCTCGATCTCCTGACCTCGTGATCCGCCCGTCTCGGCCTCCCAAAGTGCTGGGATTACAGGCTTGAGCCACCGCGCCCGGCCAGAACAAGCTTGTTAACAGTTCCCCAAGGCCAGTTCTACTGAGGCCCTGACTCTATCACATCCCTTCACCAGAGGGAGAGACAAGAATGATGTGCAAAGCAATGCATGGGGGGAGAGGAAGGACTGCATGATGGCAGTCTCAGGCCAGGGACCTGAGCAGGACCCCTAGGAACCTCTCTTCCCCACAGTGCACAGCTCAAGTTTGAAAGGAGCCTGGCCGCAGTTCAGACATCCTGCAGAGTGAGAACATCACAGAGGAAACCAAGCATCAACTCTGAAAGCAACTGGGAAGTGAACCAAGTCTGATAATTACTGTTTTTCTCTTTATTTCTGACAAATTGTAAGAGTGCTTTCTTAAAATAAAACAAAACAAAAACTGACTTAAAAAAAAAACAAACTGGCTGGCCACTGTGGTTCACACCTATAATCCAGCACTCTGGGAGGCTAAGGTGGGAGGATCATTTGAGACCAGGCCTGGCCAACATAGTGAGACACTCATCTCTAGAAAAAGAATAAAAATTAGGCTAGGTGCAGTGGCTCATGCCTGTAATCCCAGCACTCTGGGAGGCCGAGGTGGGTGGATGACTTGAGGTCAGGAGTTTGAGACCAGCCTGGCCAACATGGTAAAACTCCACCTCTACTAAAAATATAAAACTTAGCTGGGTGTAGTGGCATGTGCCTGTAGCCCCAGCTACTCAGGAGGCTGAGGCAGGAGAATCACTTGAACCCGGGAGGAGGAGGTTGCAGCAAGCTGAGATCATGCCACTGTACTCCAGCCTCGGTGACAGAGCAAGAGTCTGTCTCAAAAAAAAAAAAAAAAATTAATAAAGAAAAATATTTAAAAAATTAGCTGGACAGGGTAGTGCATGCCTATAGTCCTAGCTACACAGGAGGCTAAGGCAGAACAATCACTAGAGCCTAGGAGGTTTAAGCTGCAGTGAGCTGTGATCACACCACAAACCACTGCACTCTAGCCTGGGCAGCACAGTGAGACTCTGTCTCTATTATACACACACACACGCATACACATTATACATATATGTATTTTCATATAAATATATATTTAAATATATATCCACCTATTTTAAATGTATACATACATGTATAAATGTATAATATATTCATATAACAGACGTTATTATAAATACAAATATGTAAACAAACAAACAAACAAAGAATAAATGGAAAGTTGAGTATCACCAGTTCACAAGTATCTACAGCCCAGTTGTTCTGTTTCCCCAGCAGAACCTACCTGGACAGAAACTGTAGAGGCAGCTGCAAATTGTCTTTTAGTGTCTGAAGCTGCTGAACATCACAACAGAGACTGACATTGCCAAAGAAGAATCCTGGACAGAGTTCCTTTCAGGTGAAAGAGCACAGACACAGGAGTAGGCAGTAGTTAAAATAAGGTCAACATTCCTTCATGTAATCCTTTTGAAGTACAAAAGGGTAAGACACATCCTGTATTTGCAAAGTTCTTATAGAAATATTTTAAAAGGCTACACATTTACTACTTTTTCACAAGTAGAGGTAGTAGAGATGTTTCTAATTTTCTTTTTATTTGGAAGCTTTCTCTCCTGACAATCATTTTATGTCTTCTTAGGGTTTTTTGTTTGTTTGATTCAATTCAACCAGAGTGCTACTTACTATTTCTATTAGTTGTTTCAGGGGAAGTTGAAACCTTTAATAATTATGATGAAAGCAGCAAGTGAGGACAGGTGCTGTGGCTCATGCCTGTAATCCCAGCACTTAGGAAGGCTGAGGAGGAAGGATTGCTTGAGCCTAGAAGTTCAAGACCAGCCTAGGCAACATGGTAAAATCCCATCATCACAAAAAATTTTAAAAATTAGCCAGGGGTTGTGGCACGTGCCTGTAGTCCCAGCTACTTGGGACCCTAAGGTGAGAGATTACTTGAGCTCAGGAGATCAAGGCTATGGTGAGCCGTGATTGCACCAATGCACTCTAGTCTCCAGCCAGGACAAAAGAGCAAGGCTTCTTCTGTCTCAAAAACAGAAAAGAAATGAACAAGTGAGCCCTGTTATCATGTCACCTTGACTTTTAATTACTTTAAGCCTCTAAAACCAGGCTTTTCACATGAGTTTTCTAGTTCTAATATCCCTGTGTATCACAGCATGGTAAAAAAAAAAAAAAAAAAAGAACAGAAATCAGAATCCTGGTAGCAGCCAACATTCACAGGCTCTCAGTGGAACACAGAGAAAACACTAAGATGAACAGGGAACAAGGATGTCAAAGCCACTTAGCAACAGAGTCCATTCGAGTCCTGAAATCTAGGAATCAAAAACAGCTAACTTCTAATATTTTGTGAAGATGCTGCAAGGGCAACGTATGAAGTCCCAAGGACAGTCTCTAAATAGTAACCTGCTATTGGGAAACTTTGTAAGAGGTATAAAGTCATCCCCTGAAAAATTAAGCCTTTGGAGTTACGGTGCTCGTTCTCTGCCACTGTATGCTACAGGTTAGAGTTTCAGAGTTTGGGGTAAGACTTAAGCCTATTAGTCTCGCCTCTACCTCCATCCTGCAATAACATTTAAGGAATAATTAATTACAGAGAATCTTGTGATCAGCATTTTGTGTTCCCAATACCTAAGATAATGAACTTACCTGCACTAAGTCATATCCATCCTTTGGTAATGGTTTTGGTGGGCCAAAATATTCGCAATTGTACCTCTTGTCCCCATATGCAATTCCACACTCTCCATACCAAACACAGGACTGTGAAAACACCTACAGAAAGTCAACACAAATTTCAGTGTTACCAGGTTCTCAATGGCAAATTTCAACAAAAAGTGCCCACTTGAGTACGATCACAGAAACTTCCAATGCTACCTGCAAAATGAAATAACACCAACAGGCACCTTAACATTTTGAAAAATATTAATTAAAGTAGACCAAATGCCTATTTGTCAAGTCAGTGAAGTAGGTAATGGTAATCACTTATTTACGTAATTTCTATTTCCTGTTTATTTGTTGATAAGAGGAAGCTATAGTTCCATGTAAGAAACACCCAGAATCACAGTAAAGAGAAAAGCAAGATAGTGACTTAGCAATTACTAAAGCACCATTTTTGCACATCTGCACCAGGAACTATATAAGCTCGAAGTAATGAAAGAATATTTCCATATGTATTTAGGTTAATTAATATCAATAGATCATGAGTAACATGAAGAACAGAACAACAAAACCACAAACATCAACACCCCAATGTAAAGAACAAGAATGAACTTCCTGTCCTTGAGATTGAAGTAGAAAGCAAAGAATGTGCTAACTTTAAGGAAAAACACCAAAGCAATCTCAAAAGAAACTGTAAAACCTTTTACGTAAAGGTTTCTCAAAAGCCACTCACATTTCCCATGTGAGAGTCACAAGGTTGTCAGAAAATTCAGCGGAGGGGAGGGGTCAGTGTGAATCATCAGGTCAGTGCCTTGCTCTGAAGGCTGCTGCCCAAAACACACCCGATCCTCTGCCTCACGATGGACTCAGAAAGCCACCGAGGGCCCAGCTCGCCAGGGCCCCGGGCTTACAATCGTCTGTTCTACAGGGAAACAGAAGGTATCAAGAAGCAGCTATGGCTCCCAAGAACCCTGATGGAAAAGCCATAAAAAAAAAAAAAAAAAAATCTGAACAGACGTCACAATATGAAATTCTCTTCAGTGACAGTGGCACATGACCTACACACAGGCAAGAAGCTAAGTCAGTCTGTGTTGGTCCCTCAGAATCAAAATACAAATCCCACAACAGTCCCTGCAGCCCTAAAACACGAGAGGAAAAAGTCAGCAGGAGATTGGGATTTGTATGGGTGGGGAAATCCAAGGCATCAGTATCACTTTTCTTTGAATTCATTTTTCAGATGTTCTAAAATAAAAATTACGACTTGACTCTTTGAAAGTCATGTTTAGGCCACAAAGGAGGGAAATTATACAAATGAGGAAGTGACAAGCCTTCAACAAAGCCACATATGAACCCTGTGCCAAGATTCCACCACTATTTTTATATAAAGAGAATCCCAATTGTTATTCCCATAAACCTGGCGATTCTAAGAAAAAAAGAAACAGTATTGCAACTCTGGGTTTCCAGCTAATGGAAAAAAGTCCTAATGAGTAAAAGTCATTACCTATCTAGCTGAAGTTTAAAAAGGCAAAAGCTGACTACAGAGGCACAGGAAACTGCTGAGGTTTATACGAAAGTTTAAATACAAAGAACTCCGCCCTAGACCTGCAGAACTCTCCAGGGCTTGGCCTGGCTCTGCCTCAGGGGCACTCTGGCTGGTTACCCACAGGAGCGGGGTGACAGACACAGACCTGCGGTCAACACACTGCAGCTCCGGCCTGATGAAAAGGACGGGTGTCTGGAGTCTAAGATCCCCTTACTCAGCACTTGGTACTACAGATGTGAATAAAGATGACCCATTGCTGTTTAGGTTCCTTTTCACAAAGATCATTCTTTATTTATTTCAAAGCAAGTGCTATATCCACCCACTTGGTGGAAGACGGGTGGGTGAGAAGGCAGCACGGAGTGGGATCAGGAGTCCTGGGTTCTGATCCCAAGAGCTCATGAGGCTCTCAGTGTGCTTGTTGAGCTGGAGCGCACCTGGGATCACACCTGGAGCAGGCTACCTAATCATGTAGGAGTCTTCCTACCTGGGAAATGAAGCTCATAAGCTCTGCCTACCTCACAGGTTCCTGTGAAGATCAAATAAGGGCCTATCTGTACATACACAGTAAGTACTCAGTCAACTACAGAGCACCGTGCAATCAAATATAAGGAATTATTATTAACGTCTTCTACCTGCTTGGGACCTCGACAAAGAGGTTCCAAAGACCTAAAAAAATAACACATGAGCCAAGGAAATTTGGGCTTGAATCAACACTCAGGTTTGCTTCTCAAAAAGTCATCTCCTAGAGACACAGCAGGGAAGACCAAAAAAAAAAAAAAGTCATCCTGGCCCGGAGTGGTGGCTCACGCCTATAATCCCAGCACTTTGGAAGGCCAAGGAAGGTGGGTCGCTTGAGCCCAGGAGTTTGAGACCAGCCTGGGCAACATGGTGAAACCCTGTCTCTCAAAAATAACAACAACAAGCTAAGCGCAGTGGCTCACACCTGTAATCCCAGGACTGTGGGAGGCTGAGGCGGGCAGATCACCTGAGGTCAGGAGTTCAAGACCAGCCTGACCGACATGGAAAAACACTGTCTCTACTAAAAATACAAAATTAGCCAGGTGTGGGGGGTACACGCCTGTAATCCCAGCTACTTGGGAGGCTGAGGCAGGAGAATTGCTTGAACCCGAGAAGCAGAGGTTGCGGTGAGCCAAGACTGTGCCATTGCACTCCAGCCTGGGCAACAAGAGCGACTGTCTGAAAAAACAAAAACAACAGCCGAAAATTAGTGGAGCCTAGTGGCACATGCCCATAGTCCCAGCTACTCAGGAGGCTGAGATGGGAAGATCACCTGAACCAGGAGGTTGAGGCTGCAGTGAGCCGAAGAGATAGCACCACTGCACTCCAGCCTGGACAACAAAGTGAAACCCTGTCTCAAAAAAAAAAGTCATCCTGCCTAAAGAAGCAACCTAAGCCAGCAGGACCCAGAGACTTACAAAGCACTGGCGGTGTCCTAGGCTTAGGCACTGTTTTAAACACTCTTCATATGTTAAACCAATTAATCCTACAACAGTTTGATGAGGCAGGCGTTATTATACCCCTTTTACAGATGCAGAAACGAAGGCACTGAGGCTAAATAACTTGTCCAAGGTCACAGTGCAAAGCCAGGATTCAAAACAGAGCAGTTGACTCCAGAAAGCAGGTTCTCAATAAAAGAGAATCAGCTGCATCATGAAAAGTCCTCCCTGCAGCATCACACCCTCCCAAAACCCCACTGTGTGCAAGAGCATGAGCACTGTGCACCCACTCAATAGCCGCATGATGGGAGAAGCTCGGCCGTCACTCCCTTCTCACCAACAGCTGAAAGTGGAGAGCCAGCTTCCTGGCCCCCAGGCCTGCCTCTGCAGCTGCTCCACCTCAGGGGCCTCCACATCTCCATCTCTTTCTCTTCTGTGTTTGTAACCTCATCTCTCTCTTGGTCCCTTCACCTGCACTTCCCTATAAACACTGCTCTAATTATATCCACAAACCCCTTTCTCAGCTTCAGTGATCTCCAGCTTCCCTCCAGCAGCACTTTCCACCAGCTGCCCGACAGCCTCAGTGCTTAAGAGGAAACCAATCTTTCCTCTATTTGTATTTCCTCTTCAACAGAGTTTCAAATGAAAACCTCAGGCACCTTTCGAACCCACCGCGTGTCCCACAGCGAACCTGCCGCTCACTCCCAGGGAGGCTCCCTCGTGCAGCCTTCTGCTCTCACCTGGACCCGGCAGTGTCTCCTGTGCACAGATGCCTGCCGCTTGCCTCTTACGGAACAGCGCTCAACGTTTTCTGGTGCTCAGAAACCTACAACCCACCCTTCCCACTGCCTGTGCGACAAGCTCCAGACACCTCACTCCGGCTCTGCCCACTCTCCTTTCTACAGTATTCCAAACCTATCACTCTAATCGCCAACCCTTCCTTCCGTCTCTCCCACATGAAGTAGGACCTGCCTGCCTCTGCCTTGGTCATGCCCTAGGATCAAGCAAAATTTATAAGAATTGCAAAGTTGTGATGTTGGGAGAAGTTGCAAGAGTTATTTTCTTGCTTTTGTCTCAACTCCCTTGTAAGACGGTAAAATCCTAGAGGGCAGAGCCTAGGTGTGTAATCCTTTCTTTGAAATTCCCTACTGTATCACATCTGGTGTTCATGGATGCAGAACACGTCAAAACTCACCATGAGCTGAGGGAGTACAACTGGATTATCTAAATTCAGAAATGAGAAGTGCTGATTGTTTTGGCTTCTACCCAGAATTTTGTAGTTACACAGCTACAGAGTTTCCATTTTTAAAGGTTAGATCATATGGATATTTCACAACATGCTCTAGAGTTTAATTATTATGAAAATGACTGCATATGGAAGCTTCTTTCAACAATGATAGGAACAGTTCAGGAAAGGTTAAAAAATGCCCCTTCTAGGCCGGGGGCGGTGGCTCATGCCTGTAATCCCAGCACTCTGGGAGGCCGAGGCGGGCGGATCACAAGGTCAAGAGATAGAGACCATCCTGTCTAACATGGTGAAACCCCGTCTCTACTAAAAATACAAAAATTAAGCTGGGCGTGGTGGCGGGTGCCTGTAGTCCCAGCTACTTAGGAGGCTGAGGCACGAGAACAGCGTGAACCCGGGAGGCGGAGCTTGCAGTGAGCTGAGATTGCGCCACTGCACTCCAGCCTGGGCAACAGAGACTCCGTGTCAAAAAAAAAAAAAAAATGCCGTTGTGTTATATGTCAGCAACTTTGGCAACTGCTAAACTGGACCCCATTCAGGAGCTCCACAAGCACACATTATCACACGGAAAAGCTCTGAAGTCAGTGAGAATTCTATTCCACTGCCGTTAGGAAATCCTAAAGCATTAACTAACATATTCAAATACTTACTGAACATCTATTGTTCTCTAGGCATGGTGGTAAAATAAATAAATGAAACAAATATACTTACTGAACATCAACTGCATGCCTCATTTTCTCAGACACTCTATGTAGTAGCACGGCAGAATTTTACAGGTAAGTGAAGCAGGCTCAAAGATACTCTGCGGTCGCATGGCTCATAAGTAACATGATTTTGAACACCAAGTTAAGCATTCTCCACCCATCCACCTTGTCCTCCTGCCTCCCCCACACCCAGCTTCTGTACCATTTAAACTCTAGTACAGTTTATGCAGTGATGTATCCTCAGAATTGGAGAATGCACTGGAGATGAACTGTCCCATCCACGATGATCCTATACAAGTGTTCCTTCCATATAAACTTGATCACTTGTAGAAATAATGCCTACCGTTTCCTATCTTTTAAAGTATTTCTCTAGGCAGTTGTCAAGCAATGACTCACTTAGTACCACTGACAGTCCTCAACCCCAGGGTAGGACTTGCCCATCCACCAGAGCTGAGAGTGCAGGGCTTGGCACCAACATTTGTGCCCCTGTCCTGGATGGGTAAAGCTAATGGCAAAACATGGAGCGATACCCAGCTCAAGCTCCAGCGAGGGGATGGAGGAGAGGGGCTTGCTGGTTAACTTCCTTACCTCATTGCTTCTCCAGAGAGCAGAGGCTGGCCTGGCCAGACAGGACAACACAGGCTAGAGCGGAGGGAGTGGCATGGAGAATCCTGTTGAGATTAAGCTGCCTGCTATTTCTTTGGAGTCAGGGAGGCAGACCAAACAATATGGTAGGACATTTAGGGTGGAGGCTGCCCGGCTGGTCTGACTTCTATTGACGGAAATCTCTGGAAGTGTTTTATAGCCAACCAGGCATGAACAAATCTACATAACAAAGGATAATTTGTGTGTGCACCAGGCCTGCCTGCATGTGGGTGTTTAAGTCAAATATTTTGAGTGTTAAGTGTGCTCAGCTAGTCCAACTCTTCGTTCTACAGATAACCCCTTTGGATTCTGGTTTTTTATGTGACTCACCCAAGGTCATATTACTGTTAGTCTTAGACATTTAGGAGCCACAAAACTAAAACAAAACTATGAAAGTGGGTGCCGGTATACACTGTCTGCAGTTTTTTCCCTATGGAATGTTCACAGTGTGGTGACTGAACCACGGGTCAGGCCGGCAGGCTAAACCCATTCCTGATCTATTACAGACTACTGGAAGAGCCACACTGGGGATGGAACCAGGCCTTGAATGAGATCGCTCTACTAAACAAGTGGAATATCTGCTGAACACCTCTTCAATTAAGCTTGCTAAACACCAATAATCTAGCCTTAAATTTCAAAAAACTAGGGCACAGAAGTCAGAAGATGGCAGTTCAAACACCCAATCTGCCATCTACCAGCTACGTGACCTTGGGACAAATTTGACCCTTGATGTCTGCATCTATAAAATAGGAAAAACAGCATTACAGCCACCTTAAAGGGGCTCTGCGAGGATAAAACAAGATCGGATGTGACAGCAATGGAGTACTGTGCAAAATTTGGGTCGCTTTTGTCTTATGTAATCTAGTATACAGCACCCTGCAAATTTTTTTAAGAGCTTTACTGATGTAATTTACATACCATAAAATCCATCCTTTTCAAGTGAACAGTTCAATAGTTTTGGGTAACCATTAGGCACCTCTCCCGGCTATTTTCTCTGTTTTCATCTTGTCCACCTGATACCTTCATTTATCCTCCAAAGCCCAGCTCAAAAACAGACCCTCCATTAACACTTTATCTTCATTCTTACCTGAGCCCTTCTTACTGTATTACCATTTCTTTATGTATCCAGCCTTCCCCCCATCAACTATGAAGACAGCGATAGTAATTACGAACATTTACACAGCACTTGACAGTGTATAGATGGCCTTTTCTTCTTTACTATTTACGTATTGTTTCGGACTAGTCAAGTGCAGTAGTGAGAAGGGGGAAAGAGTAGAACAAGGAGTTCAACCTGTAACTGACTTTGATCTATTGATAACACACTACCTTGGAACCAGCCTAGACTGATTTTTTTCATGGGTTCTTTTGATCTTATCCTTTGTTGTGTCAAGGGCAGCAAATTCGTATTTATGAAATTATTTTGAGTTCCTCTTGTGACCTAAGCAAGGACAGTAACAAGAAGTTAGTTTTAAAGCTCCTCTCAAATCCTCCAACAGAACATCTGCACCAGAGAGAGTTGGTTTTTAAAAAGTTTCCTTGCCAAAGCAAATGTTCCAAAAATTTGAAAGTGAGAAGCATAGTCCAGATGAAGAAAAACCTGGCTGGCTGCGGCTGATCATTGCCATCACCTAGAAACCAACTGCAAACCCAATTTTGACTGCCACTAGTTTCTAAGTCTCTCCCCAAAAATCCATTTCAGGGCCCAAATAGCTTATGATTGAAGAGTCCCAGTGGGCTAGGCATGGCGGCTCACACCTGTAATCCCAGCACTTTGGGAAGCTGAGGCAGATGGTATCACTTGAGCTCAGGAGTTCAAGACCAGCCTGGGCAACCTGACAAAACCCCTTCTCTACTAAAAATATAAAAAATTAGCTGGGCATGATGGTGCACACCTATAGTCCCAGCTACTCGGGAGGCTGATGTGGGAAAATCTCCTGAGCTCAGGTGGTCAAGGCTGCAGTGAGCTGAGATTATGCCACTGCGCTCCAGCCTGGGCAACCAGAGTAAGAACTGGTCTCGGGAAAAAAAAAAAAAAGATTCCCAGGCCAGCATGGTGGCTCATGCTTGTAATCCCAGCACTTTGGGAGGCCAAGGTAGGAGGATCTCCAGCCCAGGAATTCAAGACCACCTTGGGCAACACAGCAAGACCCTGTGTCTACAAAAAATTTAAAAAGTAGGTGGGCATGGTGGCGTGCACCTGCAGTCCCAGCTACTTGGGAGGCTGAGGTAGAAGGATAGCTCCAGCCCAGGGTCGGTGCTGCAGTGAGCCACAATCACACACTGCACTTCAGCCTGGGTGACAGTGCGAGACCCCATTTCAAAAAAAAAAAAAAAAAAGAGTCCCAACTCAAGTGTCCTGGCCACATTTGTAGATGATACTGGAGAGCAATAGTTTTTTTTTTTTTTTTTTTTTTTTTTTTTGAGACGGAGTCTCGCTCTGTCGCCCAGGCTGGAGTGCAGGGGCCCAATCGCGGCTCACTACAAGCTCCGCCTCCCGGGTTCACGCCATTCTCCTGCCTCAGCCTCACGAGTAGCTGGGACTACAGGCGCCCGCCATCTCGCCCGGCTAGTTTTTTTTTGTATTTGTAGTAGAGACGGGGTTTCACCATGTAGACCAGGATGGTCTCGATCTCCTGACCTCGTGATCCACCCGTCTCGGCCTCCCAAAGTGCTGGGATTACAGGCTTGAGCCACCGCGCCCGGCCAATAGTTATTGTTCTTAAGGAGCCTGCAATTCAGTAGTGCAATTAGAAAATATTTGTCTTTCACAAGCATAGCTGGCATAGTTAATCCAATTTTACAGAGGAGGAAACTGAGGCTCCAGAGGATAACTGGCTTACCCAAGATCACTCTCGGGAACAGAGAAGAGTCCAGACCCACACCAAGGTCTTTTAACGAGGCAGCCAATGCTGCTGCAGCAGTTTAAAGAAAGGTCCAGAACTTCAGAGGGAAGGGATTCTAGTTAGGGGAACAGGACAAGAATGTCGTAGATAATGTAGCATGTGAAATGTAGATAATGAAGACAGCAGGATTTTGCTAGCAAGCAGTTCAATTTGACTGGAGAGCTGATGCCCTTCACAGAGCTGGAGGTCAAAGGGCAGAAAGAGGCACCTGAGATCAGAGAGGACTGATCCAGGCTTCCGCTGTAGGTAATTTGCCATGCTTAGAATACTGCATCCCTTTTAGGAGTGGAGAGTGAGGGTTACCCAGGAAAGAGAGAGCACACTGTCTTCATGACCAGAGTGATTCTTTGTTCTGGGTAATATAACAAACACTGAAGGAATACAAAGGCCTATTCAGCAAGTCCTTTTCCCTCTGCCCACCGGCTCAAATTAAAAAAAAAAAAAAAAAAAAAAAAAAAAAAAAAAAAATCTCATTTTCCCCTTGATTACTTATGTTAGTAAAATTTCTGATCACAGCATCAGTCAAGGAATAGGAAAGATGGGGAAAGATTTCCCATTGTCATTCCAATTTCAGATGGTTGTTCTCAACCACTCCCAGTCTTCTCAGGAAAAGCCATTTTAATGCTTAATTTCTACCCAGACTTCTCTATGCTCCAAGTCCTTCAAGATAAAGCTTATCAAAATTACAGCCAGAAGAAATAAAGGCTATGCCTCAAAACTGCATACGTTTTTTTGAATGACTACAGGATTTAAAAACAAGGCAGTTTAGTAATGTTATTTCATCATCTGTACATACTGAATATTAAGAAAAAGCAACAATCCCCCCAACATGTATTTCAGACCTTACGCAGGACAACTAGTCTATAATTCCATGATAGAACTCTACTAGCACTTAGACTGAAGCTAGATGAGCTGCTATCATTGGTGTGAATTCTAAAAGCAGACACTCTCTCCCAATCTGTTTGGCTTCAAGGCTCCACCCCAAACTGTTCAGGTGCACTGAAAGCTTTTAGACATGAGGAATTTCTAAAATAATAATAGGATTATTTCCAGTTAAGGTTTACAGACCTTGAAAAGGCTGCCAGGCATTTTTGCAAGAGACTTACAACAAACCTCTGACCTATCCCAAATGTCACAGAAGAAGCCCTCATTGGCCATCAGCCTTGGATACTTGAGATTTAAAAAATATTTGCGAGAGAAAGCTACTTAATAATGTGAAGCCTGGCTGGGCAAGGTAGCTCACACCTGTAATCACCACACGAGGCGGGCAGATGGCTAGGTCAGGATTTTGAGACCAGCCTGGCCAACATGGCAGAACCCCATCTCTACGGAAAATACAAAAATTAGCTGGGCGTGGTGGTGGGCACCTGTAATCCTAGTTACTCGGGATTCACCAGAATTGCTTGAATCCAGGAGGCAGAGGTTGCAGTGAGCTGAGATTGCGCCACTACACTCCAGCCTGGGCAACAGACTCTGTCTCCAAAAAAAAAGGAATCCTGCCAATTTAAGGTCCTTATCTAAAACTCTAGGTGGCGCCAGGAGTGGTGCTCACAATAATCCCAGTGCTTGGGGAGGCCAAAGTGGAAGGACTGCTTGAGGCCAGGAGTTCAAGGCCGCAGTGAGCTATGATGGCAACACTGCCCCCACGCCTGGGCAACAGAGCAAGAACCTGTCTCTAAAATAAATAAATTTTAAAAATACATTTTAAAAAACTCCAGGGAAACAGAATAGCTCTATTTTCTCTAAGGCACACAATTGCTATTATTTATTTCTCTATTTTTTTTTTGTTCTGAGACAGGGTCTTGCTCTGTTACCCAGGCTGGAGTACACTGGTGTGATCACAGCTCACAGCAGCCTCAACCTCAACAATGAAAAGAAAAACAAAATGTTTTTAAGACAGGGTTTCACCCCCAGGGCGCGGTGGCTCATGCCTGTAATCCCAGAACTTTGGGAGGGTGACGCGGGCGGATCACCTGAGGTCAGGAGTTCGAAATCAGCCTCAACATGGAGAAACCCTGTCTCTACTAAAAATACAAAAATCAGCCGGACGTGGTGGTGCATGCCTGTAATCCCAGCTACTCGGGAGGCTGAGGCAGGAGAATTGCTTGAACCTGGGAGGCAGAGGTTGCGGTGAGTCGAGATCGTGCCACTGCACTCCAGCCTCGGCAACAAAAGCGAAACTCCGCCACAAAAATAAAAAATAATAATAAAAAAAAGCTCTTAGTCCAACACTGGATCAACATCACCTATCCCCTTCTGAGAACTAAATAGAAGTCGAAGGAGAGTTTTTTTCTAGTCCACGGAACTCCCTCTCCCGATTCACTACTACCTATTGATGCCACACCTCTGTGAGGGGCGTTAATACCCACAAGGACACAATTCCCCGGAGGCACTCTCATCCTGGTTTAGTTTAAGGAGAGCCACAGCGTGACACTGCCCCCCTCCAGTTTTAAAAGAGGAAACTACAGACACACAAACAGTGAGGTGCTCTTTCCCAAAGCTATTAAACGAAGCAGAAGGCCCCCCCCCACCCCCCCGAAGGAGTCAGCAGGACACCGAGTTCCAGGCCCCACCCTGTCGCTGGCTAATAGTGACAAGGGGAAATTCAATACCGTCCTGTGAGCCTCAGTGTCCTGAGGTGTAAACAGGAGTTGATGAAAAGTAACCTGCCCTCTTTAGAAGACCAAGCTGACTTATGTCAAGTACTCAAGGCAGTTTCACTGGGTGCCTGAGGAAGTCTGTGTCTCTTCTCTAGCTCTGCTTCCACCTCCATCCTCAGGTGATGAAAAGAGGAAATAAAGTGGTTAGAGCTCCTAAATTGTGGAGTTCGTGTGCATGTAGCAGAATTTTTTAAAAAACAAGTAGTGTCCGTATCCCACTCTACCTACCCACTTTCCTCCCTTCTTCTGGTGCCACGTCCTACACAGAGAAATCAGGTGACCACAGATGGAATAGGCTCACAACAGGTCAACCAGCCCCCACTGCCATCTTCTTCCAGACCACAGGAAAGACAGCACGGCCGGAGACAGAAACAGGACAAGGGAGAGACCTCTGAGCTAGACCAACTTCCCCAGGACCCGGGCCTGAGCCGCCGCTGGGCCCGTCGCCCTCACCGGCTCTCGGCCCCGCCACCTCCCCACAGGGCGTCCCGGTGGCCGGCGACCGCTCACCTGCGCCGGACACAGTAGCAGCAGGAGGAGGCCAAGGGCCAGGCCGCGAGCGCTCATGCTGTGGCCGCGCGAGGCTGCAGACACCGGCGGCCGCTCTACTTCGCCGGGCTGTTTCAGCACCCCGCGCAAGAAGAGCGGAGGAGCAGGAGCAGGCGCGGACGCCAGCAGCAAGCTGCGCGCGCAGGTCAGGAAGGAAGAAGGCGTCGTCGGCTCCGCCCCTTCTGGGAGGTGCCGTTGCCGGCGCTCCCTGCCCAGGACTGGGGCGGGGCCAGGGCCGCCGCGCCCTCGCTTCAAGGTTCCCTGCTTTGCCCTTCTCCTCAGCCCCTGCAATCCTCGGGGGCCAGGCGCGGGACTTATGGAGTCTGGCTGGGCCCAGGAGAGTTATCTGTGGAGCTGTGCAAACAGTTTCTGGCCGTGATGTTTCCCCTTTTCGTCTGTGGGTTGGAGGGGGCGGACGAGGTTTCAGCGAAGGGTAGAGCTGTTCTGGGCGACTTCCGGGTAAGCTCCCGCCCGGCCGCGGAGTCTCTGTTTGTTTAGGCTCCGACAATTACGCTGAGCGACTTCTCCTCCCAACCCAGTCACCCGAAAGGAATCTCGGCCCTGGCGCTTTCTAGCAGAGCCAGGGGCGGTGACGCGCGGTGGCCTGACCTTGTGACGATCCGCGAGCGCGGCGGGCGGGGGAGCGGACCGCGGAGTGGGCGGCGGCCGTGCGGTCAGTCCCGGGAAAAAAAAGTGCGGGCGCCGCGCCACCTGCTGGCCCAGCCGCGTTGCCTAAGCCCGTGGGCGCGAGGAAAACCCGAGGTGGGGACCAAGGTGTATTTTAAGTTCTCCTTAAGGCCGGGCGCGGTGGCTCAAGCCTGTAATCCCAGCACTTTGGGAGGCCGAGGCGGGAGGATCACGAGGTCAGCAGATCGAGACCATCCTGGCTAACATGGTGAAACCCCGTCTCTACTAAAAAAATACAAAAAACTAGCCGGGGGAGGTGGCGGGCGCCTGTAGTCCCAGCTACTCGGGAGGCTGAGGCAGGAGAATGGCGTAAACCCGGGAGGTGGAGCTTGCAGTGAGCTGAGATCCGGCCACTGCACTCCAGCCGGGGCGACAGAGTGAGACTCCGTCTCAAAAAAACAAGTTCTCCTTGAAGGCAGATAAAGAAGACGCATTGTCATTTTTGACCCATGCATTTAATATATGTATTTATCTTTAACTCCAGTTGTATGTGTTTCTGGCAACATTTTCCCTCAAATTTCAAGTATTCAGACCACTCAAAAGCATCTGTCATTTCCATTTTGAAGTTAAGAAAATAGAGGTAAAGATGCCTTTCCCAACAGTGGAAGCAAATTTACAATAAAAAGACTAAACCTTCATCTGGAGCAATGACCCAACCCCGCACCAAGGAGTCCCATGATGCAGATGACCTTCCCATCCCTACTCTATAAAGTGCTGTTTCACTTTCTGTCTTGCCTCCTCACCTCCTCATCCCTGAGATGTCCACCTGGCTGGCCTGGCAGTGAAACTATGGAGATTTCTTCAGGACCTTCAGCCTAGGTCCTCCACAATAACCTCGTGGTCCTCATTCAGTTGTGTGCTGTCGCTTCCCACTCCCCAGGCTCCAGCTCCTGGTGCCCCCACTGAGGATCAAATCGCGTGTATGCCTTCATGCAGGGAGCTTCAAACGGCCATCCCTAGACCAGCAGAGGAGCATCTCCTTGGAATTTGTTAGAAATGTAAATTCTCAGCCCGGGCAATGTAGCAAGACTCCCTCTATAAAAAAAAAAAAAAAAAAAAAAAAAAATTGTAAAGTTAGTTGGGCTTGGTGGCACACACCTGTAGTCTCAGCTACTAGGGAGGCTGAGGCAGGAGGATTGCTTGAGCCCAGGAGGCTATGGTGAGCTATGATCATGCTGCTGCACTCCAGCCTGGGTGATAGAACAAGACCCTGTCTCAAAGAGAGACAGAGAAAGAGAGAAGAAAATGTTAGAGTAGTTATTTCCAAGTTTATGAATTACTTTGAAGGTTCTAAGTTTCCATAACCCTGCTTGGGGAAGAAGAATTCTGGTTCCTGTGACTTACTTCGGGGTGCAAGCGGGCTGGAGACAGGAGGGCAGGAGAAGGTCATGGGTAGACTTTGTTTCTGAGGCTGCTTCTGAGACCTTCCAGTCTCCTTTAGTTCAAAGTACTTAGCATGCCAAAGCCTCCTACTTTGGGGTACTGTTTTCTGAGCTCCAGTGGTTGAGATCTGGAGACTTTTTTGTTTGTTGAAAGAATATTAAATACCATCTTCATAAGGACTATTCAATGTTGACCTCAGAGCAATAAAGTAGAAAACAGGGAAAAATGAAATTATTAGACATGTACATCTTTATAAATGTGCAGAAATAGCTTCCAGAAGACTTCTATGTGGGGGAAAACATACATATGTGAATACAATAGATAAACTTTTTAAACAAGTAGGAATATACAGTACACAGTTCTCATCTGGCGTCTTTACTTTTAGCAGTATGCTTTCCTACCTCACTCATTTTAATAGCTGTAAAGGATTTTATTATGCATATGTAACACTTCTGAAGCCATACTCAGAGCAGCATGTAAATCAATGAAATATTGGCCGGGCGCGGTGGCTCAAGCCTGTAATCCTAGCACTTTGGGAGGCTGAGACGGGCGGATCACGAGGTCAGGAGATCGAGACTATCCTGGCTAACATGGTGAAACCCCGTCTCTACTAAAAAATACAAAAAACTAGCCGGGCGAGGTGGCGGGCGCCTGTAATCCCAGCTACTAGGGAGGCTGAGGCAGGAGAATGGCGTGAACCCGGGAGGCGGAGCTTGCAATGAGCTGAGACCCGGCCACTGCACTCCAGCCGGGGCGACAGAGCGAGACTACGTCTCACACACACACAAAAAAATTACTGTGTGGTATTCCATGGCTTAAACATATCATGGCAGACATCTGGGTTGTTTCTTCTTCCAGTTTGGGCTATTACAAATAAAGGTGCTGTGAACACTCTTGTACGTATCATATGTTCAATATACACACTCAATTACTTTGGGTTCTGTGATAGACTTTTTAAACTCCGTACTTACGCAAGCCAAATTTTATAGACATCTTCATTTAAAATAACTTACAGCTACAACTCATGACTTTAGTGTCAATGGTTATGACCGACTCGGAAATGGGGCATTGTTGCTCAGAATTCTGGTAAAATGTTATTCATCCCAGTAAGGATGTTTGAGTTGGTGATTAATCCAGTCATGGGTTGTGGTGTAACTTCCACTCAGCGAGGATGCTACCAGAGCGGGAATGACTTGCGGTTTAGCAGTCAGGGTTTCAAACTGGCGTTGCCTTCCCTGCAGAATTTGGTCACAGGACATAGTTTCCTTTGTCTGGGGTGGTTTTTGATCAAATCTGTCCTGAAATGGAGAGTCCAACTCCTGTAAACTGAAGACTTTCTCTGTAAGACTATTCTTAAAACTTGAAATGTAGGAATAACAACAGCATTTCACTCATTAAAGATTGGAGGATTCAATCCTAGTGAGGGAGGGAAGAAGAACCAAAGATAGGGGAAGGAATTTTTTTCTGTTGACAGAGACAAAGCTGACACGTCACCTAAGAACTGAAGATCTTTAATTAACTTCCTTTATTTTTTATTTTTATTTTACTTTATTTTATTTTTTGATATGGAGTCGCACTGTGTCACCCAGGCTGGAGTTCAGTGGTGCGATCTCGGCTCACTGCAACCTCCGCCTCCTGGGTTCAAGTGATTCTCCTGCCTCAACCTACTGAGTAGCTGGGATTACGGGCGCCTACCACCACACCTGGCTAATTTTTAAATTTTCGATAGGGACAGGGTTTCGCCATGTTGGCCAGGCTGGTCTCGACCTCCTGGCCTCAAGTGATCTGCCCGCATTGGCCTCCCAAAGTACTGGGATTATAGGTGTGAGCCACTGTGCATAGCTGAATTCCTTTAATTGTTGAAACATAACCTCATTCATATTAATAAATTAATAATTTTTTTTTTGAGAGAGGGAATTGCTCTGTTATCCAGGCTGGAGTGCAGTCGTGAGATCACAGTTCACTGTAGCCTCGACCTCCCAAGGCTCAAGTGATCCTCCCATCTTAGCCTCCTGAGTAGCTGGGACTACTGGCACACGCCACCATGCCAGGCTAATTTTTTGTATATTTTTGTAGAGACGGGGGGTCTCACTTTGTTGCTTAGACTAGTCTCGAACTCTTGGCCTCAAGTGCTTTTCCCACCCCAGACTCCCAAAGTGCTGGGATTAGAAGCATGAGCCACCATGCCCAGCCTCACTCGTATTTTTAAATTATCTGAAAGTGTTGCTAAAAATAAGGATTAGATCACCAGGAAAACAATAGAAGACTTTCCAGACCTACTGATACATAGGCTATTTAACTCAGGGCTAAGTCTAGTCAGAGGGCCCAGAGAAAACACCTCTGTGTGACTGGTTTACCCTCCATGTGTTCATTACGTTAAGCAGAAGAAGAATTATTTTCACATTCCTCGACTAGAACGTCTAATGCTAATTTTGCCTGTCATTTTTTGTTTTTGTTTTTCTCCATGCTTTGAAGTACAAGTCCTAGGGTGTGAGCTGATATGGCTCAATGGCATGAAATATCATAACCCAGTGTGGCTTTGTTCACAGCCAGGCATGTTCTAAACACTTTAGCATCTTTTTACAGTGAGATAGAATTCTCCAATTTGGCTGGGCGAGGTGGCTCATGCCTGTAATCCCAACACTTTGAGAGACCACGGCAGGCAGATCGCTTGTGTCCAAGATTTTGAGACCAGCTTGGGCATCATGGCAAAACCCCAGCTCTAACAAAATACAAAAGTTAGCCAGGCATGGTGGCGCATGCTTGTAGTCCCAACTACTTGGTACGCTGAAGCAAGAGGATCGTTCGAGTCCAGGATGTGGAGGTTGCAGTGAGTTGAGATCGTGCCATTGCACTCCAGCTTGGGTGACAGACCAGGATCCAAAAAAGAACTGTATCCAAAAAAAAAAAAAAAAAAAAAAAATCACCAATTAAAACCAATCAGCCATCATAGGTATAGGTACGCAGCCATAAATCATCTCATTTGACCAGGCCTGTTTGCACTGCACCACACCTATGTGCATCTCTATAGGCTGGTACCAAGGCTATTGTTTTCATGTTGCCTTAGTTTTGGTACAGTGCAGAGGCAATGCGTACTGATAGTTGCCAGTGATTCCTAGAAAGCATCAGGAGTATCTTCACAAATACAATTCTATCCAGTGAGGAGTAGAATCATTTTGAGGGAATAATTTTATTTTATTTAACATTAGCTCCAGGTCCACTCACCAATCCTTATCCATAATCTCCATTACAAGGCCAGATTTTTTTTTTTTTTTTTTGAGATAGAGTCTCACTCTGTAGCCCAGGCTGGAGTGCAGTGGCACAATCTCGGCTCACTGCAACCTCTGCCTCCCGGGTTCAAGTGATTCTCCTGCCTCAGCCTCCTGAGTAGCTGGGATTACAGGCACCTGCCCCTGCGCCCAGCTAATTTTAGTAGGGATGGGGTATCACCATCTTGACCAGGTTGGTCTTGAACTCCTGACCTCGTGATCCACCCTCCCCCCCCCGCCCAGACGCCCAAAGTGCTGGGATTACAGGCATGAGCCAGCATGCCCAGCCACAAGGCCAGAATTCTTTGGTGACTGAACAAGCTAATCAAAGACAGAGTGGTGGAGCAAAAGCAGCCTCGAGTTTCCCAGCCTTTGTGTCATATGGCCACACTTCTTCACGTGGTTCACTGCCTGCTCGCCTCTCCTGGAGACCTTCTCCTTCCTCATTGTGTTTCACTTCCTGCTCTTGTTCATTGTTTCATTCTCTTTACTGAGTTCCCTTCTTCCAAAGTTTATTTTCAGTTTGCCATCTGTTTAAAAAAAACAATGTATTGAATTTAGAGGCAAGGTCTTGCTATGTTGCCCAGGCTGGTCTTTAATTCCTGGGCTCAAGCAATCCTCCTGCCTCAGCCTCCCTTCAGACAGGAGCCACTATGCCTAGCCATTTTGCCATCTCTTTTACTCTCAGTAGACTCCCCGTGGGGACCTCATTCATCCCATGACTTTGTCCATCACCTCTATGCAGATGATGCCTAAATCAGTAACAACAGCCTTGTCCTAAACATTAATTTGTTATTTCCAACTGCCTTCTAGAATCTATTTCACAGATCCTTTGAAGTGAACATGTCCAAACTCTCTCTCTCTCTTTACCCCAAATCTGCTATTCTTCCCTATTTCCTAAAAAAGTTACTGGCTTATCCACCTTGTAAACTTTGTGGGCCAAGAAGAATTAACAAAGCCAGCCCAAGACTGCCTATCCTTAGGAAGTCCTGCTTACGAGGTTGGCCCTCAGCTGGCAAACAGTTCCCTACGCTGATATCAAACTTTCCCTAAATGATAAGAAGTGTTCACTTTGCCTAAACTGCTGTGCAAACAATGTGGTTTATACTGAATGCCTGTTTTCCTTTTGGAAGTCTTGATTTTTGGTAAATGCTAGGCAGAAGGGACCTATGTGACCAGCTCCCAGTTGAAACTCTGAGTCCTAAGTCTTCAATGAGTTTCCTTGGTAGACAGCACTTGCTGCCACAACTTGCTTGCTGGCGGAATTAAGCTCATCCTGCGGGAGAGGTTTCTCAGAAGCCTGCACCTGGTGTCTTCTATCTTTGCTCTATTTTCCTTCTCTCTTTGCTGATTTTGCTATGTGTCTTTTTGCTATAATCTTAACCATGTATATGAGTATACATGTATATGTAACCACGTATATGAGTATATATATGAGTAAACCAGATATATGAGTCCTATGTCTTCCTAGCAAGTCACTAAACCTGGGGATGATCTTGGGAACGCCTAACGCACTTTAGCATAATTCTTAGCTCTCTTTTCTTTTCTTCATCCTCTATATTTGTCACCAATTATCATTAATTCTACCTGCAAGTATTTTCAAAAACATGTCCCATATTCTCCACCTTCACTGCTCTGATGCTACTGCTGGGCACCAATTGTGACTCCATCTGGGCACCACTGCCTCCTCCACCTTCCCCCAAAAAGCAAAAGTAAAATGCCCAAGATTGGAGAATAGCACCAAGGCACCACTACAAGGTAAACTGTCTTTCAAAGCCAGTTCCCTCAACTCTAAGATGGGGATGGTAATAGTGTTTATTTCGTAAGGTTGTTGTGAGGTGTAAATGAAAAAAATGTGTAACACTTTACAAGATTCTCTATCTAAAGTGCTTAGCACATAACAATCCCTTAACAAATGTTAGTTGTTGCTTTTATTTTTATTTATTTATTTATTTTGAGACAGGGTCTCACTCTATCACCCAGGCTGGAGTGTAGTGGTGCCATTGCAGCCTCGACCTCCTGGCCTCAAACCATCCTCCCACCTCAGTCTCCCAAGTAGCTGGGACTGTAGGTGTGAACCACCACCACGTCTGGCTTTTTTATCTTTAGAGAGATGGAGTCCCACTATGTTGCCTAGGCTGGTCTTGATCTCCTGAACTCAAGTGATCCACCTTGCCTTGGCCTCCGAAAGTGCTGGGTTTATAGGCGTGAGCCTCCAGGACTGCTCACCTGGTCACTACCTCTGAAACATCCAGTTCTAGCACCAAAAGCACTTTGTTAGGAAATAGGAACTCAGCTTCTCACCCCTATAATCTGTAGCCCCCCACCAAAACACAGGCATCTCTGTCTGGTTCTAAGTAGCCTAGGATTTGGGGGCACTTTTTTCCTCTGCGTAGGTGTCTCACTGTGGGATTTATGAAGAGATGTAGCTTTCTTGTGGTGGTAGAGGGTGGATGGAGCAGATGGAAGCCAGGATATCCCTGTAAATTTCCATATTCCTGATGTTACTGCTGCAAATTATTGTCTCCTACACCAGTAGTTCTGCAAAACCACCAGCTACTTCACAAGAGAAAGTTATTGCAAAAGACTGAAGAGCCAGGAGCACCATAAATAATACAAATCAGAAAATTTTCTATTTTCAGTGTCTTCAATAACTGTCCCAAAAATTCTTTTCTGAATGAAAACTTTTTGGAATCATTACATTCTCTACAGCAGAAATAATGAAATCACAGGTCTATTACTAAAATAAAGTTTAAATATCCATTTAGGGTCCCAAATATCAATGTATTTGCAGAGTTGAATTATTCACCCTAAAATTCCATGCTACTAAAAATCACATAGCAATAACTTGTGATTAAAAACAAAAAGAAAAAAGCAGCAAAGGCGAATGGGGTAGTATACTAACTTTATTTTGAATCATTATATAACATGGAATATGTCATCAGAGAAATGAATTAATGAAAAACATTTGTAGTTCAGTTAAGCAGACGATTTGCATAGGAGTTGCTAGTTTTAAGTCTTAGGATGCGGAGCTAACTGAATTATCAATTAGATTAACACAGAATAATCATTTACACGTGTGCAAATGTTTAAACTAAAAGACCTTTCCGTACAGTCTTTGGCAGGTGATTAAGCATCTTCCCTGCTATGGGTAATCTCATCTAGATCAAATGTGATCCTTTTAAGCTAGACACCTCTTACCTACAGTAAGCAGGCCTCCATATTGTTAAAGCTACTGGGTTCCGTTTTATGGCTCTAATATTTTTCAAGAACATTACCCACTTAAAACTATTGAAGTAATAGGCCAATGACATGTTTCAGTGAGAAGCAGTAAGTTTGTGATTCATCCCATTTTGTCTTTTGGAACTCTGTTACCAGTACCCATAATGTTTTGCTTTGTATCAGTGATTAGCAACTATTTTTTTGCCATAAGGGCTAACTAAGGGGAAAATATAAAGCATTTAAGGCCATCTTATTTTCCTCTTCAAAATGAATATAGCTTTTTGAAATTCCCACAGGAGAAAATGTATATTTGTACAAATTTGCTGAATGAAAGAATGTCAGTGAGGAAATTAGCACTGCTTTTCAGCCATCACAATGTTTCTATCTGGGTGTTTTAGCAACAGAGAGCTTTCTAATATTTTATCCTAGAATCAGGCTGCAGGCTTTTTGTATAGCTGGTCAGGCTGTAGGCACCTCTGGGGCCTGTGAGTTGCTCATTTGCTTAAGACATTTATCAAAATATGCTGATTACTGTTGCATTAATTGTAACAAATTTTAAGAGAATACCTTCTAATTTTGAAGATTATATTCTATTATTTACTGAATTAAAGATAATCCTTTTAGTAACACTGAAAGTTGGTTAAACAAAAATTCTTTTGGGATTAGAACATTTTCCTCTAAACATGTCTTTACACAGACACTGACTGAAAACCAGAGCAGAACATGAAGACATAAACTAAAGATGTGTTTAAATAGCAGAAATACCATTGCGTTTATTTTGGTAAATTACAGAAAGGTTTTATTTTCGTATGTGCAGTCAGGCACTGACTGAGGCATTTAGACACCATTAATTATAAAGTGCATTGAATATAAGTTTTGATCCTCTTCAAAGGAATAATTCAATAAAACTCAGATTTCATTCTTGCAATCAGTCAACTCAAAAACATGCATAGATGAAGACTTACTAAGTGCTAATAACAGTCTTTTATTATTTATACTCCTGCAACAGTAATAGCAACATATTATACTTGTATATATCACATTTTATCCAAGGACCTCAAAGTCATTCTATGAAGCAACACGGTGTTGGAAACTGAAGATTCCACAGCATGTTAGGTATACTTACTTACGGCATAGGAAATAGATTCCCAAAAATAGAGCCAAAATAAAAGACCAAAGAGACAAGCCTATATATTTCTCGTGGTTTATAATTTTCTGAATTTCCAAATTTGCCACTGGTATCGTAACCTACCTACAATGTTGACTCTATGTAAAATTGATTTTTACATGTCAGGAATAAGATGAGGATCAATGAACAAATGCACAGTCTGTCTTTTCTATAGTTCAATAGTCCATCTTTGAATAGCACACAATGGAATGTCAGAAGTGGTTTTTTAATAACATATGTTGACACCTCATTGATTTATAACAAGCATGGCTATGGTTCTTGGGTAGAGGAGAACATTTTATACTGGAATGACATATATATGTAGGTAAAATATGATAGCTCTATATATTTTAGCACACCTACATTTAACACAAAAGCAAAAGTGCATCAATCCATTGAAGGTCAGCTTTTCAGTCTTTTAAAGGAACAAAGCATTCTGTCTCCTTGCTTAGTACTGAGAACCCTGTCCACCTTAGAGTTTAACTGAGAGGCCCAAGTTAGCATCATTGAAAATGAGTTTCTGTGGAATCTGCGAGCATGCCAGGCAGCCCCAGAGCTGAGTTACAGGACACCGCGAGAAGCCCATGGTGAGGGGGCAAGAGGGCCCCTGAGCTGTTGGGTTCTTGACTTGGCACACAGAGCGTAGCTCTTCTTTGTCAGGGACCCACAGGGTGGGCATTCTGGGCATTTTTTTTCATAAAAGAATTTCCAACACTGCTTGAAATGCAATTTCTTTTTGGACAATATGGTTAAACTTCTATCTTTCTGTCAGATATGGAGCTAAGTTAGCTCTTCCTAGGACCTTCTTTACTTCTCAGGAGACGCAGTATGCGTTCATTTTTGGTTAGTTCTGCCGGAAGTTCATTGGCCTGAAAGAAGAGAAGATGGGCATTGGTGAATCCCCGCAGCTGGTGTGGTTTTAGGGACTCCAAGGAGGGGCATTTGAACCACTCTTTCTCCTTCACTAATGAAAAAAATCCACACTGGACTCACGCTTTTATATAAAGGTATTAAAAAATCTTCTTTAAATGTAAAAATATTACTTTTATTTCCTTATCTCATTTTTAGAGACATTTTCCAGCCAGATCCCTTACTAGACTGTAATCTCTTAGGGGGAAGGGTCCAGAGCTAATTAATCATTGTATCCTTATCTCCACCACAATGCCAGCATGTCTAGAATGTGCTCAGTAAGTACCGGTCAAATTAAATTTTATACCTTATATATATTTTATTATTTTATTATTATTTCTTGAGACAGGGTCTTGCTCTGTCACCCAGACTGGAGTGCAGTGGTGCAATCATGGCTCACTGCAGCCTTGACCTCCCCAGCTCAAATGATCCTCCCTCCTCAGCCTCCCACGTATCTGGGACCACAGATGTGCACCACCACGCTCGGCTAATTTCCAGAGATGAGGCTTGCCATGTTGCCCCAGCTGGTCTTGAACTCCTCGGTTCAAGTGATGCTCCTGCCTCAGCTTCCCAAAGCATTTGGATTACAGGCATCAGCCGCCGTGCCCAGCCTTCCTTATATTTATTAATGTATGACATGAGGTAGTTTGTCCACCAAGGACTTGGGACTGAGTCAGGACTCAGCACAGGTATCTTTTTTTGTTTTTTGAGATAGAGTCTTGATTTGTCACCCAGGCTGGAGTGCAGTTGTGTGATCTCGCCTCACTGCAACCTCTGCCTCCTGGGTTCGAGCAATTCTCCTGCCTCAGCCTTCCGAGTAGCTGGGACTACAGGCATGCGTCACCATGCCCAGCTAATGTTTCTGTATTTTTAGTAGAGATGGGGTTTCGCCATTTAGCCAGGCTGGTCTTGAACTCTTGACCTCAAGTGATCTGCCTGCTGCGGCCTCCCAAAGTGCTGGGATTACAGGTGTGAGCCACTGCACTGGGCCAGGTATGTTTTGATGAGAAGGCAGAGTGAGGAAACCTCCAGAGCATGAGAGACACCTGGGAAAGAACAGCATTGGTGGCTAACACCTTCCACCTGACCCAGTATCACTCAAAGTCTTTTCTTTTCACATTGCTGCTGAGATACATCCATTAGGCATCTAGTGAACCAGTCCCTACCATTGACAACAGGTGTGATGTGGAAGTGGTTCTCAAACCTGTTGGTTTCAGGACCCTTTATACTCTCAAAAATTATTGAAGAGTCTAACAAATTTTGTTTTTAACTTATTAAAAATGAAACCCAAGGGCTATGTGCAGTAGCTCACACCTGTAATGCTAGCACTTTGGGAGGCCGAGGTGAGAGGACCACTTGAGCTCAGGAATTGGAGACCAGCCTGGGCAACATAGTGAAACCTCATCTCTATTATTTAAAAAGAAAATATTTTCAAAAAGAAAAAAAAAAATTAAAACTGAGAAAAATTAAAAAATATATTAATTCACTAAAAATAAATCCAATACAAGTTAATATATTTATGAAAAATTAAATTTTCTGGCCGGGCGCGGTGGCTCAAGCCTGTAATACCAGCACTTTGGGAGGCCGAGACAGGCGGATCACGAGGTCAGGAGATCGAGACCATCCTGGCTAACATGGTGAAACCCCATCTCTACTAAAAAATACAAAAAACTAGCCGGGCGACGTGGCGGGCGCCTGTAGTCCCAGCTGCTTGGGAGGCCGAGGCAGGAGAATGGCGTAAACCCAGGAGGCGGAGCTTGCAGTGAGCTGAGACCCGGCCACTGCACTCCAGCCTGGGCAGCAGAGCGAGACTCCGCCTCAAAAAAAAAAAGAAAAATTAAATTTTCAAAAACAAGTAAAAATTCTGAGAAGAGTAGCACTGCTTATCAGCTTTACATATTTCTTTCATGTGTAGCTTAACAGAATACAATTGGATTCTCATATCTCCATCTGTATCCTGTTGTGATATGTTGTTTTGGTAGAAGGATATAAAGAAAATTAAGCTTCACACAGGTATGTAGTTGGAAAAGGAAGGAGTATTTTAACAGTCTTTTCAGATTGTTGTAGATACTATTCTCTGACGCCACATCAATATTCAACAAGTGGCAGTTTCTTAAAGGTTAAATGCAATGTGGGATTTGAAACCATATCAGTGAACGTTAAAACCCACAGGTTTATCTATTTATAGTTGGATCTTTTGCCTCTGCATGGTTTGTAACGTGCACTGCTCATTTGGAAAATATCAGTTCACTGAGTTTGCAGAATGTTGGCACATTTCATTGTGCAATATCAAAAACTCACATTCTGGCTGGGTGTGGTGGCTCACGCCTATAACCCCAGCACTTTGGTAGGCAGAGGCAAGTGGATCACTTGAGGTCATGAGTTTAAGACCAGCCTGGCTAATATGGTGAAAACCTGTCTCTACTTAAAATACAAAAATTAGCTGGGCGTGGTGGCGCATGCCTGTAATTCCAGCTGAGGCAGAATTCCTTGAACCTGGGAGGCGGAGGCTGCAGTGAGCTGTGATCGTGCCACTGCACTCCAGCCCGAGTGATAGTGAGACTCCATCTCACAAACAAACAAACAAACAAAACTGATCCATCAGAAAAGCCTTTAAGTTTTGGGAAGCTGTTAAAATCATAGTGGTAGATACCTTGTTCTTTCAAGTAAAAATAGTGTTCTATGAAAAAAGTGGCAGGTTCACTTTGCAGTTCAAACAACTGCACAGGGGCCAATGCAGCTCCATCTTGGATGCTAATCTACCATGTTTACTTCTTCTTTTTTCTTTTTTAGACAGAGTCTCACTCTGTTGCCTAGGCTGGAGTGCAGTGGTGCCATATCGACTCACTGCAATCTCTACCTCCCAGGTTCAAGCAATTCTCCTGCCTCAGCCTCCCCAGTAGCTGGGATTATAGGCGTGCACTACTGTGCCCAGCTAATTTTTGTATTTTAGTAGAGATGAGGTTTCATCATGTTGACCAGGTTGGTCTCGAACTCCTGACCTCAAGTGATGCACCTGCCTCGGCCTCCCAAAGTGCTGGGATTACAGGCATGAGCCACCATACTCAGCCTGCCATGGGATTAACCCTAGTTTGGGGAATGCCTCTAAGATTTCTATTTTATCTACTTTTTTGTTGTGGTTCCTACTGAAAATCCTGCCCATAGGTCAAAATGACCTTGCCCATAAGTCCTGCCCTTAGGCAGTCACATAGTGTTCTTGCCTTTTCCTGAAAGATTGACTTCACTTGTCCTGTATATTCCTTCCCTTAGGCCCTGGGTCTTGGGGGTGATGTCCCAAGACTGTGACTCCTGTCCCTGTTACTTTCTGAGAAACGGGACATGTTAGCCTCTTTTTATTTTTTTTCTTCTTATCTGCTGTGATCATCTGGATGTCAGCTGCTTTCTTGGCTTCTCAGCTTCCTCAGATTTTTGGGGGCAGGTTTGCCTGCTCACTGCCCAACAGGTGCGCTTTTTTTTTTTCTTTTTGAGATGGAGTCTCATTCTGTTGCCATGTTGGAGTGCAGTGGCACAGTCTCGGCTCACTGCAACCTCTGCCTCCTGGGTTCAAGCCATTCTCTTGCCTCAGCCTCCCGAATAGCTGGGACTACAGGCGCATGCCACCAGGCCTGGCTAATTTTTGTATTTTTAGTAGAGACGGGGTTTCACCACGTTGGCCAGGATGGTCTTGATCTCTTGACCTCATGATCCACCCGCCTTAGCCTCCCAAAGTGTTGGGATTACAGGCGTGAACCACCATTCCTGGCCAGGTGCTTTTTCTTGAGATAATCATCATACTTCAGTACACAGCAGAAGCGCCGTAGGCATGCTTTCCATTTCGCCATACAGAATTTTATTTTATTTATTTATTTATTTTGAAACAGAGTCTTATTCCGTCGCCCAGGCTAGAGTGCAATGGCACAATCTCTGCTCACTGCAGCCTCCATCTCCCGAGTTCAAGTGATTCTCCTGCCTCAGCCTCCTGAGTAGCTGGGATTACAGGTGCCCACCACGGCTCTGACTAATTTTTATATTTTTAGTAGAGATGGGGTTTCGCCGTGTTGGCCAGTCTGGTTCTGAACTCCTGACCTCAAAGTGCTGGGATTACAGGTGTGAGCCACCATGCCCAGCCCAGAATTTTATTTATTTTTTTTGACAGATGGTCTCACTGTGTCACCCAGGCTGGCATGTACCAGTGCAATCATAGCTCACAACAGCCTCAAACTCCTTCGGCTCAAGCTGGGACTATAGGTGTGTGCCACTATCCCTGGCTTTTTTTTTTTTTTTTTTTTTTTTTCACTAGAGATGGGGTCTTGCTATGTTAACCAGGCTGGTCTTGAATTCCTGGTCTCAAGCAATCTTCCCACCTAGGTCTGCTGAAGTGCTGAGATTATAGGTGCTGGCCACTTTGCCGCACCATCACACAGAATTTTATCATTATTATTATTATTGTCATTATTATTTTTTGAGGCAGAGTCTCGTTCCTTTGCTCAGGCTGGAGTGCAGCGGTGCGATCTTGGCTCACTGTAACCTCTACCTCCCAGGATCAAGCAATTCTCCTGCCTCACCCTCCTGAGTAGCTGAGATTACAGGCATGCATGACCACGCCTGGCTAATTTTTGTATTTTTAGTAGAGACAGGGTTTCACCATGTTGGCCAGGCTGGTCTCGAACTGCTGACCTCACGTGGTCTGCCTGCCTTGGCCTCCCAAAGTGCTGAGACTACAGGTGTGAGCCACTACACCCAGCCAATCACACAGAATTTTGAAAAGATGTATAGGAAGAGTCAAAATTTAATAAAATTGACGTTTTTTTAAACTGCTTTATCAGAGACATTCTTAAGTACAACTGGCATTTTTGTAAAATAATTTACAAAATTTATAAAATAATTTATAAAGGTTTGTAAAATATTTTGCCAGTACAGTTTAGTGTTCCTTCTTTGGTGTGTACTAAGGCCCCAACAGCTTCTCCCACCATTGCTTTTGCTTCTGTACCATTAGAGCAAATGTCAGCACAGTGAAAAAGGCACATAACATCTTGTTTGTTTTTCTAGGAGACAGGTTTTCTCTCTCTAAGGCTGGAGTGCAGTGGCACAATCATGTAGCTCACTGCAGCCTTGAACTCCTGGCTGGGCTCAAGCGATCTTTCCACCTCTGCCACCCTAGTAGTTAGGACTACAGGCACACACCACCATGCCCAGCTATGTTTTTTGTTTTTTTAATTTCTTAAAGAGATGAGGTCTTGCTATATTGCCCATGGTGGTCTCGAACTTTTGGCTTCAAGCGATCCTGCTGCCTCAACCTCCCAAATTGCTGGGATTACAGGCACAAACCACCTAAACTAACATCTTTTTATTATTAAGAATATGGTTTTGAATTCTTTTTTAATATTGTAAATAGATTTTTCTTTAATAGAGATGGGGTCTTGCTATATTGCCCAGGTTGGTCTTGCACTTTCAGGCTCAAGTGATCCTTGCACCTCTGCCTCCCAAAGTACTGGGATTACAGGCATGAGCCACTACACCCAACCTTGTTTTGACTCCTTAGACCTCCTGTATGGGTCATGAAGATCTTCAAGGGTCCAAGGATCCCACTTTGAGAACTGTTTGTATAGAGGAATCAGAAGGATGTTCTCGTGGCCGGGCATAGTGGCTCATGCTTATAGTTCAGTTACTTGGGAGGCTGAGGCAGGAGTTATCACTTAAGCACAGGAGTTCGAGGTTACAGTTAGCTTTGATGGCACCACTGCACTCCAGCCTGGGTGACAGAGTGAGACTCTGTCTCTAAAAAGTAAGAAGGATGTTCTGGGAATTTCAGGGGAGGCCATTAAAGGGTAAGTGGCATGCGGAATGAGGGAGGGGGGCTTGGTTGTAGATGTTACCTGTCTCACCATATTTTTTTCTCCTGCAGCCAATCCTGGAACCCCAGTTGCTTTATCTGGAAACTTGATCCTAGGTGAAGCTTCTGCAGTCCCCATCTTCTAGCTGGATCCTGCTCCCTGACCCCTATCTGCTGGCTGGGACCTCACTTGTTAGGAAATGTAAGTTTGCCACAAATAGTCTGCTGTGCAGCTGTCCTGCCGCACCCCTTCCCACCACATGGGACCCTTGACGCCAATGCTGGATTCAATCACAGAGGAAACTATTATGCTGTGCTACTACAGACCAGAGGCTTCTCTATGGGGTCAAGTTCTGTTAGCTTAGTTCCTGCAGGAACATACATTGTACTGGCCTAACACCTGGGCCTGCAGAGAAATGCTCCTGGTAAACAGACCTAAGCTTCATCCAGTCTCAGAGCAAATACTCAGGAATAATTGAGGTGTCTACATCAGTGGCTGGTCCATGGTGAGCAGACTGGCGGGTAGTTAGAGGAACCTCTACAGTCAAGGAGAAGGGAACTTAAGAAGCTCTACCTCTGTCTGCCAGCCTGCCAGCGTGTTGCCTTGTGTGACCATCTCCATGAATGTCCATATTCTCTGCCATTAAAAAAAGCTTTATACTTTCAAATCGTGTTGTCAAGTTTTGGTCATTCACATCACCATTCTGTCTTCCATGTCGTTCTAAAATCCTGGTTTAATTCCTCTTCTCTCCCAGTTAGTCCCCACTAGATTCTCACGTTGCTCAGACTGTACAGATTGAGGTGATGGCGAGTGCCCCAGGCTAACCCCTAAAGGCTATCTCGTTCATTATGGAGCAGGACCATAGGCCCATATTCATGATACTACAGTATCAAACCACTAAATCTCCCCACTGCTCCTGGGAGAAGATGTGCTCAGTCAAGGGTGTTGGGAACATAAGACCCCTGCACCCAGGGGTATGGTTATAGCGTGAAGAATGGCTATAACGTGAGCAATGGCTATAACGTGAGGAATGGCTATAACGTGAGGAATGGCTACTGGGGCCACTGGTTGGCCTTCTCCTCCTGCATCTGTCTCGAAGGCCCAGAGCAGAAGTCTTGGAACGCCTGGAGCAGAAGAGTGTTCTGTACTAGCTGAGAAGTCACTTTCTCCCGGAAGCCTCCAAACCATTCTTTCCTTCCCTGCTTACAGCTCTTGTCACTCCGTATTGCAATTGCTTTGTTTAGTTGTCTTTATTCCCCACTAAACTCTGAGCTTCATGAAAGCAGCAACTGTGAATCTTTTTCACTATTGCATTCCCAGCACATAGTACAGTGCATGGTATCTAGTGTTGGTTGAATGAATGAATGAGAGCCAAGAATGCTCCTTCTGCAGGAATCCCAACACCCTTGCCTATGGAGCTGCTATTAACAAGACTGGCTTCTATGGAGTGGCTGGTAGGAAGCTGGGGGCCTCCCTCGCAGCTCCTCCCAGGTGTCTAAGGGCTTCTGCAGTGTGAGGCTCCAACAGGAGTGCCCCTACATGTTTTCAAGTCATTTTTAAGGAAGGGTCCAAAGTCTAGCATTTTGCCCACTGGAAAATACTTACAACCATTATTGCTGGTGATTATTCCATTATTCTAGCAGATGCACAAGGAATTGCATTTTTCAGTTTCTATACACAGGTACTAATATTTCCTCCCTGTGAAACCGCCTTTGCAAAGTTATAACTGAGGAAATTATAACAGTGAAATCAGACCTAACCAACTCCATCTTGCTTCTAACCTTTAAGCTGTGCTTGTTCATTCCCGGGCATAGGTCAGACTAACTTTGGGAAGGAATTCAGCTTGTGGTTTGACTCTGAAACAAAAATGATAACAGCTTTTTCCCGAAAAGACCCCCTTCGTGCCTGGGGACCAGTCTGCCTTTGTAGGACTAACAAACTAGCTACAAGATTAGAAATTACAATTTAGGGCCAGGCGCAGTGGCTCATGCCTGTAATCACTTTTGGGAAACATTTCCCAAAGTGAAAGGTGGTGAAACCCCATTTCTACTAAAAATACAAAAAATTAGCCTGGCGTGGTGGCGTGCACCTGTAATCCCAGCTACTCAGAAGGCTGAGACAGGAGAGTCCCTTGAACCTGGGAGGTGGAGGTTGCAGTGAGCTGAGATCGCGCCATTGCACTCCAGCATGGGCAACAAGAGAGAAACTCCGTCTCAAAAAAAAAAATTGCAATTCAGGGGTCATGCAACTTCTGGCTCCAAGAGTCTGAACCTCCCGATTTGCTCCCAGGGGTGATGTCACTATGGTGAGACCTAAGGTCAGTGCTTGAGATATTTTGCAGACCTTGCACTTGATGGATCAGCTGACACCACCCAGACCAGTAATCTGGCCCAATCAGTTCTGCCATCACACCTAGAAACAGAAAACATTAAGAAAACCTAACTTTGACCCCCTATGATTCCATCTCCAGTCTGACCAATCAGCACTCCCTACTTCCCAAGCCCCTACCTGCCAAATTATCTTTAAAAACTCTAATCCCTGAATGCTCGGAGATACTGATTTGAGTAATAATAAAACTCCTGTCTCCCGCACAGCTGGCTCTGTGTGAATTACTCTTTCTCCATTGCAAGTCCCCTGTCTTGATAAATCGGTTCTGTCTAGGCAGCAGGCAAGGTGAACCCACTGGGCGGTTACACTTGCTTGGATTCAGGAGGGTCCAAAGTCCAGCATTTTGCCCACTTGAAATTACTCATAATCATTATTATTGGTAGTTATTCCATTATTCTAGGAGACACACAAGGAATTGCATTTTTCAGTTTCTATGTAACGGGTCTAATGTTTCCTCCTTGCCTTAATTCAGTACTGGATAGCTCACCAACAAAGACTGGTCTCTTTAGGAAGTCTGTGCACAAGGTCTAAAGATAAAATCTAAAGAAAGGCAATTGTGATTTCAACTGGCTTATCACACAGCCAGGCCAGCTAATGGAAAACAAATCCAAGTATCTAAGGAGAGATAGGCAGAAATGCTACAGACAAGCAATTCAATGGGAATGGGGAAGTAATACTTCTACATGCTGAGTCAGACGAAAACAGTGATCCTTGGCATGTTTTTTTTTTTTTTTTTTTTGAGACGGAGTCTCACTCTGTTGCCCAGACTGGAGTGCCGTGGCTGGATCTCAGCTCAGTACAAGCTCCGCCTCTGGGTTCACACCATTCTCCTGCCTCAGCCTCCCAAGTAGCTGGGACTACAGGTGCCCGCCACCTCGCCCGGCTAGTTTTTGTATTTTTTTAGTAGAGACGGGGTTGCACCGTGTTAGCCAGGATGGTCTCGATCTCCTGACCTCGTGATCTGCCCGTCTCGGCCTCCCAAAGTGCTGGGATTACAGGCTTGAGCCACCGCGCCCGGCCGGCATGTTGTTTAACTGGCACTTTTTAAGGTTTCTTTTCAAAATGTCATGAAATGTTACATGTTTTTGTTTTTATTATAAAAAAAAATTTTAACACAGTAATATATGCTTAGAAAAATTCAGAGTATGTTAAGTATAAAGTATAAAGTGAAGGTTGCTTTTCATATCCTCCTCTTATTTGTAAACACCAATACCACTTCCTCCTTCAAAAGTTTGTAGTTATGGCTCACGCCTGTAATCCCAGCACTTTGGGAGGC